>NW_027271856.1:0-600000 GCF_040938485.1 Diadema antillarum | reverse complement strand
GGATGACTTCGGCCTGTTGATTGGTGTGCCCATGGGGCCATGGTGAGGGTTAGCCGTCTTGTTGCCAGTGCTCATGATTGTGGCTGTCTTTGGCATGTGCTTATTTGGCTGCTGCACTTGCTCCTACAGACAATCCAGAAATGAGATGAAATAAGTGCCAACATCATACAGCTAGAACTGCCTATTTATAATGAACATATTGTGGAAAGCAAGATGTGGAGATACATTGTATACTGTACACTGATTTACACATGCATTCTTGACAAAGTTTATTACTTTAGAAACAGTCAGAAACCAAAAATATTGCTAACAATGACAAATATTTGCACTATCTCTCTGTAAGAAGAAATAAAAGCATGAGTGCACATTTATACCTCCTTTTCACTAATGAATGCAATCACATCTTTACTCTAATCAGGCCGCATTGTTTTGGGAGTTCTTAAAGAATCATTAATCAAAATTATGAGAACCTACACCTTATCACCTGTTTATTCTATTCATGTATTTCTTTACGTTCATTCTTTCATGTTTCTCTTTTTTATCTGTAAAATATAACAATTTTCACTGTTTATCAACCAGAAACTGTATTCATAACATAAACATAAGTAACATTGTAATTGTAATAGTAATAAGAAATGGTGTTAGTTGAAATAAGTTTCTTTTTAGCCATAGCCTAATACACAACCATTGAAGTATTGGTCATTTTGCATGACTTATGATCAGTAATTGTGATCTGATGCCAATCTGATGACAATACTGAGCTAATTTCAAAATATGGGAAAAACTGTGACATTTTCATGAAGATACCATGAACCATTTCCGAGATATGGAGCAAAAAGTGAAATTTTAGCATCTTAACTTGATAGGTCTATAGTACATGTGGACAATGTGTGATGACAGTTCACATAATTGACAAAATATTAAAATGATATGTTTGTCACAAATGTGTTGAATGTTTACCTTCCTTGACTTAGGTTTAATCGGATGAATGGGAGAGCATGTATTTGGGGATTTGAGGACTTTTACTTGACTTTGACCCTTTTATAAGTTTATGCATAGAGTAATTTTCAAGGTATGGAAAAAAGGTGCAATTTCTGTATTGAATACTAAATTGTTACTATTTTCACCTGGCCTTTGACCCTCGACCTTTGACCTTATGACCCTAAAATTCATAAGAGAATCACTGCCAGGCAGAACATGCATAAGCTTCAAGATAACTTGAGCCACTTCCAAGATATGGAGGAAGAAGTAAAGCTCTGTACTTTCACTTGATCTTTGACCTTTTACCTCTTTGGCAAAAAAAAAAAACTTCCCAGAGAATCTCTATTTGGTAATACATGTATACACCAAGAAAAAAAAATCCTGCAGGCATTGCATAAATATGAGGGAAATAATAAAATTTGGAAGAGTTGACCTTGACCTTTGACCCCATGAACCCAAAATTCCCCAGATAATCACTGCCAGTCAGTACATGCATATATACTATGTTCTATGCAGATACCTTGAACCATTCCCAAGATATGAAGAAAAAAGTAAAATTTTAACAGTTTTACTTGACCTTTTGACCTTTGACCTCATAACCCAGAACTCTCACCAAAGAATCTTATTTGGGTAGTACATGTATATGCTAAGTTTCAACAAAATATCTTCAGGCATTGCATAGATATGGGGGAAATAGTAAAATTTTGAGCATTTGATCTTGACCATTTGACCTTTGACCTTGAGCATGTGCACCCAGAAGTTGACAGGCACAACTTCACCCCCTCATACACATACATGTCACGTTCCATTAGGATACCTCAATAGGTTTTGTAGTTACGCTGTCCACAAAATTGATTACGGACGGACGGACGGACAACCCAATAACATACTGCCTCCGGCACCACTTCGTGGCGGAGGCATAAAAAAAGATTCCTGAATCAAGATGGTGGCCCGGATCACTAACAAAATTTATATATCTGTCCCTTGTGTTTTTATCAACTGCATGTTTTATCAAAATCTGTTCACTTTTTGAGTTATATTGCAAACAGACAGACAGACAGACAGACAGACAGACAAACTTAAGCCAGCAAAAGACATAACCTCCTTGGTGGAGGTACTGAGTAATTATTTTCAACTGTAACATGTTCTTTGTAATGACTAATACATGTGTGTGCATGCAGCCAGTGTCCCACCAACATCACACACTGCATAAGCTATTATTTTTGCAAAGGTTTAATTTTTGCAAATTTCGTGAATCACAGCTGGATTGCAAATTCAACAACATGCAAAAATGTCACCATACACTAGGGGAATAGTGCATTTACAATAGCGTCGATGTCAATTCACGAAAACAACTTCTCACAACAATGTCTGTGACCTCCTCATTCACAAAAATATCTGTATGTGAAAATAGCAGCTTATATGGTAACTACAGTCTATTTTACTCATTCAATACCTGGTTGCTTCCGCCAAAGTTGCTCTTCTGTGGCTTGCGGATGTAAAAGAGCACGTAGGCATTCTGGTTCAGGACTCGCTGGAGGCTGGCTTGGCTGACATAAGAGTCATTCATGCAGTACCATGACTGGTTGGGGGCACGCACATAACAGTAATAGTGGCCAGAATTGCATGAAGCTCCCTCATGTTTCAGCACAGCATACAGCTGGTAGATGACAGGTGGGCCCTGACCATACAAAGAGATCATGTCATGTCAGCAAATTCATGTAGTGATCATCACTGCCATATTCTTCACTTTAAAATATCTCAATACCTGTACATTTAATAAAAGAAGATATACAGGTGTATACCAAATATATGTCTCACTAACATTAAATTGCTTAGAGGATTACTTCTGTACTTACAAGTAAATGCAACAGAAGTAATGGCCTGAAAAGAATGAACAGAAAACACTGCTATAACTAATGAATCCCCATTGTACGTCCCTAAGGTATTGCGTGAACTCCATGTATATTGTAGGTTGAGGAAGTGTGAAGCTCACATATTGTCACTGGGGCGACAAGACCTCGTATCTACAAAATGTCAAATGTTCAGGGGAGCCAAAAAACATGGCAGCCAAAGTACTATAGCGAATGGGATAGCCTTTCCTTGGAAATGCCGTGGTGGCTTCATTTTTGGGTTAAAGATAAAATGGAGTTCCTGTTAAGGTGCATTTCACCGAGTGAAACCATGATTCAAAGTATCAGGATATAACTGCTAGTCAGTATGATGCTTAGGGAGCATTATAACTCATGTTTGATTACTAGAACGTCAATTTAGATGAGAACTGCAGTAGTGACTCTCGCAAAATAACGGCTCGTTTAAACGGAAGGATTTGGTCTCGAGCGCATGATTCACAACGCCCCCTTGCGGTCCCGAGAAGAAAGTCGGTTTTCGGATACTACTGATACTATACTACTTACAGAAGTCTTGAGAGAGCTCTGTGATATACTACTGAAGTGTACTGTACACAAGCGCGACCGCATCCCAGAGGCTACGATCCGCGATCCGTTTATAGCAGAGCAAGCTGTCGACAACTGCGTACATTGTGTGTATAGCCACTGTGTGCGTTTTATGTCCGACGTCCAGTAGTGTACGATCGAACGATACCCCTGTGCGGTGTATGTTGTGTGTACGTATCATGGGGGCATGGATGGGCCAACCGTATACTGCGCATGTGGGTGGCCATGAGCATGCTATCTAGTACCCATATTGTACACATGCCCCACGCGCTTTCCCCACTCTTTGCCTTCCACCAGGGAGGTGAGACCTCCCTGCTTCCACCAAAAAGTCGATACTCTTTGCTAGTCATGCTTCCACCGAAGAGTGGATTCAGTCCACTGAACAATGTAGTCCGTGGCGATATCGTACTGGCTTCCGTTCGCTATGACAATGCCAATCACTGTACTAGTGGATGGTACATGCGTGGCCATGGCAAGCGAGCTGGCTTCGTTCGTTCGCCCCGTTGCAAGCTACTAACGTATTACACGTATTATGTACTTGGGTACTGTTAGTATTCATACGACCAGCTGCGAGCTGCGTGTTAGTGGACTGTTCTGCAGATCTATATAGAGGCGGTCCGAAATGCATGTTCATTTGCCATGTTTTCATGCTATAATAAACAATAAGATTCTCTCGCCATATTATGTGTTGACAAGAACAGATAAAATAACTGAAACAAACAATCAAAGGTAGCCCTCCCATTTTTCTTGTTTTTGTTATTCTGTCGATAATGAGCTTCCAAGTAAAAAAAAAAAGAGTAAACAATAGTGGGCCTGTACACTTTGTGAAGGACATGTTTGTTGTTCGTCGGGTGATTTGTTGACAGGCCATGGACCTAATATAGGCCTACTAGTACAAGGACATTCATCGTACACATTTTTGCACACGCATAATACCTTCCCTACAGGATATACCTGTCCTCTACGATTACCGATCCTTTTTTTTTCCTTCTTTTTTTTTGTGCTCTGGAATATGCTACGGAAAGTGAAATATTGAGATCACAAGTGACAATCATTCTTCCATCATTTCTTTTAAAAACTGCCTGCTTTTCCCTAGCGAAAGTGTTTGCTTTGAGGTATGATTTCCTAACATACACCTCAAGACTGCACATTCACTTCATTTGATTTTTCTGCGTTATTTTCTTCTGCGCATATAGTTTTAGATTTATCGAATCTCCATCTTGTTCTTCTCCCGGCTTGCTTGCGGTGACAATCATGGGATCAAAGCAGTACCCTAAAGCATGCTAAAACTGTCTTTGAGACGCTTTTGAGATGTATAATAGGCCTACAGGTGGCCGTGCATGATTGACACAAAATTTCTCATGATCTCAGGTATTGCTGCTCCTCATCATCTGTATCTATTCAAAGACATCTCTGTCTGAAAAAGGCACATCTGCAAAACAAGACTGAAATGAGGGAAACGATCCTTTTGTTAGTGACGATACATGATCACACAATCAAGTAAAGAAAAAATGCCAAGTAAACCTAAGAAAAAACAACAGCTCTCATGTATTTATTACTGATGATCATCTACACAGCCAAAGTTGCCATGCAGTCGGTAGATGTTGACGCTTCCGCACGTACCACATGCTGTTCATTTCTAATCTTATTTTTTTTATTTATTTTTTTAGTTGCATAGGCCTGATTGTCAGAGAAAGACATAATCCGAAATCGAAAGGATTTTTGTTTTGCTTCTTTTCTGTTTTTTTTTTTTTACTGATTGTTTGTAATTTTCAAATTAGTGGGGCCTATTGAGATACGTTTTGCGATTGTAGGACATGTTTGTTGTTGGTCAGGTGATTTGTCGAGAGAACTGACAACCAAATTTGCTAATCCTGTTTGTGTTGTTGTCGTTTTAGGGTTTTGTTTTTTTTGTTTTTTGATTTGTTTGTCCAGCATGGTAGGGCCTACCTGTGTTCTGTGCGTAGTTACTGCGGCCGGCGTGTAATGGCGACAGGGTCTTGTTCAATTTGCCATGGTTTTTACACTATATCATTTATGATGAAAGAAAAGCAATTCTCTCGCCGTAAGTGCTGACAAGCCAAATCAAAAAATCAATAACAATCTTTGCATCGTTTTTGCCAACTCTGTCCATAGCCTAAATGAGCTGTCCAATAAAAAAAAAATGCACTAACTGAATATCGTCAACTAAACCTACAGAAGTAAAAACAGCTTGATGATCTACACACGGTCAACGTTGCCATAGTTGACGCTTCAGCCTGTATATGCTGAGCATTTCTTTCTTAATTTCATTCCTTTTCTTCTTCTTTTTTTCTCAGCGTACTTTTACTGATTGTTTTTCAAATTAGTTGGGCCTATATGCGTTTTATGGAAGACGTGTTTAATTGTGTTTTCGTTTTGTTTTGTTTTGTTTTGTCAGGCGATCTGTTGACAGAATAATATTGATGACCACTAATCCTGTTTTGATTACTATTAATATTATTTTGGGTTTTGTTGTTTGAAATCAAAAATTGTCTGCACTTTTTTTCCTTTTTTTGGCCGATTATGTCGATAAATCAGCTGTCAAGTAAAAAAAGAAAACAATCGCCGACTAAACCTAACTAAAACATCAACAACAAACCAACAACAACAAAAACAAACCCAGCTCGGTTGTTACTGATGATCGTCTATACACTATACGTTGCCAGAGTTGGTGCAGTACACGACGCTTGGCACGAAGCATTAATTTTATTCAAATTCATGAAATTCTTCCGTCGAGATGTTTTCATTGCAGCTGATTGACAAATTGCCCTACATCGACGTATATCAGTTGCAACGTAGCATTTATGCTTGACATTTTTCCATTTGTCCATTTTTTCTTAGCGTAAATAGCATAGGTCTGAGTGTCAAAGAATTATATGGATTCCGAAAGGTTCGGGTTATTTATTTTGTTGTTGTTGTTTTACAGATTTAGTAGGGCCTATATGCGTTTTGTGCAGAACGCGACAATGTTTTTTGTTTGAGCAGATGATTTGTCGACAGATTGTACAGAAATGCTAATCCTGTTTAGATTATTATTGTTTTAGGGTTTTTGTTTTCGTTTTTGTTTGTTTTTGCTTCATTGCTCCATTCACGTGGTACCTGTGTACTGTGTGCAGTCAAAGAGTGTGTAATGGAACTGTGCTGCAAGATGGTATACATGTAGCGTTCTTCTAGAATAATGTTCAATTGCCATGTTTATATGCTTATCGAAGAAAAACACTTCTCTCGACATATGTGCTGTCAGGTCAAGATTTAAACAAAAAAATGAAAGAAATTATTTTAAAAAAAAGTCTTCACAGCCTTTTTTTTTCTTTTGCTCATTCTGACAATGAATGGGCTGTCTAGTCAAAAAGAAAAAAAAAATCGCTAACTAACATAATATAGAAAATCCGATTGTTAATGACGATTATCTACATGGTCAACGTTGCCATCAGAGTAGGCATAGGCCTATCATGGATATTGACGCTTGGCATGTAGCATTTTATGCCGGACATTTTTTTCTTATTTTTTTTTCGTAGCGTAGTATGCGCAGGCCTGATTGACCAAGAAAGACGTATTCCGAAATGTTATGTTTTCTAGTTGTTTTACTGACTGTTTGTTTTTACAATTAGTAGGGCCTAATATGCGTTTTATGTATAACATGTTTGCTTGTTGTTTGGGCAGGTGATTTGATGGAATTGATTACCACAGTCATGTGCTGGTTCTGTTTGTATTATTATCATTTTTTGTTGTTGTTGTTTTTGCTTAGCGGCCAATTTTGTGGAGAGAATTGGCAGAAAAAAATTAATGTGAAGAGGACTGGTTTGTTTGCTTATCAGGTGATTCTGTGAGACAATTTTGTCAACAACAACAACAACAACAAAGCAAATCAAAGACCTCTTCCATCTGTGATTGTGCGACCGTCTTTTCCCTTTTTTCATGATGACAAATGTCATGACAAGAGCATAATCTTATGCAATCTCTTTCACATAACACAATCCCAATGGAGATCGAGGGGGCTTCGTGTTATAGTAAGCTATAATCAGTAGTGATCGAGGTGGCTTCGTGTTCGACCGGTATAACAAGCAACGGTGGACAGCTCTACATGTATGCCATCAGGTATGTATATCACACGTATATATATATATATATATATATATATATATATATATATATATATATATATAAGATATATATATTGCATCCTTTCTTTTTTATTTCTTTCTGGTGCCCCACTCGGGATTAATCGGCTGAATAGGAAAAAAAGGCTCCCCCATGCATTTTTTCCCCTTCAGTTTCTCGTGCCACCAATGCCCCCTCGTTACGGGGTTGTTTCCTTCCTAAAAACAAATATCAAAAAATAATATACCCGTGGTCACTGCAGAACCTTGATGATATACATTTTAAAAGAAAAGAGAACTAACTATACCCTATAGGGGGCATGGGGGCAGTTTTCTTTCGTTATAACGAAGTTTCGTTATAACCGAACAAATACAATATTAAACGAAAACAAGGAAACCACGCATATAAATTATGATGTTCTGTTTGCTGAATACACTGGAAAGCTATGTAAAATGGAATGGGACCTTTTAAATTTCGTTTGAATATTACAATTAAAAGAGAGCATAAAGTTGTTTGTAATGTCCGAAGGTTCGTCGATCGGAAATTAAAATGATCAGGTTCGTCATTCCAAAGGTTTGTAATTTACTAACTGAGAAAGGATCACTATTCCGAAGGTTCGTTGTTGCGAAGGTTTTTTAATCCGAAAATGTAATAAAGTTTGTCATTCCGTAGAAGGTTTGTTAATTAAAAAAAAAAATGACACAGGTTACGTATTTCGAAGGTTCAGTTTTCTTATAAGACGATTATAAGGTTTGCAATTCCTAAGATTTGTTAGTGGACTTACCTTTTCTTTTCTGGATTAACGAAACGTTTTTTGTTTGTTTGTTTGTTTTGGGTTTTTTTTTTTTTTGTTGTTGTTTTAGGTTGTTGTTTTTTTAATGTTCCAATTAATGAATGTTTGGAATTCCTATCATTTTCGGACAAACGCACCGTCGTAATAAGAACCATATTTTTTTTTTTCGGAATAACGAATCTTTGGAATAACGCCAAAATGTTCGTGAACAAACACTGTTTCATTTCCGAACTAACGGACATTTAGGTGTATCAGAATCTTTGTGTTTTGTAATAAGGAACCTTACTCAATTTCAGATTATTGTCAGATTGTTTAACAATAATGCAAGTTCTCCTCGAAAACTTGTGCGTGACACACGGATCGAAAACGCAGTATTGTGAAGCATTCGCCCACGCAGAGACGCTATAAATGCTTGTTCAGCTACGTATTTTCGGAAGCGATCCGCATTTCGTTATAACAGAGCACATTTCTTTTGTTTTTCTTTGTCAGTGGCGCTCGGAAAAGACTTCGTTATAACGAAAATTTCGCTATAAACGTGTTCGTTATAAGCGAATTTTTTTAACACAGACTTTAATGGCGAACATTTTGGGAACAGAAGTTTTGCTTCGTTATTACCGTGTTCGTTGTAACGGGAGTGCAATGTATTGCAAATAAGCCATAAACATCACATCTCATTATTATTGTCATAAATTATGAGAGGATTGTAATTTCCTGTGCACATATCGTTATGTATGTTTTTTATATTGTTTTTAACAGATTGAACAACGCTCCGTAAAAACATGACATGCTGTCCCTATATAGCACCAGTAAATGAACGTCACTGGAAACACGTCCTGATGAACTTCAAGATGATGTCAAGTCAAGTCGCATCAATGATCATTGATGTACCGCAAAAAATATGAATAACACATTATCCCTTCCCACACATTGTCATAATAGGAAATTAATCATGGTGACGTTATTTTGTTTTTCTTTAATCCGGAACAACAGAGAAAACGTAAACTTTTCACCTTTGTCACGCTGAGTGAAATAGGTCAGCTTCTAATTATTTTCAGCATCCAGAAATGTACGGTATGACATTAATTTTGGTGAATGTATGTTACTAAAATTTGTAGATTCTTTGCAAAATGGTAACATCAAGGCGATGGAAATGTCCGACCACTATACCCTTTATACCATTGGCTAATGTTTCTTTTGTGTCCATGAGTATACGTATGTATCAAAGAGAGGTCAGTCTTTATGCTCCACTGACATTAATTCGCTCCGCGAGAATGTGCTCCACAACATCACCCCAACGACATCTGCTCCGTCGACAATGATTGCTCCGCCGACGACTGAACCACCAACACTTGCTCCGGTGATGTTTCCTTCGAAGACACCACACTGAATTGTCCCGCGCCCCGGCGACATTTTACTCCAAGGATACGGCAATAACATTGATCTACCATTAGTTCCAGTGGAAATGGCTGCATTTCATTTACCCAAATTCTGCTGGCATGTCCTCATGAACGAGATCCGAAGATATTTTATGACATCTGCTGAACTCAGCTCAATATTGAAATTGTTCTTATAACTCACAATCTCATGTTCGCATTATATCTTGCCACATTCAAAAAATATGCAGGAATTGTTTTGCACAAGACATATAGTTGTTTCTTGAAATACTTGAGGGGTGCTGCCGATTATTTATAGGCAATTATTAATTCGTTCAAATGTTTTATTGGTTATTTAGAAGGCCTAGCTAGTATACATATGCTACGATTGTTTTGGTTTATAGGTAATGTTTAGGCACTAATCTTCAACATATATCCGAAGAGTGTTCTTCGTAAAATAGCATTGCGTAAGCTTGTGATTCTAATTCATCGGAGTATCAAGCCTTTGTACTTCATTGTCGGATATCACCTTCGGAATAAACATTCTACATCCGGCACTGGTGGATGTTTCAGAAAATAATTGTCAGACGGGAGGGGAAATCTTAAAAGCAAAAATGAATGTCATTCTTAGTTTGATATGTTTCCCCTTGGGCAGTGGGAGATATTTGATTGTCTGTTAATAAATGATTCACCGTAAAGTCCCAAGGTAACAATGATACATTTCAACTATAATAACATGGTATTATAACCAAAGGTAAACGTATGGATTGCCCTGCTCGCAACTCGGCATTCATGGTCGTGATGGTCTTCCGAGGAATCCAATTTGACATGAATAATTAAATTGATTGAAACTCCATTTAAAATGAAACTCTTATTATACGCACATAATCTACACATAACGAAATCATAATTATACAAAACAGTATTCGAATACCACCCACTCACAGCCCTCTTCATGTAACATAATCATTTACATTACGTCGGGATACCAGATCACATACATTTTCATAACATCCAGTGCAAAACATAATTATTAATTGCTTTCTTATATAGGAATTACACGATGGTGAGGGTGAGGATATCATCCAAGGTAACAGTATTGCATAGATGCCCCACGATAGGCGAACATGCGTTTATTCTGTTCTTGTTTATTTTGACGTTGTTCATTTCTTTTTCTTTTTCTTTATCGAGCAACGAGAGACAGACCTATACTTCCGAAGTAGGAGCCTTAGTATTGACGGAAGGGGGAATTGGCGGGAAACTAATCTCCCTTTTTGACATCGTTAATTTCTTTGCACGGTATCCATTACTTTGGGGGATAAGTACACGTCATGTATAAGGTTCGTCAATCCGGGTCCCCAAATTCCTGTTCCAGATCCATTTGTTGCTCCGAATATGAAGGCGTTAGTTATAATCCGAACATTTTTATTCTGAAAACGAATTAGGTCCTATACGTGGTACGAAATTTATTTCCTTTCAGGATGAACGAACACCCGTGTTCGAATCAAGGAACCATAAAAATAACGAAAGTGTTTCTCTCTCAGAACAACGAACTTGCAGAGTGACGAACAGTAACATGATTTTCCCTTTTTATAATCAAGCACCTCTGAGTCACCGTCAGAAAAGAAAGAATAATGATAGAGAATCTTCCCCCTTTGGAGGGCAGTGGGATATATTTCAGGAAAGATATAAAGAAAATAGAAAAAATGACATTATTTTACGTCAATTGATTGAAAGAAATGTAGAATCAGGTAACGATTGCAATCCTGCCAGTGGTCTTCCCCGGAGTCTTCGACTTGAGCTCGCTTCGAAACATCCTTTTCATTCCCGCAGGCCCCAGACTGTTTATGACCTCAGCAGGAATGCGCCACCGCGCGGATTTGTGGTTTACCCCCCGCCCTCCCCCCTCCCCCTCCCCCTCCCCCTCCCCCTCCCCCTCCCCCTCCCCCCTCTTTGCCAAGTCTGTGGCACCTTGCTATCGTGGGATTTTGCTCTTTTCTCTTTTCTCCGCCAACGAAGTGGCCGGAGGCATTGTTTTCGGGGCGTCCGTCCGTCCGTACGTCCGTCCGTACGTCCGTCCCGTTTTGTTTTTGTCAATATCTCAAGAACCGTGAGGTGGTTTTGCATCAAACTTGGTATGAGGGTATATCCTGGGGGATGATACTTTGTTTGGATTTTAGGGTCACGGGGTCAAAGGTCAAAGGTCACAGGTTATTTTGTGAAAAAAGGTTGAAATTTCATGTTTTTCTCCATATCTCGCAAATGGTTCAAGGTATCTTCATGGAACTTAGTATATATATGAACCGATGGGCAGTGATTATCTAGGGAAGTTGGGGGTCATGGGTCAAAGGTCAGGGGTCAAAGTTCAAGGTCAACTCCTCAAAATATCACTACTTTTCTTATATTTATGCAATGCCTGAAGGATTTTTTTAACTTGATGTATGCATGTATAACCCAATATATATTCTGCGGGAAGTTTCGTGCCAAAAGGTCAAAGGTCAAAAGGTCAAAGGTCAAGTGAAAGTGCTAAATTGCACTTCTTCCTCCATATCTCAAAAGTAACTCAAGGTATTATCATGAAACTTACATATTTATGCATGCTCTACCTAACAGTGATTCTCTTTGGAACTGTGAGGTCAAAGGTCAAAGGCCAGGTTTAGATAATACTATTTTACCATTTGATACTGAATTTATATTTTTTCTCAATACCTTGAAAATTACTCAATGCATAAACTTATAAAAGGGTCAAAAGTCCAGTAAAAATCATCAGTTCCCCCAAATACCTGCACTCTGACGTTTTAATCATTCATCCAATTGATAGTTCTAGGAAAGTGAACATTCAGCACATTTGTGGCAAACCTGTCATTTTAATATCTTGCCAATTGTGTGAAACTGTCATCACACATTGTCAAGACATTGTACTATAGACCTGCATTATTGCGGAGGCATACACCTGTCGCCGTAGCGACATTTCTAGTTTTTTTTTTTGTTTTTTTTTTTTTAAAGAAGATGTTCGCACGCAGTGTCTTTTCCCCGTACCACTGCGCGTTCTGTTTCAATTCGTTTGGGTTGTAGGTTTTTTTTTTCCTTGAATTTTCACTATGCCCTATAAACACGTGGAACACGCACCAGCCATACACCACAGGTAGCTCACCGCAATTTTTGCAGCCAAATACTCGACTTTGTCAACACGAAATCCCCTAAAACAATAAAGAGATGATGGAGTACCTTGTATCGATGCATAAACGAAATACCATTGATGGAGAATAAAATATTCTTTAAAAAAAATAAAAATAAAATAGAGTTCAGCCAACATATGAGTTTGTCGTCCCACAAGTTTTACACGTGTTTTTCACAAATTTGATAACACTTATATAGTTAGAACATGCATGTCGCCAATTCTCGAGGATGTCGCACACAATGTTGCAGGCTTCTGTTGTGTCGCACAATATTATTACAGCGACATGCTCATACCCGTGGCTACACTGGCGTCGTAAATAGGTAGTTCATAACTACAATCAAACTGAAGCTTACTAAAGTACTAGTATACCACCCACAAGATCTTGCGATATTCCTCTGAAACTCACAGAACTTGGATTTACTTATGTTACCTCAACCTCGGTATGCGCAGCTTGATTTTCCTCCCTTTGGAGTTGAATGTGGAGGTTTTGTGTTTCTCTGAAGGAAGAAGAGCGTGTTCGAAAGAAAAAAATAATCCGGTAAGTCCATTTTCCTTGAAAATCAATCGATTAATGATTTACACTGTCAATCTGAATATAATCTGTATGTAAAAATAAAAAATAAAAAAACAAACACGTAACTCGGATTATTTTCAGTCTAAAATCATGTTTTGGGGCCAATAGGCCACTTATCATAGGCCTACTATAATGCACCATCTGCATAATGAAAACACCAACGTAACTTTGAAATACAAAAAAAAAAAAAAAATAAAAAAATAAATAAATGAATAAATTAGTGCAGGCCGAACTAAAGGCCAAAGAGTGACCTACATATCCTAAGCCCGCCGCACACTATTGGAATACGACTCACGACTATGACTGACCGACTTTGGATTTGAAAAAACAAAACAAAACAAAAAACAACTCGTTTATGCTGAAGCTGCTGTGACTTGTTCAGGATCCAAACTCTGTCAGTCCTATAGTCGTGAGTATGGGATGGGCTTTATTCCATCAAGGAGCTTCAAGCTCTGATTCCATCCTCGACTGTATCATGGAGCTACTGGCACTGTTCTCCACGATTGCGTCATAACGAGGCAGGTTTGTGAAAATGTGTCTTTCCCTCTTCCTCTCTCTCTCTCTCTCTCTCTCCCTGCAATCTGATCACTCCATCTCTGGCGTGGTTTCTTCTTCCTCTTTTTTTGTGAGTCTGACCCGACTCAAGGTCAATAAACGTTCGATCTATTTCTGTACCCGTGTCAAGACAGGTGGACTGGAACACTCCCTGGTGTCAGTGTGCTTGTGAGTATGTGTGTGTGTGTGTGTGCACTGTGTGTGTATGTGAGTGTGTGTATGTGAGTGTGTGCGTGTGTGTGTGTTGCTGTTCCAAACGTAAACCAGCGCGAGCGGGTATTGCATTCATGCATGCATCTGGTCGGGCTGGGAGCTGGTTGAGGTGATGTCTTCCTTACAGTACTGAATGAATAGAGAGTTCCCGTCTCCCCGGTAAACGACCTCCCTGGTAAAACGATCGACTGCTGAACAGGGCATGTTAAGGCTGCTTACAAGATAGATGTCATCTATCTCATAGCAAGTCCGCGTGATAGTCTAGCACTGTGGTGGAGCCTCTAATATCACGAGAGTTTACCAACATATGAATTCAGACAATATTAAAAATATCTAACTACATTAAAATATCATGCAGGAACTACTGTCTTATTTGGCAGCACAGCAAGTCACTTCTCACCACCGCAGTGTTGTCAAGTTGTGTGCGCGTACAATCTGTATGTATAATCCGTGCTTCGCTGCATAACGAGCCTCGATCTAACCAGGGTGGCCGGTGGTGAGTAAAACGCAGCGCCTAGTAGTATACAAAGTATCCTTATGCATATCTGATCGCCTCAAAGTTGCCGCAGCTATACTCGTCTTTTTTTCCCCTCCGGCAGGATTGACCACTGTTTATGGTCTTCGTATTTGTTTTTGTTTCCCTCCTGCAATGGCTGCTCTATGTCAAACCCGTCTTCGTGTACCATACTACTATTCCTAGTACACACAAGTCGTACATCCTCGCCTCATGTACCATAATCTGTGATCACGCATTGTCGGCACTGTACATACCGCTCGCATGCATGCACGCATTACCGCATCGCACAAACAGCTTCAGAGGAGTGTTAGCGCTGCGGCACTGCCCGGATAACTGGCGGTCACAGAACTCTACACAAGTTCTGTGCTGGCGATCCGGTTCTCACGAGTTACACGCAGAATGATCGTTGAGGGAGCTATATAAAGATTCGAACGATTCGAACGAGCCGTTAGTATTTATTGACGTTGTACAGCGTCGATAATATCCGAAACCATTATTGCATGATTACTAAGACATGAGAGCACTTTGGGGCGAGTAAGTCTCACTGTGTTGGTTACATGAAAGGTACTTTAACCTGAAACACAAACTAAGACAAGGCAATCTCAGGGAAACTTTGTAAAGGTACCAAAACTTCATATTATCTTTAAGATACTTAGGATTTGGACAGGACATCACTTAACCGATTATTTGATCATTAATCAAAAGAAGTCATTTTCACCAAAATTGCAGATACAAGGTCTTGTCACCCCAGCTACGATATACAAGATAGAGCTGAAGTTCTCTCACCTTGTTGTCACTCATGTACGGGCGGAGGTTGAGACATTCTGAATAGTGGACTTCCTTGTTGATCTTGCCCATGCTGAAACGACTGTACTCAAACCTACAACAGCCCATAGAGTATACACACATAAATGTAGAATTTCTTTTGGACAGCAGAAAAGTACACTCAGACTTTACTCATGAGGGACTATGGCAATCATGACAATGCTCTTTCTCTGTGCCCCTGACAATTTAGAATAATATAAGAGTGTATACATTATATTGATCTATCATCAAATAATATCAAATAGAATAGAAGCTCATCTGTATTGGAAATTCAACCGAACATTTGACCTCAATACAAGATATTTACCTCTGTTTTTTCAGCTGTCAACACTACAGCCTTCATCAGCGGAATGACCAGTCTTCGCCTTGATCACCTGACGGTAGATAACTGGTCACAGACTATCAGAAGTTTGTAGTGTTCGCAGCATTGACATTATCGATGTAAATTTTATAATTCCCTCGCATTTTATATTCACTGCTGTTGTGAAGCAATATTTAGTTTCTTCTACTTCAGAAATTTTGGTGATGATTGGTGTCTATGTGATTACCTAACCCCCGACCAGTACAGAGAGAAGCTAACAGACCAGACCAACATTTATCCGCCTCTGTACAATATTGGTCGCCCCTTGAGACAATTTGGGGTTTGGGGGTTAGATTATATACATATATATCTTATATGGCAAATTCATGTTGCACAGTGATGAAAAGTTTCATCTAATCAGGTATAATCAAGTATAAAATAAGAGAGTATAAATGACACCTTTTCAAGATTGTACCTTTTCAAGCAGAGAGTCAGCACATTTGGACATCTGTGTACAGTGAACCGCTTCTGGGCTTGGACCTTTCTGTTGCATCTGAAATCAAAATCAATGCAAAACAATTCCATTACTTTCAGCCACATTCCACACAATATTTCTAATCCTCAGAAATACACTGGGGTGGAAAGTGTAATGTTCTTTGAGTGGCCTGCTTCTCCATTCGTCCTTATGCTACTATTTTAATCACCATAGCAGCTTACAATATGAAGTGAGCCAATTTGCAACAAAATGCCAGTACTTTTTCCAGTTCCTTTTTCCCCTCAGGTAGCATTTTGCTGTGATATTACAGGGAACAAAACTGGTTCTTTGATGTCCTGCTTTCTGAGATACCATATTATAACTATGCTAAAGTACAATGCTATACCAAAAGATAAAAAGCAGTATCTCTCTGGGTTTTTTTTCAAAGCTCTAATGAGCTGCTTTATACATGTTAGAAAATGTCATATGACAACCCTTACCTCTTGCACTGATAGGCATTATCTCCTTCCAGGACTTCTGGCTGGACAAGTTTTCCCAGGGCTTTGGTCACCGATGGCATGTGCTACAAAAAAGACAAGAAGAGTTTTGAGATCACGATAATTACAGAAGAAGGGGATCGTCATGGCACGGTTTGTCCAAAAACAGTTTCTTATGTAAACAACTTTACATAGACCATTGTTAACACATCTAAACTGTGTGAAAATTATTGTACCAAGCTTGCATGCAGAATTTTTGTTAAATAATGTAATAACCATGCTCCATCTGAACCATATAGTAATGAACACAAGACAGTACAGCACAAATAATTGCAAGACTAGTCTAAACCTTATGCTTGCTGTATAAACAGAATGACATAGTTTTTATTTTCAATGATGGTAGTAGGACAAACTCATAAATCACAACATGCAGAGTTACTCTACAAAGCAGTGTTTGTTTTGTAACTTTCTTCATTCTCAGTTAACAATTCGGTGGGCACCAAGGAAACAAAGGTCACACTAAATGTGATGCAAAAACCTAAGAATTGTAACTAATAAACATACTGGAAGTTATGTAATTTCAACTGTCCCCTTTTTGCAGCCTTGAAATCTTTTCTGTTTTTATCAAATGTTTTCATGAACAAATTTTGACTGAAAGAGGTAGACTTTGTTTAGTAGTTGCAATTGACAATTCTTATTTTCCATTCTTAAAAAAACAAACAAACAACATGCAAACAAAAGGAAATCTACTCACTTTGATTTCAAGCCCAATATCTAAGAAGGGATCAAATGTATCCGACTTCCCCTGGCATGCTGCACAGACAACTGAAAAAAAGGAGTGACAAATGAAATTAAGCAGCATTCCTCATAAAAAGGAATTTACAATTTACAATCACATGGAAGCCAGTGACAATGTTATGAACTGATCCACTGTAAACAGTAGTCTCAATCAGTCCTTGGCAGATCATTTCACATTTGTAATGTCAAACTGACAGCTACAATTAAGTGACCTCCAGCAGTTTACAACACTTTAGTTACATATATGAGCCTAAAGTCCTTATACAAGCAATTTTAAGAATATTTTGGTATTGATGATCATCAATATCAAAATATTCTTAGAATTAGGAGGCCTGATATCTTATCCCACGTCTAAATTCATAGCAATAAGCCACCGTTTTGAATACTGTGAGAAATTTGAAAAATATTAACAAGAAATCACGGTCTTCTTGCATTTGACATGGGTTTTGCCTACTTTCACTGGCGTCTGCTTTCACACAACTGATGACAGCACTTCCTAAAAAACACAAGGACTCAATTTCAAAACTATCATATCATATCAGTACAAAATGCAGTCATCAATTTCACACTTGTTATCGATTACTTGATCACCAAAGATTTGGGGGAAAAAATGCTTCTGCTTGAAATGAGTCTCACAAAATTGCAAAGGAAGTTATGCTTAAAACACTTGCCCTCTCACCAACATAGCAACACCAAAATGTATATCAAGGCTCAACATGAGCGGTTATTTTTTCTGGTAGTCGAATTGGGCAACTAGGATTCAAAATGGAATGTTATACTTTCTTTCATTGCATTGTTTTTGCAGGCAGCAAAAGTTGATATTGAAAGATATTCGTGACCCAAACAGGTCACCAGAGAAAAAAGTTAGTGTCGAGCCCTGCCTTAAGAAGATGTCTTGTTTGCTGCATTTAAGTTTGGAAGTCATTTCTTTAATATCTCTCCCTTCCAGAGAGACCTTTCCCATTTGTTACCCAATAAAATCCTGGTGATTCAATGGGGAGAATACTAGTTGTGATCACCAATGAATTGTCTTGCCTACCTTGCAAAGACTGCAAGGCAAGGATGTCTAATGGGATTCTTGAGCACAAAAACACAAACCCAATATTGGCTGCTCAGTCCTTTTGCCATCTCAACAGCAAAGGCTAGTGCAGTCACTGGGCGGTATGCACAAATTCATCCGCATCTAAACAGATATTAATTGAGAAAGCCTGTCAGACTGGACTCTTCCCTGTTAATCACTGCTTACCCTTGGGGTGAGAAAGTTAACTTTTGCTCATCTTTTTTCATAGATGTGTGTTCTATTGGTATTTGAATGAGTTACTTGGAGAAAGGTTGATGACAAATGATGACAAATGAAAATTGTCAAGTCTAAATGGGATATAATTTTCTTCAAACTGTCCTACTTCACTTCTAACAATCTTCTAAAAGATGTCTCTGACAAAATTCACCCTTTGTCATTAGTATAGACACATTTATGTAGGACATCTGTTTTTAATCAACACATACCTCTGCTTCTGTAGTAGCCACCAAAAATTTGATGAACTGGACTCGTTTCTTTACTGTATCGATCCAACCTTCAAGTTAGGACAGAGTAGAATTTTATGAGTACCTCTCACAGAGAATCATTTGAGCCAAATATATTCTTTTGATTGAAAAAAAAAAAAGACAAAGACAGAACAACCAATCAATCACACACATATACATCATGGAGGGTGACTAAAAAATGGCCTACAAATGTTCAGATTTAATAATTGAGGACAAAGACTATGATTACATTTCGAAAGGCAACAATATTGTCATAAACTTGTAACAATGAAGTGGGTGGATGGCATGTTTTACATTGTTTCAAAGGGCATGCTACTATCAAGAAAAAATTTACACGCCAACAAATTAACATCTAGGACTGTATGACTCTCCTGCTGGTCTGTACACAGAAACATAATTAAAATCACAGTTTATCTTGGAACTTTTACCATTATTATCATATCATATACAAATTCTTGCCTTCTTATTTCTTCCATTCCATCCTGATTACACTACAATTAGATATTCCCTGGTGACGTTATGGCAAAGAGAGAGAGAGAGAAAGTCATGTTTGAACCAAAGTTTGGTAATCCTTGACATTTAGGGCTTTTCCCAAAAAATCTATTCTGCAAATGTACATCTCAATTGTGTAACATGCCTGCATATGACTCTCAGGCAGAAAAAGAAAATTTAGTGAAGGTTTGTATGGTTTATTTTGATGATGCTTCTCCATTCTGTGATTCTGATTTAAACTAGTTTGTAAAGTCAACTGGTACACACTGAAACTGCACATTAAAGGAAATTATTCAAGTTAGCTTTAATAGAAATAAAGTCACACAAAGGGAACAATGAAAGTTGCATCGAGGCTGGACAAAAAAAAAAACATGGAAATTTCATGAAACAGTTAATAATGGTCAAAATTTCATACACAAAATAATGGGGTTTTGAAAGTCAGATTTTTCTTTTTATTGTGTACAATAGTGGAATACCTTGGAGCAAATATATCTAAAAACAAACAAACAAACAAAACTGTAGATGCACTTGTATCAAGAGTAACAGCCATTGCTTTACTCCTCATCAGTAGGTACGTACTTGTCATAGCCACTGAGGCAAGATTTCTGCATGGCTTCAATGACATAGCGTAGGAACTCATGGGCATCCTCCTGGCGACCTATGTGCATGTGCTTGGCAATACCTGAAACAAAGAAGTGGATTAGGCACTGTGAGAGCACTTACAGTACATACTTGCTTATTTGTCTGAAAACTGGAAATACTTATAAAGAATGTGACTTTGACAGACAACATTTCACCTCCTGTGTATTCTGTAACACACATCGATTATCACATAACAGTTCAATTTATCAGGAACATTATAGAACTGTGAGATGTTACACCTGACCTCCATGATTCAATGATGCAAAGAAGCTCAACTGAAGTTCAAAGCAGTTCCACACTTTATGCTGCCCCTTTGGGGTAATACGTACTTAAAAGTATGTAACAAACTCTTCAGTGACCCCATGAAAGATAATTCGCCATTTATATCAGAGATACAAGAGATACAACAAGAGTGTAGCTAGGCACAGCTCTATTTACATGCCCCTTTTATAGACAATGAAGCATAATGTTTGAAATTTATGGAGATTTGGCTTTCAGGAGCCTGCCCTATGGCCCTCACGGAGACCACCCCACTCTCCTCGGGTAGAGGTATGATGATAGTCAGTTTGATCATAGCTCCATATTCTGATGATGTTGATATTGCATAAAATAGAATTAGAAATTTCCTCTCAGAATCTTACAAATGAAATTTTGAATGAGTGTTGCATATCTAAAATCAAATACATAACTTGACTCCATGCAATTGGCTGTACTTTGTTGAACTCTGAATACCTTGAATACTTACATCAAATTTAGCTCTTAAATGTCTGCTTCACAGCTCCTCTTATTAACTTGATAACATGATGACTTTATCAGCATGGTGGCCTGGTAATCATACCTGCAGAGGACGTGTCATTTACAATTTGCCTATAAATCAGATTGACTGCCTCTCTAGCATAATACAGAAATCATAACAAAAGGGCCTGGAATACAAAGCAGTTACATTTTAGATTCCAATTTCACACTCTTAATATGTCTATATCATAACTGTCAAAATGTAAATTGAAGAATGAACTAACTTTTCAGTTTATGGATCATATTCATGGGTCTGATAGCTTGACCATGGTGTTGAAAAGCACGCTGAATGTGAGTATACAGATCGCAGAGGATGCAGAATCCATAAGCCCGGCCTGAAAAATACAAATCAGACAAACATTAACACTATACACTTGTAATATTAATTGATCATACATAATCAACGATTTTTTTTTTTTTTTTTTTTGTGGTTGAGATTAATGCAAGTAAAATGCCATCTCGAGCAGCAGTACTTTTCATTGATATATATCCTTCAAATGAAAAAAAAAATGTTCATGACAGTAACATTAACAATGACCAAAATCACAGTCCCTATTGCACAGTTATCAGATGTTTGTCATTGTTCTTTATAGAGTAGTTACAGTGGTAATTTCAGTTCATGGTAATACATCATGTAAAGTTCAAACTCCATATGTTTAAGCCAAAGAGTATGATTTCACCCCCAAGACAAAAATGGGGGGAGGGGAGAGGTGTAAGGATACACAACCAACTGCAGAAGAGCTTTAGCTTAATTACAGAATAGCTTGAAATTCAGTCATCAATGTGCAGAAAACCCAAACACAGAGCATCATCTTGAAGAGGGATTGGATCAGTAAATACAACAGCAATATCTCACTTGATGAGAAAAATATTCCCCAGACAGAGGATGAGAAACTCACTGGCCTGCAGTATGTAAGGTTTACAAATGCAGGAGGATGATTCCTATGTCAGGTCCTATTTTTACAGACAAGGCTCTCAAACTCGCCAAGCAGGAGGGACTGCATGAATACAGGGCATCAAACAGGTGGCTGGAGGTTTTCAACAAGAAGCACTGCATCATTTATGGGAAGATGACTGGAGGAGAGTAGTGGCATGAGTGCCTACAGTTGTAGAGTGGCTCCAAAGGGTTCCCTACATCTGTGCTGGCTATAATCTGTCCGACATCTTTAACTTGACACAACAGGCCTGTTCTATAAAGCATCAGTAGATTCCATTCCTCATTTCAAATGGGAAGACTATTTGTACATGAAACAGTCAATAGGGTAGACTTTATTGATACTGTGTGCTAAATGCCTTGGGAGAGAAGGAGGAACTCATCATCATTGAGACAAGCTTTGAGTCTTGGTGTTTTGGGTGGCCTGCCAGAAAGGACCTGTCTGTTGATTATCATGTCAATACAAAGGCATGGGTGACATACAATGCATGCTCTGAGGCAGTTCAGAGAAATATTCACACGATGGAAAGAGGCAAAAAATGGCAGGACCAGATTTAACAGGGTCCTTCAGCAATCTTCTAGATCAACCAGTCATGGTGGGAAAGCTGTTGGGGATGGTAAACAGTGAGAGGAGCATGATTTTGTCAGACTCATCATTGGCATTGTCATGTAAGCACAATCTACTGCCATTCAGTATCCCTGTTGAGCTTGACTGTGCACTGATAACAGCAGACATTACAGGAGGGCTGTCACTCACCTCGAGACAATCATTTAGTCCACACAAGTGCACCATACCAGATTCTAGAATAGAATTGAACTTCAATCCTGAAGTTTACATGAGTCTCTTTTCATATACTTCGTAAAAACAAATAAATAAACTAGAGATTGGTGCTCGGTGGGTCGCGCAGCCGAGCACATGTATCCCCCGAACCCAACAGCATTATACATCATCCCAATATATAGAGCTCACACAGAAATTCCATAAATAAATACAGGATCATTGTTGCCATGGGCAACAATGATCCTGTCCACATTTTGCCTCTGAATACCAAATTTGATGACAATAATATGATGCAGCGGTGTAACTCTGCAGAATCTAAAGTATCCTCTGGTAGTACCTGTGAGGGAATACAATTATAGAGTAATCTTGATGCATTGTAAACCTAACCCTCTTCCAATCTGCGATTTGGATGAATTTGGGATAAAAAGGTATAATATGGCAATAGGTGACAACAGGTATCAATGCAGACAATTTTTTTCTTTTGGTTTTGTTTCCACTTCTGATATTTTATTGTTTTGTTAACAGACAAAGCGGGTTCCATGACAAATGCTGTGATGACAAATGCTCCGGCAAGGAATCCTAGTGTTGAAGCGCACATAAAGTTTAACGCTTACCCTAATCCAAATCTTTAGTCTGCCTTGAACCTAACACCCAATCATACCCATGGAGAAGAAACGAAGCCGGTAGAGCGCTCACAAGGAAATCTCTGCTATTTCCACAAAAATTCTCGTTACCATGGCAACGATGTCTCCGCCCACACAAAAAACAATATGCGTCTTCGTCTTACCATAATACACCTTCATGGCAAATTTGAAGAAGATCGAAGAAGACCTGCAGCCAGTAGAGCGCTCACAAGCAGACCCTATTGGATTTACCTTTTCATGTATAAAGACGGAACAAGCGAGGGCGCCATCACCAAAAACCATAGGCATCTTTGTCTTATCATAATACACCTTCATGCCAAATTTGAAGATGATCGAAGAAGGACTGCAGCCAGTAGAGCGCTCACAAGCAGAACCTATTGAATTTACCTTTTCATGTATAAAGACGGAACAAGCAAGGGTGCCATCACCAAAAACAATAGGCCTCTTCATCTTACCATAATACACCTTCATGCCAAATTTGAAGATGATCGAAGAAGGACTGCAGCCAGTAGAGCGCTCACAAGCAGACCCTATTGGATTTACCTTTTCATGTATAAAGACGAACAAGCGAGGGCGCCATCACCAAAAACAATAGGCCTCTTCATCTTACCATAATACACCTTCATGCCAAATTTGAAGATGATCGAAGAAGGACTGCAGCCAGCAGAGCGCCCACAAGCAGACCCTATTGGATTTACCTTTTCATGTATAAAGACGGAACAAGCGAGGGCGCCATCACCAAAAACAATAGGCGTCTTCGTCTAACCATAATACACCTTCATGCCAAATTTGAAGATGATCGAAGAACTGCAGCCAGTAGAGCGCTCACAAGCAGACCCTATTGGATTTACCTTTTCATGTATAAAGACGGAACAAGCGAGGGCGCCATCACCAAAAACAATAGGCGTCTTTGTCTAACCATAATACACCTTCATTCCAAATTTGAAGATGATCGGAAAAGAAACGCAGCTGGTAGAGCGCTCACAAGGAAATCTCTCCGGCGGCGGCGGCGGACGCGGCGCGACGAGGCCAAATCCATAGTATCCTCCGAACTCTGTTCGGGGGATACAACCAAACAAGCAAATAAAAACACCTCAAGATTTAAGAATGTGCAATGTGCTTCAATGGTTGGCATGGTTCCTATCACATCAGTTACTACACTCACATTCCTCCTTGTGCTTCTGGCTGAGTAAGTAGTTGGCAAGAGGGGCAGTGTAGGTCAGGCACTGGAGGGTAGAGTTGAGGAAGCAGGTGTTGCCCATGTTGATGAGTCCACTGCCCACACGGTGGCTCTTCTGCCATTCAAGGCACACCATGTCTGGCTGGCACAACACCTGTTTTGGGGGTGGTATACCATCTGACTTGGGGCCATCACCCTGGCCATTCATTTTCTCTGCAAAATGAGATCATGTGAACACATTTAAAAACATCATTATGTCAACTGGTAAGTCTCTATATGTTACACCTTGCCTGACTAGATGCATTCCCAGCTTCATGTTGGATACTCTAAACCAAGCAGTCACATCACGACTACATGGAACATTCAAAGAGTATTCTTAGACAGTGACTTGACCCTTTGTTTTCATTGTTTGAGATACTGCGTAACATGTAAAATTACAAAAATTGACCCCTTGCGTGGAAAGAGTTTTCCATTGGTATCCAACCAAACAATCTCATGGATTCACAAATCTGTCTTAATGAACATACTAACCTCATAAAGATAAAAATTTTGCATCAAGTCAATGCTGCTCTATATTACTCATGCTACATGTATACCTACATATCGTGTGGTACAGGAGCCATGAAGATATTATCAAATGTTCCGATGTGATCAAACACAATGTGTCACAAGTTTATATCTTATGGACAGGTACTGTTGAGTGATAATAATATTGATGATAATAATAATGATAATAATAATGATAATAATTATCATCATCTCATCATCACAATGACAATGACCTGAAATATGATGCCTTTGGCAACCTTCAGGGTGTGTTAATCAGTGTCCTCCTTGCTCTACACAAAGATTACATCATTAGAATAACATTCAAAACTGTAATATTCCTTTGTAACAGTTGAGGCATCTGATGCTTAAAATGAATATCAGTGGTTGCATTCCAGACATACCTCTAATTTTGTTGCTGAGGGACTTTGAAAATACTTCGTTTAAAGCATCAACTTTGGCTGGATTCAGTTGAACATATTTCCCTCTCAGATCCTGAAGATGAAATGAAATGTCTTTCTGGGCTCGCTCAAAAGTCACATGTTTCAGCAGTACCTGCAAAAGAGAAAGTATAAAACAGCTTAAATATTAAAAAGTATGCAAATTTGATATCCCTACATCACTACACATAATTCAAAAAATAGATGCTGGTTCAACGGTCACTCCTGTATTTGTCAATCTTGCACTGGTCAGCTCATACACAGGTACAATGTACGTACATTATTTCAACTGGCAATGTTTCAGGTCATGACCATGAAATACAAAAGAAATAGTACATGAGTAATCAATTTCTATGTTATATAGTGGAAACATAAAGAAGTCAATTCATACAGAAGTTTAGTGTAAGATAAAAGTGGGAGCATCCTGTATCATACTGATACTGTACATGTAACGGCGTATCTCAAAAGGATGCGGCGCGGAGTGGAGCGCTCAATGCACCCGTTCGAGACAAGCCCCCCCCCCCCCCCATTTGTCTCGAAAGGGTGCGTTGAGCGGAATATGTTCAAATGAATGTACCCATTCGATACAACCGGGGGGGGGCTAGTCTCAAATATACGCGTAAGATAGTCTTGGAGGCCAGCCTTTTTGTCACATCGTATCCATCCACCACTTTTCCACTTTGTATTTATTGTTATTATCTTTTTTTACGCTATATATTTATTCTCTGGAAAATGTGCATTTGACGTGCCTTAAAAGCGATAAAACAATTGTTTGGTGGGACACTTCAAATTTTTAAATAATATAACATGTGAAGTTTATTAAAATGGAACTAGTGCATCAACGACTTGTGAGTGATTTTGTCATGTTGATGTCAATTTATGGATGTTCTGATGTCAAAGATGAAGTTCACATCTGAATCTGAAGAAGTGAATGTTACATGTACGTGGTTGAATTTTCTGATAGTTGGTCACCACTGAAAGTGTGCTTGAGTGAGTTAGTATTCATTTAATATCAACAATAAAAATAAAAGCATCACTTTCAATCATTTTACCAAACGTGAAGGGGAAGCATCAGTACAAACTTCCTCACTCGTTTTTTTTTTTCCTCTACCAATTCACATAAAAAATGTGATTTGATTTCGGACGTACGATTTATAGTAATTCATTTTGTTTCATATGTTTTCCTCTCATATCACTATATGAACCCTTCAAAAAATAAACGAGGACAACACAAAGCATAGCATCCCCTCGCCGGGTACAAATAGACTACACATGCATATAATGAACTGTGAACTTTGCCCTTTGCCTACACACTCAAAGATCTGTCAGAACCGAACGGTTCATACAGTAGTATGTAGGCCTAGATTAAAGGTCAGAGGTCATACTTTTTCAATGCAAAATAGCTAAATTGGTTGCATTCAAAAACGTAAGATTATTGTAACAGACCGATTTTTATAGAATTTGGTGTGAAGGTAATATTGACACCACCAGTCCAGTCCACCATCGTCCGCCTCGATCATCATACACAAGAGGGAGGGGCGGTCAGCTGTCCATCCCATAATACTCTTGTGGGCAAATTGGGAAATCTTGACTGCATGCGTTTCTTCAATGAAAGGATTCATAATTTCATGAGCTACCTAACATCAGATCACCAGCGGCGTCGATCCATGTTTTGGATTGGAAGGGGGGGGGGGGCAAAAGTTGAAAAAATGTATTTCATGTAAATTTTAGTGGCTTTGTAGCATTTTTATGCCTCCGCCACGAAGTGGTGCCGGAGGCATTATGTTTTTGGGTTGTCCGTCCGTACGTCCTTACGTACGTCTGTACGTCTGTCCGCATTCGTTTACGCGATAACTTGAGTAATATTGAATGGAATTTTACCAAACTTGGTCCAAGCATAAAGTATGATGGGGCAATTACTTGATTAGATTTTGGGAGAAATCGACCAAAGGTCAAGTCAAGGTCAAAGTCAAATCATGAAATTGTATCTGTTTACGCGATAACTCAAGACTGGATCATGCAAATTTCACCAAACTTTGTTGGAGGATAATGTATGGTAGGACAATTACTTGATTGATTTTTGAGTGAAATCAGACAGAGGTCAAAGGTCAAAGATCAAGGTCAAATCCGAAAATTTATCTGTTTATGTGATAACTAAAAACTGGTTTGAGCAGCTTTCCCCAAACTTGGTCCAAGGATGATGTATGATGGGGCAATTAGTTGAGTAAATTTAAGTGACATTGGCAAGAGGTCAAAGGTCAAAAGGTCAAGGTCAAATGCTAAAAATGTTGCTATTTCCCCCATATCCATGCCATGCCCAAAGGTATTTTCTTGAAACTTAGTGTAGACATGTATTACTGCATAAAGATTCTCCAGAGAGTTTTATGTCATAAGGTCAAAGGTCAAAAGGTCAAAGGTTAGGTGAAAATGTTACAATTTCCCTTTTCTCACTAATGGCTCAATGTATCTTCATGGAACTTGGTACATAAGCATGTACTGACTGGCAGGGATTATCTAGGGAATATAGGGGTCATGGGTCAATAGTCAGGGGGGGTCAAAGGTCAAGGTCAACTCCTCAATATTTTACCATTTCCCTCATATACTACAGTATACATATGCAATGCTTGCATTATTATTTTTAAAATTCAATATACAATATGTACATGTATTACCTAATGGAGATTCTCTTGGAAATTTCCTGCCAGAAGGTCAAAGGTTAAGGGTCAAAGCAAGGTTTTAATGCAAAAAAAAATCTATTTTGCACTGTTAAATTACACTCTTTCTTCATACCTTTAAAATTACTCAATGCATAAACTTATAAAAGGGTCAGTCAGAAGTTAAGTAAAAATCCTCAATTCCCCAAACGTGTACCTGAACTCTTTCATAGACAATTATAGCAAACCTAGTTCAAGGAAAGTGAATATTCAAGATATTTCTGACAAACCTGTCATTTCAATATTTTGCCAGTTATGTGAAACTGTCATCACACATTTTGAAGACATTGTCCTATACACCTATTGCAGGGCTCGACACTAACTTTTATTTTTGGTGGCCCGATCGGGCCACCAAAATCATTAATTTTTATTTTTTGGTGGCCCGAAAGTAAAAACTGGTGGCCAAAAAAAAAAATCAAGAAAAACATAAGAAATACTAAATCGGTCCTACTGAACATAGAAAATGAAATATCAAGTATTACTGAAGTGATACATGTACCCATGTCTAAAACAAATGAAGAGAAAATTCAATCATCTTACCATTATTCTGAGTTCTAAGATATAGCAAATAGGCTTATAGATTATTATAAAAGTTCATGCCTTGTTTATGTAGGTGGTCAAAACTTACGTTTGAAACGATAGAGTGGGAGCATTTGCAGACATTTGTGAACATCCGACATCTGTTTTGGCATTATAAAGAGCTTGGAAGTTACCGTTATTCATTTCTGATTGTAAAAGCAATTATCCAACATTTACTAGTATTTTAACACCGTACAGAGCCGAATGTTACTATTAATTACTTTTTTTTTTCAAATGTAAAAGTAAAGAACTGACATTCATTTTAGCATCTTATGGAGCTGAATGTTATCCTTATTCATTTCTGAACGTGAAAGCAAACATCCCCAATTTATTTTAGCATCTAACTGAGCCGATTGATACCGTTAATCATTTCCAAATGTAAAAGCAATAATCTGTTATTCATTTTAGCATCGTACGGAGCAGAATATTACCGTTATTCATTTTAGAATTAAAAAAGCAAACATCCAACATTTGTTTTACTATCGTATGGAGCCGAATGTTACTGCTGTCCACTTCCGAAAGTGAAATGAATTATCTGACAATTTAGCATTGTACGGAGCCGAATTTTACTGTTTTTCATTTTTGAACGTCAAGGCATACATCAGACATTAAATATTTTACCATCAAACGCAGATGAAAGTTACTGTTATTCATTTCGAAATGTAATAGCAAATATCCGACATTCATTTTAGCATCGTATGGAGCAGAATATTACTGCTATTCACTTCCGAACGAAAAAGCAATCATCTGACATTTATTTTAGCATCTTCCTTAGCCGAATGTTATTGCTATTTACTTTCGAAAGTAAAAGCAAACATCCGACATTTATCTAATCATCATTCGGGGTTGAATATCATTGTTATTCATTTCCGAACGTCAAAGGGCAAGGGATCATTCGACATTTATTTTAGCATCTTCCGCAGCTGATCTGTTATTGCTATTTACTTCAAACCTGAACGTGAACATCCGGTATTTATTTTACTATCTATATGGAGTTGAATATTATTGTTGTTCATTTCCGAACATCAGAGCAAAATTAATATCCGACATCTATTTTAGCATCTTCCGGAGATGAATGTTGTTGCTATATACATTCGAACATAAAAGCAAACATGAGACATTATTCTTATCATTCACCTGAACGTGAACATCCGGTATTTATTTTACTATCTATATGGAGTTGAATATCATGTTTATTCATTTCCGAACGTCAAAGGATTCATTCGACACTTACTTTAGCATCTTCTGGAGCTGAATGTTATTGTTATTTACTTTCCAACGTAAAAGCAAACATCCGGCATTTATTTTCTCATCGTACGGAGTTGAATATTATTAGTATTAATTTCCGAACGTCAAAGCTAACATTCCACATTTATTTCAGCATCTTCTGGAGCCGAATGTTATCCTTATTCATTTCCGAACGCAAAACCAAACATCCGACACTTCTTTTAGTATCATACGGAGCCGAATATTACCGTTATTCATTTCCAAAATAAAAAGCAAACATCCGGCATTTATTTTCTCATCGTACGGAGTTGAATGTTATTAGTATTCATTTCCGAACGTCAAAGCTAACATTCCACATTTATTTCATCATCTTCTGGAGCTGAATATTATCCTTATTCATTTCCGAACGCAAAATCAAACATCCGACACTTATTTTAGTATCATACGGAGTCGAATATTACCGTTATTCATTTCCAAAATAAAAAGCAAACATCTGACATTTATTTTAGCATCTTACGGAGCCGATTGTTACCGCTGTCCATCTACAAAAGTAAAGACAATTATCCAATTTTTTGGTGGCCCGATTGGGCCACCAAAATCTTCATTTCTGAAATGTTGGTGGCCTGACGCGCATTTTTGGTGGCCCCGGGCCACCGGGCCACCGTTAGTGTCGAGCCCTGCCTATTGAGAGAATCATGCATTATGGCGGAGGCATCAGTCGCCATATGTAGCGACATTTCTAGTTTAAACATATTTTCGCACTGCGTTTTATGAATTTTTAAGTTGCCGTAATAATTGGGGCAAAACGATACTTCTACCCCCCCCCCCCATCGATGCCTCTGCCGCTCACTCGCTCTTACAGATTTTTAGAGGCAATAATAGATACCGTGACCACAACAAGTCTTACCACCGTTGACCACGCCGCCAAAGTATGTTTGACAGTTTTATATTGTTTGTTTTGGTACTTTTTTTGTTTTGTTTTGTTTTTCGGATGAGAAACAAATACCACACAATTTCATAAGTGATTCAGCAAATTACACGGGGCATTTGTCCCCTCCGTGTAGATCTAATGATTTGCATAAATTAACAAAATTAATTCAGAATTCTGTGTAGACGTTTAATAGCTCCTACAATGCCCTATGAGATAAAACAAATAGAATTAAAAGGCGAAGGAGTAGCATTTTGTAGCCAATGTACAATATAGGTAAAAAATCAAGGTCAAAGGTCAAAGAAGACAAAGGTCAAAATTCTGTGTAGAAGTTTTGAAGCCCTCACCTAGTGCTATCACATAAAGCAAACGGAATCGAAATCGGGTAAGAAATGGCGCAGGAGTAGCATTCTGTAGCAAAATGCACAATATAGGTCAAAAATCAAGGTCAAAGGTCAAAGAAGTCAAAGGTCAAAATTCTGTGTAGAAGTTTTGAAGCCCTCAACTAGTGCCATCATATAAAGCAAGCGGAATCGAAATCGGGTTAAAAATGGCGAAGGAGTAGCATTTCGTAGCAAAATGTACAATATAGGTCAAAAATCAAGGTCAAAGGTCAAAGAAGTCAAAGGTCAAAATTCTGTGTAGAAGTTTTGAAGCCCTCAACTAGTGCCATCATATAAAGCAAACGGAATCGAAATCGGGTTAAAAATGGCGAAGGAGTAGCATTTCGTAGCAAAATGTACAATATAGGTAAAAAATCAAGGTCAAAGGTCAAAGAAGTCAAAGGTCAAAATTCTGTGTAGAAGTTTTGAAGCCCTCACCTAGTGCCATCACATAAAGCAAACGGAATCGAAATCGGGTTAGAAATGGCGAAGGAGTAGCATTTTGTAGCAAAATGTACAATATAGGTCAAAAAATCAAGGTCAAAGGTCAAAGAAGTCAAAGGTCAAAATTCTGTGTACGAGTTTTGAAGCCCTCACCTAGTGCCATCACATAAAGCAAACGGAATCGAAATCGGGTTAGAAATGGCGAAGGAGTAGCATTTTGTAGCAAAATGTACAATATAGGTCAAAGGTCAAGGTCAAAGGTCACGACTGAAATTCTGTGTAGAAGTTTCAAAGCTCCCATGTAGTGCTATCATATAAAGCAAACAGAATCAAAATTGGCTCATAAATGACAGAGAAGTAGCAAATTGAAGATTTTGATCACACACGGACGCACACACGGACACACGGACTTGGCTGTAAAATGTCTTGAGAAGTAGCATTTTTATGTTTTTGGAGAAATTTTTGTAAGGCCTAATGAATTCCAGAATTGCGTTAAGCTTGGTAGCTCCCAGCAAGCCCTATCAGATAAAACAATCAGAATCGATTAGAAGTAGCATTTGTGTGTGTGTGTGTGTGTGTGTGTTTGAAGAAATTGCCACACACGTGTCTGCGTAAGGAGCCTGTTTCATATAGTCCCCTCACGAACTATGATGGGGGCAAAAAGTCTGGCCTCTAAGACTAGCTTACGCGTACATTCGAGATTAGGTTGTCTCAAATGGGTGCGTTCATCGAACATACTCCGTCCAACGCACCCTTTCAAGACAAATGGGGTGGGGGGGGGGGCTTGTCTCGAATGGGTGTGTTGAGCGCTCTGCTCCGCTCCACTCCACGCTGCACCCTTTCGAGATAAGCCACATGTAACGGTACATCTGTGCTTGCGTTTTCAATGAATCGAGGATACATATGAACTGGCTTTCGATTTGAACTGCCATTCTTTATCTGTAAATGTATGTACTGTAAAAGTGGATATTTTCACGCGACTAATTTTTCGCGCTTGGCCGGGTAAGAAGAGTTTCGCGTGTTTTTAAATCCGCGGAATCAAGACATCACATACAGGAACATATGGCAAGCAAAAATATTCGCGTGCTTTTATTTTCGCGCTAGTTTCTGGTTGCGCGAAATGCGCGAAAATTTCAACACCACGAAAATTTCCAATTTTACAGTAATTAAAGGAAGACTTGGCTGAACTTCTTTTGAATCATGATACACAGGATATATTGGAAATGAACAGTTTTGGTCCTTGGTGCGATCCTCCTGGGCCCTATGGGAGCCACACATGTAACCAAGTATTTATCACCTGCCCCGATTCTTGCAACATTTTGTCAAACACTGACTATGCGATAAAACAGATGAACATGTAAAGCATTTATGGATGATGGATGAACAACAGATTTCAGGCAATGGACAGAAATTGAGTGATTACATGTTGTACATTATTCTTTTGCTCAGGTACAGTAAAATGTGTATAAAGCTTTGGAGCTGTTTGCTTCCATATACCTTGTGAGACAGCCACATATTCACAAACAAATCCATATCAACTTACTTGTTTAGAAGAAGACACAAGATGCTTGTCCAAATCTGTATCACTAGCTGTTGTCCTGGTCCCGTTCCGATTCCCAGATTTCACCTTGGACTTGATGAGGTCTCTCCGAATGGTGTCGCCTATCGTCATTCTTTCTCTCCCTGTATAAAAGATTTCACAATAATAAGGCTAGTAAATTTGCTACCAGGTACTATACTATGATTTTACATTAATTACAGGAAAGTAGTGTTACTTGATAAGCAGAAATGCATGCATGATATGCCTCCAAAGCAAACTAGAGTTTTAAAGTTCTTATTGAATATGCAGTTGGTAAAACAAAACAAGAAAGAAGACATGGCATTAGTGGTGAGATGCTGTGCCAAATCAAATTTATCCTCTGAAGACTTAATCATCCAGATGATGTTATATGTTACACAGACACGTCATGATGAAATAACAGTCTGCAATACAGTGTTGTTAATACACAGACAAAACAACATTTTTACCTCAGAAGTATTCAACATGAACATGACATACATTTAATGATTCTTCATGCAACCAGTAGCATCTGCATAGCAAAGTAAACACTTGACTACAGTTGTAGGCTTCCACAAAAGGCAATAGAAATAAATGAATTTATAACAGTTTCCACACATAATGGATGTTGCCTTCATTACAACATCAGATTATGTGAATATAAATCCTACCCTAAAAAAAGAATGGAAGAGTCCAAATCCTCATTTGCATACAAGTAAACACATGCCGAACTTGCCAGCTACACTTCTGTATTGGCATGTACACATACCAATGGTATGTGCCACCAGTTTGCTCCCAGGGTACATAAATGTAATGCTGTACGCTGTGCAGTGTCATATGTAGTATTATTCATGCTTTTTAATATCTCTGACCACTGAAGTTCTTACACATTAATTGTACAATGCCGTGATTAGCAAGTTCATGCAAAGGTCATTTGGATGTGATATTTTGCAACAGAGTGGAACAGAACACATGGCGGGCATTTAATTTATGACATTTATGGACGTCTCCAAACATTTTTTTTACAACTTTTTATCTATTTAGTCCTTAAATCTAAAAAAAAAGGCTGAAGACGAAGGAGCCCTGGTTCTCATGTCCATAATTTAATTCTTTATGATTACCTACTATGTAAGAGTCCTTGAGCAAGCATTAATATATTTGACAATTGATCATATATTAAAGTAAAATCAAGCCCTGTACATAGGGTTTATGCGAAGAGAATCAGATAGGGTAAAGCAAGCCGCCCATAATTTGACCGTAACGCCGTACAAAATTTGACCGCCCACTGCATGTAAAACCTATGCCTTTTGCCTTTTGGCACGAGACGTCGAACCTTGGACAATTCGCTTTAGGCCCTACTCTTGTGAAAGTGATAATGATGCTGTGCAGATTCAATTTAACTTTCTACACAATATGAAAAGTTTACAAAGGAAAGTACACTTACCCTAGAGTCAGATTTTGTGTAAGCAGCTCTGGTTTCCTTGGTCCTGAAGTTTTCAAATCATGGGCCATTTACTGTTGTCTGTAACTTAAACAAAAAATAGAAAAGGACATGTCAAAATATTCACACTCGCACAGCAATCAAACAGGGGAACTACTAGAGTCGAGTCTCTATCTTACATAAATGTAATCTTTTAATATCTTTTAATATCGTCGGCCTTACGCCAAAAGGCCCTTAACACCATAGACTTTGTAACGTTACACTATTAGTGCCCTTTTGGCATAAGGCCGACGACATCGTAATTATGCCCGTCACACTTTGCTGGATAAGGCAAACGCATGGGAAACGAAAGTCGATTTTTGGCATCCATTGATATCCGTTAAAATGCATTTCATGCCCTTTTTATCCTTTGGATGGACGTTTATTTTCCGGTGATTTCCATCAGAGCGGCCAGAAAACTTTGTGCATGCACAAAGTTTTTCCTCGCCAAAAACGAATAGCGCGATCCGACCCATGTCCTATTGTTGCACCTTTTTTCCTGTATCTGTACCGTACGTTGTCATTTTCCACGCGTTTTAATCCACTAGGCCTCCTGTAAAGTCTGTTGCTGCAAGAGATTGAACGGATAGAACGACAATGTACATCACATCGAACACATACCCACGGCAGTCACATGACAATTACCGGCAAAACGCATTTAGTTACGGATAATGCAGCTGTCATTTGTATGACGCACCTCTTGACCCCCGGGATAGGTGCGTCAAAGTACCAATGTGCGCCATACCTTTCCCTATAGCTGGGTCATATATCTAAACTCAGTCATATTGTAATTTTTATAATAATTTTGATAATCATTTAAATACTATTGTTTGATTTTTGAACTGGCATGCAATATTACTATTTGATATAGTTTTTGTTCGATCTTTCGATCTGGGGGGGTGAATGTACACACCATCCCCCAGCTAAAATTCTGGGGGATGCATCCCCCATCCCCCCTGCTATCTATATGCCCCTGACTAGTTGACAATAAGAAATCGAATTTTTGAGATATGAACAAAAATGTGTAGGAAAAATAGCAATGAAATATAATATGAATACAAAGTATTAATATCAAAGAATATTTATATTAAGAAAATGCAAAACATATGAGAAATAAAATACATAAAGTATTTTAATAAAGATACAAGGTAATTGTAAATATTCAAATATCCAAACAGTAGGCCTAGGCGCCTAGGCGTACTTTCTGAATATATTCAGAAATTTCTATCAACATTTTAAACATATTACAAGATTCCCAAATACTAGTTGAAAAAAATAAGAAATCGAATTTTTGAGATATGAACAACAACAAAAATAAAAATGCGTAGGAAAAAACCACTTCAACTTCGAATAACTTCGAATTTCTCAAAACCGTTTCCTAGTTCATGGACATCCCATAGAAACGCGTGTTTTGATATACACGTTGCTATGGCATGTCCTCGAACTATCTAGTTTCGCGAAACTACGGCCTAGCCACAGTAATTTTTTCCGTAACCTCCCGCCTCCCCTTCTCCGATTCGAAAACAGCTTGATTGAAGCCCCTGCCTATTTAAACACGAACCTTATTAAACCCTAAGTTAGGTACATGGTTTATATGGCTAGTGTTTAAATAGAATTTACTATTTTAAGTTAATATAGGTTTTAATAGACTCTCAGTAGTTCCATAATCGTTTGTACGTGTCGATCGGCAGGTTAAGGTTACGGAAAAAATAATCGCGGCCTGGCCTCTGCCATGTCTCTTCTTGGTCTACGTATACATATGTACGCCTGTACTGTATACATGTACCACATGGTCCACATCAGGCACGTGGTTTTGCTGCAGATTCCACGGTCGACGCTACACTACAGTGAGAGCGATTGAAGGATAGCGAGCTTCGCTATGCCGCGGGCGTGTATGTGATGATTTTAATCACAAATCGTGTTTGGTAGTGTGGTTTTGGAGCAAATTTGTGCTCAAACTTTCTGAAAAGACCTTTAGTCTGAAATCAGATAGAAAAAGAAGACATACAAGAATGAAGTGAGTATCAGTATGTTATAATAAAACTGAATGAAAATTGTGTCATTTTCGCGTTTTCAGGAGCCGGTGAATTCGGCCGGCTCGCGATCGTGAGTTTGTTTTATTCTGTTACGGAGGGATACCATGCAAGAAGCCTCGCAAAATTACATGACGGTCATATTAACGAACCTTTTGACACACTCTGGTTAAATGACCGACTATGACGCACATATGGGTCAGTATTGTGACAGACATTTTGCTCCCATGACGGTCCCACACGTCATCAAATTGGTGGTACTTGACGCGACCATGACGCACCTTTCCCGGGGGTCAAGAGGTGCGTCATACAAATGACAGCTGCATAACTAACGGACAGGACGGTCATAAGTGATGATTGCAGCATATCTTACTACGGGATATGTATAGCACATCCACAATATATGAACAGGAAATTAAGCTGATGTTTAATGAATATATACCAGCCTTGCTATAATTGACCCCTGCAAGGACATAAGAATGTCGTAGAACCTCGCCCTTCATTAACCTATTGAGTGCCTCTCTGACTCTGTCTCGATGAACTGCCACCGGCTCCAAGCTACAGCCATACAGGGCAGCCTCATACTAAATAGGCAGATCTGAATCTGCAGAATGCCAGCAGGGCCCTCCAAAGGAATGTCGCCGCCTGGAGGAGGCAACGCAATTACGCAAGCAACAGAGAATCCAGATGCGGTCCAAGAAGTGGCAAATTGTTCCTGAGGAACTATTTAAAGGCAATTAGGAGTAAATTTATTACTAACCGTTAGGTTTGTATGACCAATTGGACACAGACACAAAGTCGAAACAAATTCGAACTAGTAGTAGTATGATTGAGAGTACCACCTATCGTCACCCTAAGGATCTGTAGCTTGTTTATTCCAAAAATATAAAACAAATTTGCCTAATTCTTACCTCAAATATGCCATAAATACTGCAGTTTTGAATGTCGTGACCGTCTCGTTGATTATGAATCTGTTTCAAAATAGCGCAATTTTAGTGCATGCAATCCGTTTTCTTCACGCAGCTTATAATAAAAGGGTACCTAGCGATCGGCACCCCCTCCCTCCATAGGTAATACACGTGAATTTCACAGCCATGCGTCGTTACTGAGCGGATGTGTAACTGAAACGTTTAGTTTGGTTTGTTAGTTTGTTTGTGAGTTTGATTTTCGTTTCTTCGTTTTTATTGTTTTCATAATCATAGCTAATGACACTTAATCCCGTGCGTACCTTTTCATTCTATACGCAAACAGCCATGATACGCAGGGTGCCGATGTCAACAAGGTACCCTGCCGATAGGTGGTATGGTGGGTGTTCAACACATCGACCGGGTCCATATCAACCGACCGCACACTATAATGGCATTGCGCGTACAGAAAGAAAATGTAAGCATGGGACTACGCGCAACGGTGTTTGATTCTTCACTGGGCTATGCTAGCGAGTAAAATGAGGCGAAAACAAATAAGTATTCCCTCTAAATTAACGAAATTTAGCAAAATCGAATAAGATTTATCGTGTAACTACATATAATTAGGCCTACCTTTGCTGACTCATTGTTAGATGTAGAGTATCCTTCCGTAATAAATTTGACGATTTTGACTGCAAAATTGTCACTGCCACTTGTATGATCGTGCACACACGTTACACATGCACATGACATAATTATTTTGTCGCCCGCTACGAGCGTACGAGTTGAAGCAGAAACAAGAAATGAATGTGAAAAAACAAACCGACTGATCTAATTTATTTCAATTACGATGAAAAAGTTTCCTAATGAAAATCAATTCAAATTCATCAAACAGTCCTTCAAAAGTAATATCGAAGGATTCAAAATATATTCAAATATTATTGGGGAAAAAATGACGGCTAGAAAAAAACAGCGGCCTGTCGAAAAAACGCATTTAAGTGCCCTTTATACGTATTGTCAGGGTGGTCGGTTGAAATGAAAAGGGCAACTGAGTGCGGAAAAAATGACACCCCACGCGTTCGAAGCCGCCATCTAGAGTGCATACCTCAGATCGCATTTTCAGTGCGCGCTTGTGAATCCGGAGTATTTTCTCCACACGTGAGTAAAATTTCAGGCAAATTGTGAGATTTTTCACGTTTCTATTGATAGAAAAACGTTAGGTGGCCGGTATTATGAACATCCAACCATGCCCTTATATAGCCTGACCAGACAGCTGTGCGAAGCAAGCACAGCGGTCTGACATGCATTAGTGTTCAAACGTTGTAAACGACCGTCACTATTGACGGCAAAATCACATAAAATGCATTTTATTTTGTTTGATTTTAAGAGTAAGATGATTTTTACCACTCACCTACAGCATATTTTCCTGATGGTTGAGTTGAATTCGGCGTTTTGTTGGTATCCAGACCTTACTGTTGAATTTTTCGGAGTAGATTGTGCGGTGGCATCCTTTCCTTTGAGCGCTTCACAAAATCAACAATCTACCACGCATGCGCAACCAGAAGTAGTTGCATTTTACGTACGCCCATGCGCCCGTGCGTTTTGTGTGTTACGTACGTAAAGCTACAGCACTCGTATCCGCGCGTGCTGCGCCTGCAATGATTGACCTTTTTATGGGTCACTCCGACTAGCTCATCACTTCCGCCCCGACTACCTACGTTGTAGTATACGAGAGTGAATGCCATTCAAATAACACGCAGATGAGGAGTGAAGCAATACGGACGTTTACAGACCTGACTTTAGCCACGGATTTCGGTGAGTTTTGGACATAATTAAACAAAAAATTGCATACCGATTATTGAATGATTATCATCATAGATTACGGTGATTCCTTATATTTTAGTTTTCCACGATTAATAAAGATATTCATGAAGGAAACGTACACCCACCGCTGAAAAATAACGTCTGCGAAGGAATAGACGTGCAGCCGCTGTCGCTTCATGACAGCGGCTGTGTGTAGTTAACCCTTATACAGTAATAGACTAGAACTTCTAGGCCTAGTTCTAGCAATGTTAGACCTAGTTAGTAAATTTACCTACACTCACAGTGCAAATTGTACTTAAGTTTGCTACGTCTCACCGAATTTACCAGTAGGCCTAGAAGTATGTCTACAGATTGACCGAAAGATCGGTCTGTATCTGTCCGTCGGGGAATGTTCCGCGGAGACTGCGTCTGGCTTCACGGATCCCCTCCGTATACAGACCGAAGTCAATGATTGCGGCTCCTGTGTGGAGCAGTCGCGCACAGATCAAACGTTACGATAAACCAAATTTCAGACAGCTTTTTTACATTCAAACAAGTATGACATGACATGACACATTATGCAGCAATATTTGGGATAAATTTCTCACATTGTGCAATCGAAATACTCACATAACCTCGGTTATAATGCAGAAATTTTATCGATATCGCAACATCGCCGTTCGCGAGCAGTAAGTCGCCATTTTGAATCTGTAACAATTGCTAAGCCAATCACATGCGAGGTACTTGTTTTAGTAAAACAAACACGTAGAAGCTACCTCGCATGTGATTGGCTAATAGATTCATAGTGTATGTTTCTGCAGTTTGAATGTGACAACGCGACAGGCTGTGTTTTACGTTGAAAATTCTCCTAAAATGTTGGATTATTCATTAATCTGGTGAGTGTAACGTATTCTTTAAAAAATAATTTCACCATACAAGCTTAAATTTGCCGACCTAGGGTCGTGAATTAGACGCAATCGAGAAGGGTGAGGTACCTCACCCAATTTTCCATAGAGACAGTGGTTAAGAACATCCACACAGCAATGGGTACTGCAACCTTCCGTCTGTCTACGGAGGACAGCGTTAATGGCAAAATATAAAAGAGTCCTCCGGACAGACGGATCTTTCTGTCTAGTCTACAGACCGCAGTCTTCCGTATCCACGACTGGTTAAAAAAAGATGAATAAATGAATACGGATTAATTATTTCACTTATTTCTAACGTTAGTCAACACTGTACGTTAGCTGTACTGTACTGTGTAGAGAAGGGAGGCTGAGGTCGCGCTAAATGCAACCTCCGTGGATACCGCAGGGTTTCACACACAAGCGTCAATCTACGACCAGTACGATTCGATTCCAATCTTACCATGCATGCTTACGAATGTCACCTGCAAGCGGATTTGTTTGTAACTTTTGAAAAACAGAAACCAGTACAGACTATTCGCATCTACTTCAGTTTCATTCTCTTACCTTATTTGGCATTTCAGATATTGTAGATTTGTTGTAGATCGTTCAGAATCGGGTAATTCTTACGCACGATTATTGAGTTTCCTCCACGTATTGTACACTACACAAGTATAATAGCTACCGGTGTGTTTTATGCGGTACGCATACGGTGCATGCATTCACTATACATGTACTACAGTAGTCTGGCATCGGACAGACTGGGATAACGTACGAATGCATGCTTGATTATGCGATGCATGCAATGGCATAAAGCATGGCTTGCACCATACTTGCAGTTGCAGCGCACGCAGTGCGCGTATGCAGTATGGCACTATCGTACACGCAAAGGTACTACTGAGTACAATTGTATGTTGTGTTGAAAGTTAAAAGTTGAAAGTTGAAAGTTTATTTACTTTAACAACCCATATTCTGGGTATCGGTATCGGAGTCCTTTTAGTAGAGCTGGGGCCTGTCTTATAAAGACTTGTGATAGAAAAGCCTGTCTTATAAAGACTTGTGATAGAAATCAATCACAAGTTTTATGTGAGCTTCAATGCAAGTTGCGATTGATTTGGGGACTTGTGATTGATTTGAAGGCTTTATAAGACGGGGCCCAGACCCTCAAAATCACGTGAATTGTGCAAAATTTGACTAAAGCATGAAACTTTCACCAGTGTTAGTACATACCATAAGATTTATTTCAAGATCGGGAGGTAAGTCTGATTTGACCTCTGATGACCTCCAGAGGTCAATGTACTTTAGATATCAGAAAATCGATGTTTTTAGACATTTGCGAATGATATATGTGGTTATGTTGCACTAAACATGCATTTATACCACAGAGAAATCATTTCCAGATTCAACAGAGCACTGACAGGTTTTTACCTTTGACCTCTGATGACCTCCAGAGGTCAATGAACTTTAAATATCAAAATATCGATGTTTTTAGACATTTGTGAATGATGTGGTTATGATTCACTAAACATGCATCTATACTTCAGGGAAACCATTTTCTGATTCCACAGAGCATTGACAGGTTTTAACCTTTGACCTCTGATGACCTTTGGAGGTCAATTACCTCAAAATATTATATTGATCTGTGATGTCATTGGTTAATGGTAACCATTGTTAAGATGTACAAAACAAGCATATCTGTCATACAATGAAATTGTCTTCATATTCTAAAGAGCAGACAGGTTTCTACCTTTGACCTCTGATGACCTTGAGAGGTCAATGACCTCAGAATATCAGAATACAGTGTATTGATATTCAGTGATTCAGTGTAGCTCTTGATTAATGTGTGCGTCATCACTTATACGGAAGTTGATGGGGTGTGGGCGCATCTCACCTACCCTCCTCCCAAAGACGAAGTTTTTTTTTTTTTTTTTTTTTTTTTTAAGAATCTGATGCATACGTTTTGGGGAATATTTGGAAAATTATGGATCACCAAGGTGTACCAAGTCTATATGGATGGGAACCCAGCAAGCGCAACGTTGGCGAGGGTAGGGTATTCCACTCCCATTCGAGAGAGCTCTTGTATTTTGAGAAATGAGATTCAACGACCTGGCACACAGGCACTTTTGAAGGAATACCTCGAAATTTGTATCAAAAAGGTGTAGTAAGTCAGCCATCTATGGAGGGAGACCAATCGACAGAAGGATGTGGGTAGAGGTATCCCCTTCCCACATTATGGAGCTTTTGCATTCTTTTGTTTGCAATTCAATGATCTCGTGCCACTCTTGGTTGAACTACCATTTTGAAAAAAAAAAGTCCATACCCAAATGTGTAGCCATAATCAATGCATGGAGGAGAGGTTGATACAGCGAGAGGAGGGTATGAAAGGGGCTGTCCCCCAATCCTTCCCATGCGAGGGAGCCTTTGCAGTAAGAATAGAAATGTAAAAAAAAATCTAGTATACACATTTATGATGGAATATTTGGGAAATTATCAGTAAAAGGAGTGTACCAAATCTAAGGGTAGAAACCGAGGAGGGAGTGTTAATTGAAAGATACATTACCCCCTCCAACAAGAGGGATTTTCCTTAATATGTCGGAACTGAAATTAAAGATCTAGTACATACTTTGTGATGATATAGAACAAAAATGGGACAAAAGCACTGAGCGTATATGGAAGGGGACATAACGAAAGATAGTGTGGGGGAGGGGGTATGCAAAGGAGATTCTGCCTTTTAATCTGGTGCATACTATAGCTGAAATGTTCAGTGACAATTCATTTTCTGTCAAAAAAGTGAAGAAAAAAAAATCTCCATCTTAGGAAATACTTGGAGGCAAAGTTTTATGTCCCCACCATTCCCCCTCCCATATTTTCTCGGGAGGCGGGGCAAATGCCTCTTGCCCTCCAAAATGAAAAATCGTGCATATATAGGAAAGCCTTTTCATCTTTGGAATTCAAATAAAAATATCTCTTAAAAACATTTTTCATAGAATAAGGGATATTTTAATTCCCCAAAATATGTTATATCTGTGGAAGGAACCAAGCAGGGGGAAGGAGTCTATCGAAAGGAGATATCCCCTCTCACAGAAGGGAGATTTTGCATTTCAGAATTAAATTTTAACAATCCGATGCACACTTAAAATGAAAAACTTGGGCAGTTTTCTGTCTAAAAAGCAAAAAGCAAAAAAAACAAAAACTAACAACAAAACATAGTCCACATCTCAGAATTTAATGGGGTGGGGGTCAACTATCCCTGCCACCACCCCACCCCTCCTCCATACTGATGCCCCGGTATGTGCATGTGTTTTATTCCTCTTGTTGAAAAGAAGAGAGAGTTTTAAGAAACAATATTGTTCAGTGGTCGCTATCCCAGTCAAGTAAATTGTTTATCAATAAGGTGATTTCCTTCACCTGTATACCTTAAGATGATGTAGGCCTGGTATTTGCCTTGCACGTTATTACATCTATTTCTTGTATAGTATTCTCGTTTATATTTTGATGTGAAAGTTGTTTACTTTGCCACGATTTTATTTGTACATAGAAAAAATAATCCAAGACTGAAAATGAAACTGATACAATATTTAATGATTGACATGATGCACATATTGTGTATTTCTATAGCAATAAAAGTGAGCAATTCAAAAGGCGTGTACTCATTTCACATGAACATTAGCGATGATCCTCTGACCTCTGGAGGATATTGAAAGATATGCATCAAAATGTAAGAATATTGATGTCAGGTCTCATTGGTTTGTAATGGCCAGCTGCTTATGAAATAATAATTATATTTTAAAAAATGCATTTTGTGTGTGTGTGTGTGTGTGTGTGTGTGTGTCCAAAATTGTATGCAGAGTATTCCATACACAGTTCAATTTTGACTTCCATCTAGGACAATGAGCGGTTACTTTTTTCTCAACTATACACTGTAATATCAAAATCTATTGAAAAAAAAAAACGGTGGCGGCTGGGTCTAATCATTCCTTTTCGTTGGAGATCAATGCGGGATGGTCAAAACAAACATAAAAAACAGATATCTCAGACCTAATTGTTATAACAAAGCATCATATCCTCATATACCCAACCCAACCCTCTATGCCCAGACAATGTAAACCACCCCATGGACTTACTTGGAGCTTTAGAATATCCTTTGTCAACAGAGAGAGACATCCAAACCTTTGCAGTGCCGACTAAGATCTGCCATGGAACTGATTGGTATTGGCTCTGCATCATTGACAGTAGATCTCGTTTCCTATTCTCCTTCTTCTTCTTCTTCTTCTTCATTATACTGTGTAATCTTGTAATATTCTGCCATGGAGCCTTTTCTTAATTGGTTAAAAAAGGTATCCAAAGAGCTATATGAAGCAAAAAACAACAAACAAATGCAAAAACAAAAAGAGAGACATATGTATCTTTAATAACAGAGCTGAATATTGAGTATCTCTCTCCTGAAGTGTTTCAAAGAGATACAAGAGACAGTGGCCGAGAGTAGCCGCCACCTTTTTTGGGAGTAGGCCTACTTTGTGTTCTTGCAAATGATGCCTGACATTTTTAGTCATTTGTCCTTTTTGAAGAATGCAGCAATAGAGCCACAACTTCCTGCGGAGTGGATATTGTGGGGTTCTTGATGCAGAACATCATCGCTGAATTTGCCTGTGCTGTACTTTCTTACAGGGATTGCCATTGTAGTTTTGTTTTATTTTGCTTTGTTTTGTTTTTCAAGTGTGGCTGTAACACTGCTTGTTTGCATATGATGGTCATTGCAGCTAAAGAGTGCATATCTTCTCTGGATCATTCCAAACTTCATGATGTTTCACCTGGGTGAATGGATCCCAGATGATGCATGCATATTCCAGGACAGTTCTGAGCGGCATGGAGTAGCAAAACACCTGAACTTTATGATACTCGTATCTTCGTCTGGAGAGAGTCTTTGGTTGAAGTATAACCTTTTTAAGCTGCTGTGGCGATTTGATTCCAGCTGAGCCTCCTATTGGAACTCCAAAATATTTTGCACAATCCGCTTTCTCCATGGTTTGCCATGCATGTTTATCTATTCCCTGAGTAGGTCTCGGATGGCAATAGCTAGTTGCAATACACGGGATTGCTTCATGTGGAATGCATGTTGGGCCTCACAGTATGTCGAAGTTTTCAAGATGGTCAATGATGTCGCAGCTGTGGACTGTATACTCCAGGACCATGAGTCATTCATCGCAGTCATAATGTAACAACCCACCAGCTTTACACTGGCCAATACAGGCCCACCAGCTGGAAACTATGCAAATACATGTATTGCCCATGAGCTTGACACTTAGGCAAACCAGTCCCATAGTGAGTCCGACAAATGGGGGAAAAGATCTATGAGACTTCCACACTGAATAGATTAAACACTCTGTATATCAGTCTCGTGGGCCTTGTTTTCCTCGAGTGTCGAGATAATGGCCATATTTGCCTATATTTGCTAGTCTACATAACTAACCCAAACATAACAGTTATATTTGAGGTCACTGCCATCACTCAAGAAACTTTATTTCTGAAGTAATTGACCTCTCACATTTCAGAGACCTGTTACTATAAACCAATGCTCTGTGGAATATGCATACATACTTTGATCAAAACGTCAATGCATGATTTGTATATGATTAAGCATTTACGATTACACCAATGAAGCCAAACATCAATAGGTAAGCCTACACATGTGACCTCAGTGACCTCTCATTGTCCTGAGTGGTCAAAGTTGGATATATAAATGCACAGGCTAATGACCAATGTTCCATGGAATGACAAGATTCTTCTATTATAGCATAAATGATTGTACATCGGGTATTACAAAGTTGACCATTGACTATACATAGAATATCAATATTCTGATATTTTGAGGTCATTGACCTGTCACCTTCCTCAGAGGTCAAAGGTAGAAACACGTGAGTAATTTCTCTTGCTCTGTGGAATAGGAAAACAATTCAATTGTAATACAAATCAATATAACATCTAAATCATGTTTGTCATCAACCAATTGCACCAAATATCAATGTTCTGACATTTTGAGGTCATTGGCCTCATCATAGGTCATCTGAGGTCATCAGAGGTCAAAGGTAGAAATCTGACTCGAAAGGCTCAGTGGAACATTGAGGCAATTCCTCTTACAAAAATTAGTTTTTAGTACATAATTATCGTGTTTCAGTTATGAGTGACGCATTAAAATATCAATTTTCTGACATTTTGAGGTCATTGACCTGTGGAGGTCATCAGAGGTCAGAGATAGAAACCTGTCAGGGCTCTGTGGAATATAAAGACAATTTCACTGTGACAAAAATTAAGTTTTAGTACATCATTACTGTGTTTTATCATTAACCAATGATGGAAAATATCAATTTTCTGACATTTTGAGGTCATTGACCTCTGGAGGTCATCAGAGGTCAAAGGTAGAAACCTGTCAGGGCTCTGTGGAACATAAAGAAAATTTCACTGTGACAAAAATTAAGTTTTAGTACATCATTACTGTGTTTATCATTAACCAATGACGCAAAATATCAATTTTCTTAGATTTTGAGGTCATTGACCTCTAGAGGTCATCAGAGGTCAATTCAGACTTACCTCCCGATCTTAAAATTAATCTTATAGCATGTACTAACAATGGTGAAAGTTTCATGCTTTAGTCAAATTTTGCACAATTCTTCGGCTTATCTGCTCTACTATTTATACACATTACTAGTAATTCAATAATACAAAATTGCAAATAACTTTAAAGATATACAAAACACCGATAATTAAGTAAATAAGAGTGAAACACGATTCATGAAAAGAAAAAAAAAACGCATGCCCTAAAGAAATAATACACAATATAATGGTGAACAAACTCAAAATCTTTTTCATCTTAGACCCACACGACATCGAATTCTCTTGCCTCACAGATAAAACATATTCGAAATTGTACAAAACATGTGCTATCTCAGGGGCGGATCCAGGAATTCCGTAAAAGGGGCGCCTTTACAAAATTAAAGCCCCCCCCCCCCCCCCATTTTCTCTTTTTATTTCTTTTGTTTTAACAAAAATTAAAGGGGGGCGCGCGCCTGGATCCGCCACTGTATTTTTGACATATTACCGTATAATGTCCCCCCTTCCCCGAAAAAAAAAATATATTACAACGGGACCCTCCGCAACGATAACTTTAAAAATAGCAAGTCAAACCAAATACAATTTCAGGTTATGAAACTATAATGCAAATTAATTTGCATTAACTTATTACCCGCATCTTACAGAAAACCCCATCCGACTTGCTTCAGTGGTCAAAGAGAAATGAGGATCTTACATAGAGCATGTCAGGAATCCCTTCCCTCTGCCCATTGTTTATACACACATTTCCACGAGCATCCAAGCGCTAAACTTGGAAGAAACAGGCCCATGACATGCATTACAACAATCTACATTCTCTGTGACCACTTCACCAAATTGAATGGGATTTTCTGCGAAATATAGCTAAAATATTATTACTCAAGGCCCTGAAAGACAGTTTAATCATATTGGAAGTATCGATGCGAAAATCCGATTGTAATTTTTGTGAACAAGAGACCCGGGATGCGCTCACCTGAGTATCGCAGATTCACCTTCCACGCATTCTTGCAGATAATCTCTACCTCAGAATATTGCAAGATTGGAGAGCGGGAAAGCTGGGGACATGGCGACTATTTGCATATTCCATCACACTAGTAAAAATACCTGCTATGTAGTATACAATGTAATTAGAAAGCACGGCTATGCAGTTTGAAAAAAAACAACAACAACAACTTGAGACTTACAGCTCTATATTGCCTGATTCTATAGAGAAAAATATTTTTGAATATTTCTCAATATGGGAGGTTGGGTTCCCCTAGGCGCAAACGGATGGAGCATGGTGCCCATTCAAACAAATTGAGATCCTATATCCCCCCTATACAGGAATGCTACCTGCCAGGTTTTGTGAAAATCCAGCATGTTGTTTTCAAGATCCAGACGAAGATGAAAATGTACAATATATACTAGTATATACGCGTTTGAATCCCTCCCCGAGGCTTGGGGGGGGGGGGGGGGCACCCTCGGCCTTGGGTCTGCAATGAACAAACTCGAAACTGCAGTCATCAATGTACTAGCTCACAGAGCTGTATCACTTCTGGTTCTAGAAAAGCAGATTAATTTTTAATATTCCTAAATTTGGGGGTGTTTGGGCCCTCTGGAGGCCACAAGCATGGACCCCAGGAAGCAAATTGAGGTCCTAACCCCCTAGGCAGGACTACACCTGCCAAGTTTGGTAAAACTCCATCGTGGTGTTTGAAGAAGAAGATGAACATGTATATAGGCATACATGAAATCCCCATTTGGACCTCCCGCAGCGAAAAGGGGGAGGGGCACCCTTGATTCCGCCATCAACAAACTTGAAACAACAGTCATCAATGTAGGTCAATGATAAAGTCAGCTCAGCTCTATTCTGCCTCTATAGAAGATTTTTACAAATTCCTAAATTTGGAGGTTTGCCCCCCCCCCCCCCCCCCGCCCCCAGGTGGGGCATGGTGCCCATTTTTTTTTTTGAACGAATTGAGATCCTATTTCCCTGTAGGGATGCTACCTGCCAAGTTTGGTGAAAATATCATAGGGTTTTCAAGAAGAAGATGAAAATGTAGTATACAATTCAGGCCCCCCATTTGGACCCCCCTCCCCCCTCCCCCCCCCCCCCCCCCCCCGCTGTCAGGTGCCAGGTAAAAATGGCAGAGGTAAAAATGGCAGAGGTAAAAATGGCAGAGGTAAAATGGCAGAGGTAATAATGGCAGAGGTAAAAATGGCAGAGGTAAAAATGGCAAAGGTAATAATGGCAGAGGTAAAAATGGCAGAGGTAAAAATGGCAGAGGTATAAATGGCAGAGGTAAAAATGGCAGAGGTAAAAATGGCAGAGGTAATAATGGCAGAGGTAAAAATGGCTGAGGTAAAAATGGCAGAGGTAAAAATGGCAGAGGTAATAATGTCAGAGGTAAAAATGTCAGAGGTAATAATGTCAGAGGTAATAATGTCAGAGGTAAAATGTCAGAGGTAAAAATGTCAGAGGTAATGTCAGAGGTAAAAATGTCAGAGGTAATGTCAGAGGTAAAAATGTCCGAAGTAATGAGAGCGATTTCGTCAGAGGTAAACGTAAGAAGAGGTTTTGAATAATAACCTAGCCAGAGCAAACTGTATTCATCGAATTATCAAATCCAAACTACAGATTTGAAGAATATTTGTGGAATTATGTTTTAAAAAAATTAGAGCACTCTCATTATTCTGAGTTTGATTCAAGTGCAGTGGCGTAATCTGTCTGTTCAGAGAAATATCAAACCAGCTAAGAGCCTAGCAGGCCTATGGGAAATCATTATTATTACTATTATTATCATTATAAGGGGGTTCCAACAATGCTGCAAACCCCTTGAACAGTATAATCCTACGTTGTTTCACCCAATGAAGTTATCACACACACACACACACACACACTTTTTTTGTTTTTCTACGATGTTTATTCTGTTCCATTCAAAGTAATAGAAAAAATAACAATTTTCATTTGCTACAATTGAAATGACGAAAATATACATTTGTGATCATAATAGCAAATTTGCTATTGCTGTACATAATGACATAACAAAAATTATATTTTCATGAACAATTATCAATTTACATACAGTCACTTCCCCTATACTCTCAAAAAAAATTGCTTAAATTTAACAGTGATAATTCAATTCTTCTAGCATTAATCTTAATAATCATCCAAATGAATTATGCAGCAAAATTATACAGTAATAAATAATGGAACCATATCATCTATCAACCAATACCCGCCCACCTACTAACTCATATCCCTTCCTGAGTCCCTATGACCACCCCCACCAGTTCCCTCCCTTCCTGTTTCCTCCCCCACCCCTATCTGTACACATGCAACACACAAACACACACAAACACACCCATACACACACACACATACACATGCACCTAATTTGGTTAACTGCTCTTGCCTACACATCACAATATAGTTATATAATCAGCCCGCCAACAGGCTGACAGGAACGCATGGGAAAGGAGGGGGAGAAAATACAAAACAACACAAGAGAAAAAAAAAGAAGAAGAAGAAGAAGAGGAGGAATGAAGGAAAGGAAAAAAATGAAGAAATAGTCCAGTCAAAATATGAAATGACCCACAACTAATTGCAACAGAAACGATTCCACTTGCATTTGACCCGGAAGAGCTATTAAAATAACATATTAAAAGTTCCCTAAAATTCGAGTGGTGGATCAGTGTCTAATTTGCATAAATTCAAAATGGCCGCCATACAACCTATTTATGCCTATATCTCGGGATATATAACCCACAGAAAGTAAATTCTGGTGTCTAAACCTATGTTTTTTAGGTCAAGGAATACAAATATGTTATCTTTATCAACTTTCAAGCATCCCTTTATATAGTTTTTGCATATATTTGCATATAAGTACATACAAAATGGCCGCCATATTGCCTTTGCAAGCCCTTATCTTCGTATATCATTAATGTAGTATACACTCAGAATTAAGTCGCTATATATCTGGACATAAAACCCGTAGAAAATAGATTCTGGTGTCTAAACCTATGTTTTTTAGGTCAGGAAATACAATTATGATACAAGCAGTAACTTTCAAGCTTCCCTTTATACATTTTCTGCATATATTTGCATTTAATTAAATGCAAATTGGCCGCCATTATAACTCTACAGGCTTATATCTCTATCTGTAAAAGGTACCCAGTGATGGTGTCTGTGGTTTTACTGCTGAGAATCACTGATGTAGAATACGTTCCACTGAGGAATAATTACCTATATTTCACTAAAAATTTGCATAGCTATATTTAAGCATAAATCTATTCAAATTTTTATCGTGAATATAATTTCTGATATACGAATACGAGCTACAGAGCGTTAATTGTACTGTAATTAATACATCCAATATTTCAAGGGCAAAATTGTTAGAATTCCCTTCACGACCTTAATGACTATCCTTACACCCAGTTTTATATTCTTGCATTGATTAAAAGTATTGTATTACATTAAACTCACATTTTCTTGAGATAAAGCCTCAGAACAGAAAACAACTGTAAGTAGCATCGAATAGAACATATTTTTATTTAACTATAATCTCAACTTAGCTTCCAAAGTGTGCTCAATAGGTACACAACAGTAAAGTCTCAAATTATGTAGTAGGAATCGTTAAAAAGATTTTTTCTGATTGCATGATATTCAATGTATTATATCGTGTAATTTGCCCTCATGTTTACTGCTTATACTTGTGTCTATGTTGCAATACTTTTTTTTTTAGGCCAAAGGGGGGGGGGGGGGGGGGGAGGGGGAAAGTCATCAAGATCATGATTATCCATAAGCTACTCTACAAAAGTTTCATGAGTTTGGATATTTGTTTAGAGGATGTTCTTGTCATATTATCTCATATAGCTTTCAAAGTGTGCTTACGGTACACAAAAATTGGTCTTAAATCATTCAGCAGATTTTTTCAAATATCTTTTTCCTTACCTGCGATGATTTGCAGCCATGTTTAGTCGATACTTGTGTCTTTTGTTGCAAAACTTTTGGCAAAGGCATGATTATCAATGAGCAACATATGACCGTGATAATTTGTATGGAAGTGGATTTTGTCATATTTTTGCGTGGTTTAAGTCAATGACTTACAGAAAAAAGCCAGATACAAAAAAAAAAGAAAAGAAAAGAAAAAGGAAATGCCTTAACATTTCTATTCCTAGTACTCTGGATTCATCAGTCGATCAATACAAACAACATCCTTCTCAATGGCTTCAAGCTCATAAAACGCTTATAAATTCTGATAAGTGTTACTTTTACCATTTTTCGTGCTGTATCTGCACCTTTATTAAAGGAAATGTTTCCTATTGCATTGAGGCTTCGCACTAATAACATTTTCATCAACACACAATTTTTTTTCGGAAATGCGAGCAGCATGAAGGCTGAATTCAATTTTGCAGGCGAAAAAGCAGTCAGAAGTCAGATAAAAAACAAAATACATAACATCATTTTCTGTTCCTAACACTTCCAAAAGGTCCCTTCCCTCCACTAAACAGCAGCTTTTCTTCGAGTTAAACAGTGGAAGGGAAATTATACAATCATTGGAATTGGGACGATTTGAGGAAGATGTTTAATCAAAAATAAGTTCTGATCACTACATACAAAGCTGCAGCTATTAAGGAACTCCTGAAGGAAGTCTGATACAACTGCAAGACAGGCTGTTAGCAACTGGTAGTGTATAGTTGCAGGGCAAACAGATTTGACGGCACACAACCCATATCAGTGGCAGATGCGGGCCATTATAGATCAGACACTTGTAATGTTGTATTTCTAAAATATCTGAGGAGTCAGATGATGCTGTTCTAATTGGTGACTAGGAATAAATAGCATTCTTGAAAGACATCAACACAGTTTACAACAAATGTGAGACTTACCACTCTTCTTTTCGTCAGTATGAAATGAAGCCGGGATCCTGTTTGCTTTAAATTAATCAATTGCAATTTCACACTATCCTAGTCCAGAGTTTGTGGTAAACGCATAGAACACTTTGAGTGTAAGCGAGTTTACATGTTTTACACTTTTATCATTGATCTATATTTTCAGAGATCACATTACATACCTTAAGTATCTGTATTATCGCAAGCCAGAAAATAAAAATGATGTACTTGAAACGGAAGAAAGTTTTCTTGAAATCCAATGACTTTGATTCATTAGATTTTAAATTCATCTTAGCCAAAGGTTCAAGACAGCAAAAAAGGTTCAAGCTAATATTGCAAATAGTCATCATTTATCTTCTGGCGTCCGTCGACAGTCATGCATGCATTTTCAAAAACCATTTTCAGATTCTCTTTTAAGACCCCATGTAATGACAGATTTTCAACAAACTAGGCAAGTAGCATCCCAAGGATGACAGACTATCAAGTTGTTCAAATAGACACCATGTCTAAAAGGTCCCAGAACCCCCAAATTAAGGAATTTATCATTAAAAAAAATCACACACACACACACACACACACACAAAAGTAGAACCACAAGAGCTAGGTAAAAAGTATAAAGATGAATATCTTGGAGACTGCATAGTTTCGCAGTTTTATCTTCTTTTCGAAATATTACACATTATATATACATGTATATATATATATATATATATGTATATATATATATATATATATATATATATATATAAGGATAGCAATAATAAAGTCACAACAGAGGAATGCAGGGAATGCATTAATTGCCAATCATGATTTAATGAATAATCCGAATTTTCGAGGATCCTTCCTCTTCTTCAGGGATGACAGTGCGAATATTCACCTTTTTTTTCTCCCCTTTTTTTTCTTTTTTTCCTCTTTTTTTCCTTTCCTTTTCTCTCTTTTCTCTTCCCAATCATCTTGATGTCAGTTGACATCGATTCGTTTATTGTGTTTTATATTGATGTTTTGTGTATTTTCTGAGGGTCCCATATCGTACAAGCTTTGCTTCTTAGTGGGACCCTCCACTTCCATCCTCATCCTTAGTTGACTTGTATTATACGCTTTATGTATTTAACAAAGATGTAATCGCATCTACTTCTTATTTTCAAAATTTTTTTATGTACCTTTTCAAATGTTGTTCTGTATCACAAATATCCCGTGCATATGCAATGTACATAATTTCTTTGTTCATTTTGATGGAGGTGAAAATAAAGTTGAATCTTGAAAAAATGATTATTAAGAGTGAGGTGTTACTACCCTGCTAGCGCGCGCAATATGTGTAACCAAAAGGGTAGTAACACCTCACTCTTAATAATCATTGTGAATATTCGCACTGTCATCCCTGAAGAAGAGGAAGGATCCTCGAAAATTCGGATTATTCATTAAATCAAGATTGGCTATTAATGCATTCCCTGCATTCCTCTGTTGTGACTTTATTATTGCTATCCTCTAGTACTGCCAATACGCGGAACAACTACAACATATATATATATATATATATATATATATATATATATATATATATATGGTACCAGTACAGAAAATATGACGAAGTAGGGTGGTAATGCATTTCAGTCCAGCAGTGCTATTTAGTCAAACCAAATTTTCGACGAATACATTCATCTTTCTTCAGAATTGCCATTGTCGACCTTCAGGAAGACAAATGTATTCGTCGAAAATTTGGTCTGAATAACTAGCACTGTTGGACTGAAATGCATCACCAGTCTACTTCGTCATCATATATATATATATATATATATATATATATATATATATATATCTTTTTTTTACGTGTGGGCACAAATGTCCCCATCTGTATCTAGAGTTGTTGCTTTTATAAAACCAGAAGAGCATCGAGTAAATACATCAGTGAGTGTATTAGCATACTTTCAAGATTATTGTGGCAGATGCAGGGGTGACCTCCTTGGGGCTAGTGCCAAATAGGTACCAATTTTCACTCTTTCATCTTAAAAAAAAAAAAAAAAAAAGAAACCTGTTCAATTTTTTATCAAACTTGGCTGGTAGAATATTGGTATATAAAATGGGAACCATCCCCCGGCCACAGGGTGCCCAAAGGCACCTCAAATCTGATCTAGGTGCGGCCGCCTTTGGGCTGGGACCAAATTATTGGAGGCCACTTTTGATTTTTGATCCTCCTTTTGAAAACATATGGTCAAATTTCCAACAAACTTAGTACTGTAAGTGCATTTATCGCTAGTGTCATGCATATATGGACATCATGCCTCCCTGGGCCCTGGAGGTCCCTAAAGGCTTCCAGATATGGCCCTACAGTTTCCCAAAGACTTCCAATTTCCTTTCTCCCAAGTAATAGTCTGTAAACATGCAAGGAAGGGGAACTTGAGATGCTCGGATGAGGGTTGGACCCCTGGGTCTTTTATTCAGAAAGTGAGTGAGTGACATGGTACCCTGATATGACAAGATCGTCATCTAATGTCCAAACTCATGAAACTTTTGTAGAGTAGCTTATGGATATAAGCTACTCTTAATTTGAATAGATTTATGTATGAATATACGCAAATTTTTAGTGAAATATAGGTAATTATTCCTGAGTGTAACGTATTCTACATCAGTGATTCTCAGCAGTAAAATTAAGACCACAGACACCAACACTGGGTACCTTTTACAGATGGAGATATAAGCCTGTAGAGGCATTGTGGCGGCTTTTTTGCATTTAATTCAATGCAAATATATGCAGAAAATGTATAAAGGAAAGCTTGAAAGTTACTGCTTATATGATAATTGTATTCCTTGACCTAAAAAAAAACAAAGGTTTAGACACCAGAATCTATTTTCTGCGGGTTTTATGTCCAGATAATATAGCGACTTATTTCTGAGTGTACTACATTACTAAGATACGGGCTTGCACAGGCAATATGGCGGCCATTTTGTATGTAATTATATGCAAATATATGCAAAAACTATATAAAGGGATGCTTGAAAGTTGATAAAGATAACATATTTGTATTCCTTGACCTATAAAACATAGGTTTAGACACCGGAATTTACTTTCTGTGGGTTATATATCCCGAGATATAGGCATAAATAGGTTGTATGGCGGCCATTTTGAATTTATGCAAATTAGACACTGATCCACCACTCGAATTTTAGGGAACTTTTAATATGTTATTTTAATAGCTCCTCCGGGTCAAATGCAAGTGGAATCGTTTCTGTTGCAATTAGTTGTGGGTTAACCCACTTTTTGTCGTATTTTGACTGGACTAAAAAGAAAGAGTGGAATACTATGGAAACATTACTATTTTCATAATAGTCACAGCCGTTGCACGTAGCTTCAGACTGGTTTATTTAACGAAGTCTCAAAATATTCCCATTTTTGTAAATGTACATGTAGCTTCCCAGCCTTGGTCGCAAGGATTTTTTCCTCATTTATTAATTCAACAATAATCTTTTGCATCTTTTCTCCAGTGGGTAACTTATTTCCCGTTCTAGATTTAAAAATGATGTATTTTATTAAGATAATCAAAGTATTTACACATTTTGATCTATTTGAATAACCCGAGATTCCCCCAAATATATCTCTCCAATCCATATTCCTTAACTCGTTTATATCAAAATAATTAGTTATGAATTCCCATAACGGTTTCACTTTAACACAGTGTAAAAATAAGTGCAGACAAGTTTCAGGCTCATGTTGGCAGAAGGAACAAAGGCTGTCTGTTACAAAACCAAACTTCATTAAACGCTCCTTAGTGTAAACTACGCCATGTAACATCATAAAATGAAATTCTCTATATTTTCTTATCAATGTACACTTACTCGGTTTAATAAAAAGATCTTTTATTTCTTTGTTTGTATAATCATAGCTACTGTGGTCATCTTTAATTTGTAAAACATAAGATGAGTGTAAATCTTCCACCATAGCCTCATATATTTTTCTCGATTTTTAAACTTGCAAATTTACTCTCTGACCAGAAAAAATCAATTTTAAGTCAAAGTTTGTGGAATCAACTTGCTGAAGTGTACCTGCTCTCATAGAGTCCTTCCATTTCTGGGGTATAGCATTAAATATATCATTCAGTTTAAGCAATTCTTCTACCTTAAAACCAAGACCCAAGCTTTGAAAATGTGACTGAGATCTCAAATGACAGTTATCATAGCTAATATATCTTGTATTGTAATTATTCCTGCATCAAATAAATCTCTATGAAAAAACATCCTACCTGCTATCTACATGCATACACTCCTATTATTAAATATTATTGGATTTACAACCTCATTTTCCAATTGTCTATATTTATAGATATCGAGCCAAACCTTCAATATTTCCGAATAAAAAGGTGGTACATTATCTGTCATAATAGATGAATCAAAGTCACACATAAACAGGAATCTACCTCCTACTGTACTAAAACAGAAGTCAAAAAATAATTTCCACCCAACTTCTTTTTCTCCATATAGAAGGCGTTTTAGCCACATAATACGTTGTGCCTTAACAAATAACCGAAAGTTCGTCATTCTTAAACCCCCAAACTCATAATCTTGATACATAATATTTCTCTTTATACTGTCTTTGCCATGCCATAAGAAATCAAAGGTAATTTTTTCGACTTCTGAAAATACCCACTGAGGAACAACAATAAGTGATGCTACATAATCTAATTTTGACAATGCGAATGTTTTCATAAGATGTATTTTTCCCATAAGTGTTAAATCTCTTTCTTTCCACCATCCTAAAATACTTTTTATCTTACTTAATATTTCTTTAAAATTTAAATTCTCTTTTGCCTTAACATCTAAGGAAAAATAAATTCCTAATATTTTGATTTCTTGGACAAAATTCCCAAACAAACACACACACACACACACACACACACACACGCACGATCCCACTTTTGGTATAAAGATATACTTCTATACGCAGATATAAACTCTCACATTACTCTTACACAAACGAATTCCGCTTACGTCCAGGCTAGTATATTGTCATTATTTTTCATTTTTTGAGCTGTTTAGTGTAAAGAAGTGAAGGAGACATAGTCGAAGCAAACCGCTAATTTTTCACCAGTTCTATGTTATTTTCTCACATTCAGGTTTCGTAGGAGCCTATATCTCACAAGGCCTGATCACGACATAGTAGAAGTAAAAATACAAAACGCAAAAAAACAAACTACAGCAGATGTATCGGCAGACATAAGTAAGCTCTTGCAAAATATTTTATTACATTGTTCAAGTATCACATGGCGCAAAAACAAATATCTTGAAGTTTAATGAACACTTTGTGGTCACTTTACAAACTTATATGCCTATTAAAACTGGAGACGAACTTTAGCAATAGACTGTGTAACTGATATCGTGAGAGTAAAAACCGATAGTTTGCCATGGGATTTCTTTCAATTATTGTTGAACGAATCCGCAGGCGAAAAAAAAAATGTAAATGTTTGATGCCTTTCAAACTTAGCTGTTGCTCCAAAGTCAGATTCCATTATGTTTAACGTAGTAAATTTATCAACATGGTGTGTTGCTAAAGATTGGTAGATTCAGCCTCCGGAAATGACGTTGTTCCCTCATTATACAACAACAGTAAGAAAACTTCACTAAAAAGTAATACGAATCTTTCAGTTGAAATTACAAAAGGGGAGTAAAAAAAATATACAGGCTCAAAATTCGTTAACATTTGTTAGCAAAAATATGGATATACCCAGGTGTCAAACCAAGATTTTACCATTCTGATCGTTAAAAAAATTTCATGAGATTCACAAACATATATATATATATATATATATATTCTTTTTTTCGGGAGGGGGGGGGGTAGTTAAGTAGTATGTAGCACAGGAGTGTAGGAACATTTGGGGCTCGTGATTGACTTCCAGATTTTGATTTATAAATGTATGCATTCAAAAACTGTTTACAAATATTGATAATCTACGTGACTATACAGATTGCACCATGTCAGATTAAAGGTGAGAACTAATGCTACTCGTTTTCATGGGAAGTCACTGAATTTGGCAGAGTTTGTACTATAGGGCCATTTACACTTGCTTGGAAAGACCACAATGCTACGAAAATTGTGGCACTTTGATGATTAGATGCAAATATATAAACGACAATATTACGGTGAGCTTACACTATACAGGGTGGCCCAAAAAATGGAACAGCAGGTTTTTAGGACTTTGCTGGGATAAAATGCGATAGTATTTTAGCTTGTTGGATGAAGCATCCATTCTTCATTGAAATAACATCAGAATCAATTTGGTGGAGAACTCTTTATTTTATTAGCACACAATGCTATAAGGTGGGAGGTTTGGTCCTTTCCATTAAAACGCAGAGGGTATCCGTGAGAGAAAAAAAAAAACAATGCAGGAAAGTGTAGGGGAGACCGGGAAGAAATGGGACATTTTTGCATCATCATGAAAGATTCCTTGTAACTTTTAAAATATTTTGTCAAAATAGGTCATAATCATAATTATGTAGTATAGGTTCTGAAGTTTATAGTAGAGTATTTAGTGATACCTCTATACATATAAAACATTATCGCGTAATTAATGATTTGTTTAACCCCTAATTTTGGGGGAAATGGGACATCAAGCGGGGAGAAATGAAACAACCTGGAGAGAAATTGGATAACCATCATGACCAAAGTATAGGATTTACATGTTCCGCGGGGAGAAATGTAACACTGCCCTTTTAAATTTCTCCCAGTGGTAACAGAAACAGTAAAAGATCCCTGCCAATTTTTCGTACCTGCATGATATGTCTGTTATCAAGCAATTTTATTTTCAGAAGTTTGCACACTTAAAATACCTATTAACATAGGACCTACCAGATCTATATAGTAAGTTTGATATCTTATACTGACAAGATACCTGTAGAGCTGTATAGTGGTTAATATGTCCATTTTCAGGTGTACCGAGGCTCATCTTTTTACTGATATTTACTATTGTTGACTGGCCGAACATTTTTCAAGTTACATGAGTGTCCCATGTTTCTCCCCGTGTCCCATTTCTCCCCGGTCTCCCCCGCGTGCTTTATTTCAGGAGAAGGCACGAAAAGCGCGTATTGCGAGAAAGGTGTCAAAGACATGAAGAAAAAAATCTCTGTCACTTTTACCTCGTCCTCTTGCATTTCTATAACGACTTAATTTCTATCAATGACATTTTTATCTCTGGCATTTTGACCACTGACATTTCGATCACTGACAACTTTACCTCTGACATAATTATTTTTACCACTGACATAATTATTTACCTCTGCCATTTTTACCTCTGCCGTTTTTACCTCTGCCATTTTTACCTCTGCCATTTTTACCTCTGCCATTTTTACCTCTGATATTTTTACCTCTGCCATTTTTACCTCTGCCATTTTTACCTCTGCCATTTTTACCTCTGACATTATTACACTCGAACCGGGTGTCAAGGGGGCAGCCTTGATTCCGCCATAAACAAACTTGAAACTACAGTCATCAATGTAGGCCTATACTAACTCATATAGGCCCTATAGTGTTAACTTAGCTCTATCACTTCTGGTTCTCAAGTCCCGGTATAAAAAGAAGAAGATTTGTAAAGGTTCTTTAATGGGGGGGGGGGGGGGGGGGGCGGGGGGGGGGGGGGCTCCCGGGGCCCCCAGGTGGGGCATGGTGCCCATTTTATCAAACTAAGATCCCCCTAGGCATGTTGTACCTGCAAAGTTTAGTGAAAATCGGTGATGGGGTTTGCAAAAAGAAGATGAAAATGTAGAGTTTACGCACGATGCAGACTCACGACGGACGCCGGACGAATTTTGAGCGATCGCAACAACATAGCTCACTTGATCCTTTGGCTCAGGTGAGCTGCCAAGCATAAACCAAAACATTTGCGTCCTTTTGGGTCACGTTTTGTTTTTGTTTTTTAATCTTCTTTACCTATTTCACCATCATACCATTCATAAGTCATGCAATTCGGAGTTCGTTTATGCAGTCCAAGCATGTTCCTTAAAATATCCACAAAAGAAAGTTTGAATTTGGGCGAGGTCTTCAAAACCCCAAATTTCACTGCCGTATAGAGCAAAATATGCATGATCAAAATCAATGTTCAAGTAGCTCTAGTTTTACGTCGATCGCGTGAGGAGAAAATGTAACATTTTACTTTTCATGGGAGTATAACGCTCTTCTGGCTTGAGATTCTTGTTTGTTAATATAATTGAACGTTGTTCCTATAAAGTATAGACATAATCACCGCAGACACTGAGTTTCATCATCTCCGAAAAGGAAGGACTATATAGGAGCTGTTTTAACTTTCCCACGGGGAAAAATATCTATATTAGTCTAATGGCAAGATGCCACAATTGGCAGTAATCGAATAAATCATCAAGAGCTAGATGAGTTCCTCAGCATTTTCAGTCAACACAATCGTATCATCTGCCAACAACACGCTCTGACTGCAGTATGTTAACGCCCTCTACGAAAGACGCGCTTTTACTGTGTACCAAAGATAGCTTGTTCCTGATTCAGTGGGATGGGCCCACAGTAAAGTTCTGTGGATGGGCCTGGCATGCAGTGCACACAGTTGCACATAATCTAGCTAGGTAAGCCGCTGATCCCCACCTAGCTGGCTGCATGCGCATTGCATGCATTTACGTTGTACCGTACCGAAGATTCTAACGTTAGCTTACGAGGGTTGTACGCTCTTTGCTTACGGCCCTTACGGACGAGTTCACTCCGGGCGGCGGTACATATCATGATATACAGTTCCCTCCGGCTAGGCTCTGGGTCGTGAACCAAAAGTCGCTGTGTGTGGTTGCAATTTCTATTCAAGGCCGGCTAGAACTTAGTAGAAGCCTATCTGGATTCTAGCTAGCTACCAACACAGTTATTCTCTAACTTGCAATCAGTGTATGTAGCGGCGATGTCGTGGGGGCAGCAGCAACCGTATAACCCGAACTATGTGAGTTTCTTTTTTTTTTTCTACCTCCTCTCTCTCATTAAATTATTCACACATTCAGTCAAGTTTATTTGTGACTAAGACTAGAACTCTATACTCTGAGATCCACTTACAATGTGTATCAAGGCCCACAGGGTTAAGGCAAGCCTAGTGTCTTCGTTAAATCCGCTCAGGCACTGTACATACATGATTCATCTGACATCTTCTGCACTAGGCCTACTATAGACCTACTCTGTAGTCTAACTGTTTGGTGTGTCTATCAAGTAACGCTAAACGGCTTAACGTGTCGTTAGATAGTCAGTGATGCTACTCCCGTACTAGTACACTTTGTAGCACTAGCAGTGATAGTCAAGTGTAATTTACAGACAGTGCAGTGAACAACTCTGCAGCAGGGTGCCTATTCTTGTCAGTGGCACTCTCAGTCATCAATTGAAACAGCTAGTGAACATCATGTGTGCTTAATCCCACTTTAGAACATAAGATTGACTAAAAAAGTACATAATTGCTATTAACAATAACATGATACATTATGTGATATATGTGTCTAAAGTGACAGTGCATGTTGTTTACTTTGTATCTTTGTTGATGAATTTGACAAAATGCACAATAATAATGTGAAATGACCTGAAAAAGTACCGGTATTAGCTACTGCTACATACTACTATTGACTTCCCATCCAGTGCATGCTCATCAAAGAATTGGTAATCATGTAGAAATGCACACCTTGCACACCTACCATTTCCTTCCTTAATTTGTCAATGAAAACTTATTGTGGCTATCAGGGCAATTGTGCACTTTACGCCCTTACGGCCCTATATTATCGGTACCTCATTCGCCGTGTGCGAAGGTGATATCCCATAAACCATCCCGCACTGAGCAGCTGGCGAGCTTCTCTTACTGTATGGAACGCCGTTTGACAAGTGATAAGGTCACTAAAAGCCCGCCTCACTCACGGCGCTTCTGCCAAGCTAGCTGACACATCGAACAATGTGCGATCGCGATTTCGCGTGCCTTTGCTCTCCGCTGCAGGATTATTGAGCTTTACATAATATACAATGTTGCATTGCAGAAAATTGCCATGATCATGGCACAAAGTGTGAGAAAGTTTGCAGTAGTCTGTGATACAATAGATTCCATTTTTGAACTTCTACTTACTCCTAGCTTGCGCCGCCAGCTTGCCACAACAGTTACGTGAATACATGTATTTTCATGCCTCCTCATCCATCCCGATCATATCCGAACCCATCACAAATCGCGCAAACCAACCACGCGGGCGAGGCTTGTGTGTGTGTGTGTGTGTGTGTCCATGTAGTGGCTGCCCGGAAATCGGTAGCTATACACACTTCGCACGGCGTCTGGTCGGGCTCGTTAAATGGTAACTGTGTAGATGAAATAAACACTAACAGACTGACAAATCGAGATAAAATTTTGGGTTTTTTTATTATTATTTTACAGAATTATTCCGGCAAGGCCGCGAGCGGACATATGCCCTCCGCAATAGGTTAATTACTGATACCCTGCTTAATATATAACGCAAAATACATTCATTCATAATTTAAAATCATGATTGAAGCACGGAAGTTTACAACTCGTTGCATTCCAATTGTGTGCCAATGCACAGCTCGCGCTCGATCATGCCATGCCGCACAGGCAGGGAAGGGCGTTGGAGCAACCATGTGGCGTACCGTAAGAGCTTTCATCACACACATGCACGTAGACACATTCACACACACTGCATGCATCCCAACACGAAATGTCACACACATGTATACAGTACAGTGCCTGAAGACCCGCTGTTGACCCGCGGTGCCAGATAGGAACTCGAATTCGCACGCACTGCTCGATTAGGGTAAAATCTCGCACCGATGATATAGGGCCATAAAGTGCACAATTGCCGCTATCAGAAATGTCAAGATAGACCACATCTGACGGTTTCATGATATTTCATAGCCAATTACAGAAGAAAAATAGCTAATTTTGACTCAAAAGTACGCCGATCGATGGCTGGGTAGCGTAGCATGATGGGTGATCGATTATGTGGAAGAGCGATAAAACAATGATAATCGATCGTTGTAGTCTGTGAGACAGCCGCTTGTTTGATGTTTAACCACAATAATTACGTCGGCTCGACAGTAAAAAGTGGAAGAAAGAAAGTGTTCTTGATGCGTCTGTTTTTTATCATTTTAGTTAATTTTATCCTGTGTGTGACTTTATATCTGTCAAAATTTTTTGCTGACTAAATGATGAAATCAATACTTGCCACAATTTTTAAAGAAAGGACGTCCAAATGCCTGTAGACCATGTGTCTATGATTTTTATGAATAATCTGTGAATTTGAATAGTGATAATCAAGATCATGAAGTGGTCATGTAAGGTAGAGTAGTGGCAATGAAAACAATGAGAAAAAAATACAAAAAAGAAAGTAGGGCCTACACATATTGCACAAGTCGTGTTCGATATTGTTAGTAAGTGGCTAATTAGAGACTACCAGAATCGATTATGATCGTTGACATCGTTCTCTGTGAAATCGATGCACTACTTATAGTCGGGTACCTAAGGGGGGGTCACCGTGCATCCCCCCCAGGACTCCTCAAAACTTACATTTTCAGGATCCTCATGACATACCAAAACATAATCAAGATGTTAACAGGAACGAAAAGTGGCTGTTCTAGGTGAAATTTAATGTATTCTATTGTTTTTTATAATTTCTTATTTATTTCCTTGTTTTTCAACTTTTTCAACTTTTGTTTTTTCTTTGTTTTTCTATTGGAAATTGTCACTGACCACTTTTCTACCATAATTAGCACAAAACTAATCAAAGGAAGTGATTAATTGTAAAAATAATCAGGTTTTCATGACCTTCATGACAGAGCACCTGTTTTCCATAGGAAATGTACACAAAATCACAAAATTGTGCCCGTTTTGGGGGGACAATCCGTTACAATAATGGGCGTGACTTCGCAAAAGTATACGCGGATGTTGCAAATTTGGTCTCAAAAGTTGTGCGAGACTTGAACAAAGTCAAGAAGCCTCGCGACAGATTTATAGCGCGAAACTTTGAGGGGGGCGGATCCCCCCCCCCCCCCCCCCCCCCCCCCGTCCTTAAAGGGTTAATGTTGCATGAAAAATTTCATGAATCAATTTTCACATAATCTCATTTTTAAGGAGGTGGTATGCTTTACTAAACTTATCCATATCTTTCTTTTTGATAAACCGACAATCACTTAACTTGTGACAACTTCTGTGGTCAGTGACAATTTCTGATAGAAAAACAAAGAAAAAGCAAAAGTTGAAAAAGTTGAAAAACAAAGAAATACATAAGAAATTATGAAAAACAATAGAATACATTAAATTTCACCTAGAACAGCCACTTTTCGTTCCTGTTAACATCTTGATCATGTTTTGGTATGTCATGAGGATCCTGAAAATGTAAGTTTCGAGGAGTCCTGGGGGGACGCATGGTGACCCCCCCTTAGGTACCCGACGCGACCGACGTACTTTTCAGCTCCGATTTCTCATTTTTCTTCCCTTTTCGGCTTTCTAATTCCATGAAAATCTCTAATACGGTTCAATTTAGCATCTCCAATAGCTGCACAGATTGACAAACGGCGATGCGAACGGTAGGTGTGCATTTCTACATGATTACCAAAGAATTACTTTTTTAAAGCCAAAACATAGTTCTGGTACGCCTGCAAAAGTTGTCAAATTTGGCTCCCAAATGTGAACGTATGCCTAGGAAATGTGCGGAATAACGCTGTAATTACAAGATATTCGATGGGTAACAACGAAAATGCGAAATATTAACCAAAAAGGTTCAGTCTCAGAACTTACCCGAACGGGGTCAGATTAAACTCGGACTCGGGGATAACTCGGCCTCGCTTTGACGGCGGGCTGAGTTGTATTGGTTGTCCCTCTGGATTGTACAGTGTTGTACTATGGGAGCGGCCTGTATAAACTAGCACTTCGCGTTCGGGCTACTCGCAGTAATGGTCTGAGTTGTTAAAATGCGCGCATCAAAAAACCTCTGGCGCGCATGCAAAATTAGTGTGCGCCTATCAAGCACCTCTAAAAACAGTCAAAGACGCTTGATAAACAACAACAAAGACTTCAAAGACAGCGCGTCTCAGCAACTGAGGTGATGTGCGTATAGGCTTGAGGACCACTCGCTGTCCATTTGTTTTGTACAGGATTAGCACGCACTTTCCTGTCTGTTCAGTTAGGCCTCGTTTGGTATTATACAGTAGAATATGGCGATCACGAACTTCGTGTAAATTGACTGAAATAGGGTCGAGTTTTCCCTGAGACCGAGTTAGTCTGGATCCTTCTGGAATAAAAGTCGGTTTTCCAACTTTTATTATTTTTCTCAAAATACTCCAAAACGACTCGTCATCCCGGCAAATCGCGTCAGCCAGGTAAGTTTCTTTGTAGACTCTTTCGATATATTGCAAGCAAATATGAAATGGTGCCAGACGGGTTCTCAAACCCTTACCAAAACTATGTTTTCACTTTAACAGTGTTGCACAGAGAGATGTGATTTCCTAGTTCTTTGTTGAAAGTACGGGTACAGATTTTCGCTTTGCAAAACCATGCAGTTGATGCAATGAATGTGGGTCAAGTTTTTTTGTTTTTTTTTCATTCAGCGACCAAAGCAATGAAAGGTGATGGTGTTCAATATATTATGTAGGGGTAGGAAAATAGGGGTACCCAGTGTTGAACAGAAGTTGCTTCTAGCAAGCTACTACCACACAAACAATCACAGAGTCAATGGGTTCAAATGACATATTCATGATATTTGTAGCATAGTCAACTGTTCATAAGTTGTTGAGATACTACTACCACACAGACAATCACAGAATCAATTGGTTCAGATGACATATTCATGATATTTGTAGCATAGTCAACTGTTCATAAGTTGTTGAGATACTACTACCACACAAATAATCACAGAATCAATGGGTTCAAATGACATATTCATGATATTTGTAGCATAGTCAACTGTTCATAAGTTGTTGAGATACTACTGCCACACAATCACAGAATCAATGGGTTCAAATGACATATTCATGACATTTGTAGCATAGTCAACTGTTCATAAGTTGTTGAGATGTACATGTATGTACAATACAATGAGCAGCAACAAACAAATAATTTGAACTAGGTATACTCGTAACTCGGTATTGTATGCCAGATGAAATTATATTGCACTGTTTGATCTATTGAAAAACAAATTAATCAAATGACAGCTACCAGTATTTTCTGCTTTGCTGTAAATTTTCTGCAGTCTCAATTTGATAGTGATACTGGTACCTACATATCACTTGTATTGTGATGACAATGATAACAGCATGGCAATAATGAAGTTATGATTTCAAAGTAGATTTCAATGTATATAAGGTTTTCATGTGTCACTGGTCAAAGAAATGATACAAGCAGTAAGAGTACAAAACACATCCCCCCCCCCATGATTCATTGTACATAATGTATCAAGGGCTAGCATAAGAATACATTACATTACACTTGCATACAGAGTTGTGCAGTCTTGTATAGTGTCATGTACAATCCAGTCTTTTTTAATTGGTGGAAGTTTGATTGATTGTAAGCTTGTGACGGCAGTAGCACAATATACAGGAAGTAGTGTAATGAATATTGGCCCACTCCTTTGATCCATCCTCCTGGTCCCTCTGCCTGCCCGTGCCCCGCCGCGCCCCGCTCCGCTGCCCCGCGGGCCCGCACGATATCTGCACAACCCGTGTCGGGCGTGGCAAGCAGAGCCCGCGCGCTGTGACCATCTATTTGATTTGCCGTAAGCGTGAATTGAATAGCCCTGAGCAGTAACACAAGGTCAAATGCAAGGGGCATAAATGATTCACAATAAAACTCTAGGATGAATAGAAACCACAGATAATTGTCAGAAATGTCTTAAATGATGTCAAAAAGACTATCACATTTCACAAAAAATTGCACCTTAAGAAATGAAAAAGTCAAGAAAATGTGTTGAAAACTGATACTAATTATGATCCTGCCTGTGTGTCCCATGGGACAGACTCATGCATGATAGCGACACATGGTTAAGATATCGAGCATTGTGAAGTGAATGTCCTGCTAGGAATGTTCTGATTTTTGTGAGAGATCCTGTATGTATTGCTCCTCTGGACTTTAGTTTTAATATGTTTGGTAACCACTCTGAATTTTTCTAATGATGTCAGATATTGAGTCATCATCTTCCGTTAGTGAGTAGTTTCGAACGGAGACCGAATCAAAGTATTTTTAATGTAAATGCTGAAGTGAGCCCTCTCTCGACGGATTGCACAATGGCCGCGCTCTACGTACGGTGAGGAAGCGCCTATGACGGCCCCACGTACGTGAGAACCAGAAGTGATAAAGCGCAATTAATGCTGTGAGTTAGTTCATTGATGACTGTAGATTCAAGTTTGTTCATTGCAGATCCAGGATTGCCCCCCCCCCCCCCCCCCCTTTGGAGCCTAGGGGAAGGGGGAAGGATCCAGATGCGGGCCTAATACATTTTCCTCTACTTCTTCTTGAAAACAACTTTATGGATTTTCATCAAATTTGGCAGGTAGCATTTCTAGGGGGATAGGATCTCAGTTTGTTCGAATGGGCACCATGCTACCCTTGGGGGCCCCAGGGGGCCCAAACCTCCCAAATCAAGGAATATTCAAAAATATTCTTCTCTAGTATCAGAAGTGATAGAGCTTTAAAGACAGCCAATCCCTTTTACATGCAAATTGTTGAAAAATTGGTGAGAACGCTTAGGTATTGAAGAAAACACTATTTGGAAACCTCCTGTAAATTTTGAACTCAAGAGGGTCTTTATTTGTTTAGTTAAATTGACCGTTAAGATTTGAATAATTTTTGTGAACTTCGCAAAAATTACAAATCTAAATACTAGTCTAGTTTTACAGACCTGTGTGATGCACTTAGTTGTACATGTAGTTCATGTATTGTGTGTTGTTATTTGCCATTGATAACAAAGTAAGAGAAGCTTTCGGCGCTAGTGTACTTTCGCACCTGTTTGTCAAATGACCTCCAAACATGCGCAAACTCATCTTAGTTATTCAGTAAACTAAATACTTGCATCTGAGCGAGATTCAAGTCCAGTAGAAATGGAATTTTCACCATTTTGTCATTTATCTACTTCTCGGAATAATCTCTATCGCAGCTACTTGCTCAGCGATAGCTGCGTTGCACAGGAGCAGACAGTGCAGCACGATGTATGAAACACACGGCAGCACAGCAGCGAGCACCGCAATTGATCTGAATGTAGCTATCTCACAGTGACCACGGCAAGTTCTTCTATGGTGTCTTTAAAAAGAAAGTACCATTTCTCGGAAGGGGGAATATAAGTGGCAGCATACACTTGCGCACATGCTCAACCGCTGCCATGAATCTACAACCGCTAATGGAAGACTTTGCCACAACCGCTAACGGAAAACTTTGCCGATTACAAGGAAAAAACAAATTTTAGCTTTTCAACGATACCATAGAAAAACCCGCTGTGCCACTACATTCAGACCAATTTGTAATCGTGCGTGTGCACCAAGCAGCAATTCCAAAGATAGCGATCAAGATTTCCCAACGATTTTCCGACACTTGTAAACGCTAAAAGTGGACTTTGGAGACTCAGATGGAAGTATTTTAGGTTACTGAAAAACCAGGGTGAGTTTGTGGTTGTTTGGAGGTCGTTTGACAAACAGGTGTGAAAGTACACTAGCGCCGTGAATTCTTCTTTTCTGACAATGCGTATCTGTTTTTCGAAGTATAAGTATCATATCACAACCACAGGAGGATTAATGTATCCAGCTGTGCCTAGTACACAGAATACGTTACGGTGAGCGTTTGGTGCATTATTTGAATTTTAACGGCTAACAACCTTCAAATATCACAGAAATGTTATAGATTTACAATAGTCTTGTCATTCTGGTGGAATATATCATGTTCTGTATTATTTTGGGAAGGAATGCAAAAGGGGAAGGGCCGTCTTTAAGTCGTTTTTTTTTTTTTTTCAAACTGCATATTCGAACCAGGGAGGTAGAAGAGAGATGGAGAGTGCCCTTCTCTTCCTCTTTTGATCTCATGCTCCACACCACCCGGATGGAATGTTTCCCACTACTCACGCACGCACTCACATTGCTTATTTTAAATTTTCTCCGGAAACTGAGAAGGACCCAACACTGTGCAATGCTTTGTTATTTGTATCCAGACGTAACAATGCATTGCGCTTTGCATCATTTTTTTGAAGACAAAAATATGATGAAGCTTCAAATATATGAAGCATCAAACTCATGAAAAAGTTCTGTACAGAGAATGTGAGTGAGATTCGGATGCAGGCACCTTTCAACAGGAAGCAGGGCCGTGGTGCTTATATATAGGAAGTAATTGCCACTTTGATCGTTGCCCCATTTAGTGTGGTATAGTTATTGGGAACAGTTGCGCTCACACCCGTATTAATCTTGGTCAATTATACAATCATCAAATGGATAATGCAGAGAAAGAGTGCAAAAATATTATTGTTGACTTGGTTCGGAACCTGTGCGATTTTTCATAGAAAAAGCACTACTCTTGTATGAATTCTTTACTTTCACCTACACTGTGCATATGTTATTGATTATGTTGCGATGGAGAAATTTAACATGAACTGAACTGAACTGAACTGAAAATGATTATATGGATCCTAATCAAATGAATGACTGAGAGCAATCAGGTGACCAGTCTGTATTTCTGCCTAACATACCCAGCAGGCATAAATTTTACCATTGACCATGTACCAATGACTGGTACTAATGACCGCTCAGAGATACGTGCATGACTGTGGCTTGCCGTAATCACGCTCAATGACATCATAATTGCATACAATTGTAGGATAGCAATAGTTATTGCTATTGCTAATAGTTAGCAATAGTTACAGGCATGCTCAATCACGTACTGTATTTACCATTCAACAAATACATTTTTAGTACCAGTGTGTTTGGGGCATTTCTGTGGACATATTTGGCTTTTTCAAATGCAAGTTTTTAGCTGATTGGTATTTACCTATAAAATAAGGTAAATTAAAATAGTTCATACACTAAGTGGAACCATTTTATAATGTAAATAATGCACAGGTTTAGGATCGGGACGTTAATGGAGATGCAGCTTACTCTCAGGTACAATGTATTCACAATGTTGTGCAGCATGCACTCGGCTGTGCCTTGTGCATGTTACACCATTTAGTACACTGCATCTCCACTAACACCCTTTCACCTGTGCATTGTTTGTGTAATAACTCCAGTGTGTAATATTTGGTTACTGTGCATAAATTGGTGAATGGAAACCCAGTGCAGTGTAGCCTTTTGACTAGGCCCTCTCACTGTATGGTATTGCTTTCTGGATGCGCAAAGAAGCGAGCCCAGCCAAGCACGACAGCACGAGGCGCCCCTTTGGTCTCGGTGGGCACAATTATCTTGACCCCATTTGCTCACCACCATATTGTACAGCAAGAGGATCTTTTCAAAAGGGTACTAGTAAACTGCATCGTGACTCCTTTCTTACCGGTCATGAACAAATTTAGAATATATTCATAAAGTGTGGCACATGCGCAGTGCCACACAAAGTTTTTTTTTTTTTCAGAATGAACAGTAAAAAGGAGATAAAAAAAAACACAAAGAAAATGTCTTTTCAAGACCATGGGAACAGTCTGAAAAAGAGCTAGTTCTCTGCCAGGTACAAGTGTATAAATTCGATTTGAAAAAAAGAATGCATTATGAATACCAGCTTATTGCTGGTAAAATAGGCTACCTTTAGAGGTTCCTGAATTTATAAATATTTTTATGCCTCCGCCACGAAGTGGTGCCGGAGGCATTATGTTTTCGGGTTGTCCGTCCGTCCGCTTTCGTTTACGCGATAACTTGAGTAATATTGACTGTAATTTTATAAAACTTGGTCCAAGTATAAAGTATGATAGGGCAATTACTTGATTAGATTTTGGGTGAAATCGGCCAAAGGTCAAGGTCAAATCATGAAATTGTATCCGTTTACACGATAACTCAAGACTGGATCAAGCAAATTTCACCAAACTTTGTTGGAGGATGATGTATGATGGGACAATTACTTGATTAGTTTTTTTAGTGAAATCGGATAGAGGTCAAAGGTTAAAAGGTCAAGGTCAAATGCTGAAAATGTTGCTATTTCCCCATATCTATGCAATGCCTAAAGGTATTTTCTTGAAACTTAGTGTAGACATGTACTACTGCGTAAAGATTCTCCAGAGAGTTTCATGTCATAAGGTCAAAGGTCAAAAGGTCAAAGGTTAGGTGAAAATGTTGCAATATCACTTTTCTCGCAAATGGTTTGATGTATCTTCATGGAACTAGGTACATACGCATGTACTGACTGGCAGGGACTATCTAGGGAATTTAGGGGTCATGGGTCAATAGTCAGGGGGTAGAAAGGTCAAGGTCAACTCCTCAAAATTTTACTATTTCCCTCATATAAGTATATGCAATGCTGGCATTATTAGTTTTAAAACTTTCTATACATGCATTACCTAATGGAGATTCTCTGGGAAATTTCCAGCCAGAAGGTCAAAGGTCAAAGGTTAAAGGTCAAGGGCCAGGTTTCAATGCCCCCCAAAAATCTATTTTGTACTGTAATTACTCTCTTTTTTCATTCCTTGGAAATTACTCAATGCATAAACTTATAAAAGGGTCGGTCAGAAGTCAAGTAAAAATTCTCAATTCCCCAAATATGTGTCCCTGCACTCTTAGACAATTATACAATGTAGCAAACCCAGTTCAAGGAAAGTGAACATTCAAGATATTTCTGACAAACCTGTCATTTCAGTATTTTGCCAGTTATGTGAAATTGTCATCACACATTGTGAAGACATTGTACTATACACCTATTGGGAGAATCATATATTATGGCGGAGGCATCAGTCGCCATAGCAACATTTCTAGTTTCTTTTTGATAGAAAGATAGCACCCTATTCACTCAGGGCACCTCCATGGTTTAACTGTGGGCAAGTCCAAGATAACGCGCGCGTAACGTATGGGACATCCAGAGACTTTTATGACCTGAAAAATAGTGTTAATGGCCTTTGATCATAGTGAACTTTATCATGGTGATTGATATCTAGGAGAAGTATAATCATGTAAAAAATGGAGAAAAATGACCTTGACAATTATATTCTAGAAGAGAAAATATGTGCCGTTACGTATGGGACCAGAAAAATTTTGTTTTTTTGAACACTTTTTCTAACCTAAAAACTCTCTGAAAGTATTTCATTCTACAACTTGTAACTTACTGATGAAAGTCACAACACTCAAGATTATCAGAGGTAAGTTTCAAGTCATGAGGCAAAAAGCTCTAATTACAGGTTCTAATTAAAGACGGACATGACGTGTTACGTATGGGACAGTTATGGGACACTTTGTCTCCCATTTGTTTAGTGTGTGGAGAACCATGTTTATTGGTATTTTGCATAATTATTGAAGTAAAATCAGTTGAAACTACTCAATACTGATCCAGATTGTCAAGGGAACAATATTCCCCAGATATTTACCATCATAATCATATTTAATCATATTTTATAATTTTTATGACCAATCTGAGTATGCATGCCCTTTGTCCCCCATTCGTTTAGTGTGTGGGGAACCATATTTATAGGTATTTCGCAAAATTTTTGAAGTAGAATTTGTTGAAATTACTGAAATAATGATCCAGATTGTCAAGGGAATCAATATTATCCAAATATTTACCATCATAATCATATTTAACCATATTCTATATTTTTATGAGTATGCATGCCCTGTATTTTTTATCAGTATAGTTAACTAGTGAATATTGAATAGTGTTTACTTCCATTGATGAAGGGCAGTTTGCCATTCAGTTTCAATAAAAAACAAGAAATTTATATTAATTTTAATAAATTATGCAATACCTGCTGCGTGGAACCCTAGTGATGGAGTAGATAAACAATATGATGTCTGTCTAGCAATTAGATTGTTTATGAGTCCCTCCTCAGTATGTATACCCATGATTTTTGTCGTGGCTACTACTAAAAACTGAATTACTGAGATATCCAGAAACATGGTGTCTTGATAAAATAATTTTTCATTAGGACCACTTCATTTTACTTTGTATTTGTTTGTTTTTTGATATACCTCATCCATTGCAAATTGGATCTTCATCAAAGAAACTTTGAATTTCTCTAGTCTTAGAATTGTATGCTCTTTGATAATTCATATCAGGGGCTCCCAATCATCTTGTAAAACATTGAAACTGAATCCCCATTTCTACAAAAACTACAATATCCCTTTAATGCTGATTTTCATTGTGTATTTTGGCATCTCCCCCTCCCCCTTTCTGAAATTCAAAAGTAGCTGCAAAGTTGGGATGCTTTCTGCAGAATGATTGACGATTTGTGCACTGAGAGACCTTCCCAGCTAGCTACAGTTGAACCTCTCTTACCCGGCCTCCCTTTATCCGGATCTCTCTATTATACGGACGCAATCTCGCCATGATTTTTTTTTTTTATTTTTTTTAATGATTACGGGAGGAAAGGGGGATTCCCAACTCCTTGAGAGCTCCTACACAAACACACATGAATTACATATTACTTCCAACATGATTAACATACATTACATCAAATTTCATTCCAAATTGCTTACCTTCAGACATTTTAACATCCCCAAACATCCCCAAATCATCGCAAGAACATGGACAGATTATGCGCTCGAGTCCTCTCATATCGCATTGCCACATATAGGTCCATACACAGCCGTCGTCACCCGTCGATATGACTAGATAGACATGCATTGTTTCGAGATGGATCAAATTTTAAAGCGTAGTTTCGTCGACTCGTACTGTTTATTTTCAAGATCTACTTTATACATTTCATAATACTTATTTAGGTAAATCATCCCAAGAATTTATAAAAGAAAATGATTTCATTCTTGCAAGCACGAACGTCTATTTTGGGGTCTGTTACTGAGTGTAACAATGAAAGGGTTGCAGTATACACATTACTACATGTGGTACTACAATGGGCTACATCAGTACATGTGTATGTATATGTACGTGCATAAAGCATTGAGTCTCCCGTATCCGGCCAAATCCCTTATCCGGATGAGCTCCGGTCCCGACTTGTCCGGATACGAGAGGTTCAACTGTACATGCATTCACATTGCAATATGTATGAGGATGTCCCATACGTAACATTATTTAATTGCTTGATGAAAAATATATCTTTTACAATTTTTTCTCTTTCTGTGGTATTTAACTTCTTTAAACAATAAATTAGAACTTCCCAGAAGGGCATTCAAATAACCTGAGAAATTTCAGAAAAAACCTAAAAAAATGACCTCAATTTGTTACGTATGGGACATCTCATGATAGGACACGAGCTAATCTGCATAATCATTTGCGTAATCCCTACATTTTCATACCAAGTTAAACTATTTGATGAACTTCTTATGTCCACTCATTAATCAAATATAATTTGCTTTCCTTTGAATAAATATGAATTTTTATAAATGTCCCATACGTAACGCTGTATTTCACATTTATGCAATTTTTATTGAATTCCCTTTATATTTTCTTTATATTGTTGTCCACTCATACATCATAACCTCTAATAGTCTCCTCACCCAGCAGTTCCAACACCAAAACTTTAAAAAATTCATAACTTTTGCATCGATTGTCCGATTTTCCTCAAACTTTCACTGATGTGTTCTACTAATGTGCACTGCTTTCACTCAATCCACATTGCTCTTTGGGTTTTGGTTCCCTTTAATGAGGGAAGGACATGTATGATATGGGCTGTGGTAGTGTACATGTATGTTATTCCAAGCATACAAATGTATGATGTAAATATTGTGCTTCTTCAGCAATAGTAGGTAACTGAGAACAATCTAGATATCACATACTAGTGGATGATTTTAATTTAAAAAAAAGGTAGACACAAACTTTCTTCTGAGAATTGCTATTACAGTGCTGGTAAAGGCAGTCAAGTATGGAACTATAGGAATGTGGTTACCAGTATATAGGCAACAGTACTGAATTACCAAGGGTGTGCTAATGTACATGTACACTGTATGCGGTAGTATACTGGTGCAGTCATGGATATAATCAGTAATGGAATACTGTTTGAAGGCTGAAATGAAATATCTTTGTAAATCCCATAATACAGAGGCTTAGCAGTGGTGTCAACAAAGTCTTAATCAAGGCTCATAGTACATTGTACAGCTGAGTCAGAACTAATTTTTATAAAGGCCACTTTCTGTGCAGGGCCACAGCTGTCAGGTGTACTAGTACATCTTATTGACATATTTTAAACTTACAACTATGGCATGATGATCATTTTTATTGACAAACTCCATTTAGCCAGCAAAATCTGCAAGATCAAAGAGATTAAACAGACATTTAAAAATCTGTGAACCTACTTAAATCTGTCTCTATTACTGTGTGTAACTTTGCAGCCTGGAGGGTATGGCCAGGCCCCTCCTCCAACAAACCCATCAGCTCCTGCCCCAGGCTCTGTACCTTCCCAGGGTCAAGGGTACGGCAATCCATATGCAGCTCCTCCTCCAGGACACACACCTGGCTATGGTGCTCCGCCCCCTAGGCAAGCCGCGCCTTATGGTGCTCCACCCCCTGGGCAAGCTCCACAGTATGGTGCTCCACCCCCTGGTCAGGCTCCAGGTTTATGGTGCCCCCACCTCCTCAGCAAGGGTAACTTATTTGTTGTTATTTTTGGTCGCTTGTTTGTTTTTGTTGTGGTTAGAATCTTAACCAGAATATTTGATGTACAGTAGAAAGTTTTGGAGATGGTCAGTGTCCATGTATGCATGTACATAATGCACACTACAGCACTTATAGTGAAGGACATCTTGGCATAATTGCCCCGTTATGATTCATGACTACTTCACCTATATAGTTTTATGTAAAATTGTATGTCACACGCCCTGCTATCCCATCAGGTATGGTGCTCCTCCTGCAGGCCATGGCTATGGTGCCCCTGGCTACAACCCTGGATACACCCAAGGGGGACCTCCACCTGGTGCAGACCCAACTCTGTGGTCCTGGTTTAAGGTATGTAACATTTCACATGATGACAACCCATTGCTCTACTCCGTATCAATATCACTTTCAGTGATATTCTTGTCTTTTTCTCATAAATATTGCATGGCCTAAAGAGATCTCCCCTAAAGAGAAAAATACAAATTATGTACAGTGTATACGCATCAAGTCTTGTGTCTATGATTTAGGACAAAGGTCAGTATTGACAGAGATGATCTCAGTTGTGTACGAGGAAACAAGGTTATATCAAAATACTAAAGTAGCCCTCTTTTGCAAGCTCCTCCATTTGTGTGTGTGTGCTGAACAAACAAATTACAAATTGCAGTAGGATCGTTTGCATAAAACTTCCAATTTTCTCTCAGATCTTGCTTCAGTACTATTGACATATATGTCAAATAAATAGAATGACAGTTGTAACAGTCTAATTTGTCATGTGACTGTACATCATAATCTTCAGTCAAAGATTATATTTCTATCCCATCAATTTCACAAAAATCTATTGACAACCTGGTGGTACAAATATATTGTGGACATATGATTGAGAAATGATGGGACAATACGGAATGTCCCTTCACCCAAGACATCTTCTTGTGTTTCGCTAGGCAGTAGACCAAGATAACAGTCAGGCTATCACTGCTGAGGAACTCCAAAAGGCACTCCTGAACGGGAACTGGTCAAACTTCAACGTAGAAACGTGTCGCCTCATGATTGGAATGTTCGACAAGGATAGGTAAATTTTGTTCATTAAAGCAAATTGAGTGCTGTAACTTGTGTCACCTTGCCTCACATGCTTGTGTGTCTTTGTTGTTTCTGATGAAAAACCCAACAACTAATGACTTCTGTAGGCTGTGGATGCTGATGGCAGCGGAGGTATAACAGCCGACGAACTCCAGCATGCATTACTTAATGGAAACTGGTCTACATTTAATCACGAGACGTGCAGACTCATGATCGGCATGTTTGACCGTGACAGGTGAATTCTTGCAGCACCATTTCATTGTAAACCCTTCACCGAAAGCCTTCATTACTTTAATAATGTTTACGGGAAGTCTTAAGCAGATGATAATGATGGTGTCAGATTTATCTCAGAATTTTGTTCATGTTTCAGACCTGACCTTCACCCAAGAGAACCCAGTTTGGCAGCACAGTGGTACAATCTTTGTCTTTCTTATTGCCATCTGTTGAATTTAAAACTCTGGCATCAATTTATGGAGATTTTTGCGCAACACTAACGCGACATGTATGATCAAAACCTGAAGCCTGTCAACCTCAAGATGCCAAGTTCAAATATCTGTTCTCTGATAAACATATCAGATAGTGCATGGCCAATTGCCCCCATCATTAATTAATTGGATCACCTAATTTTTTAGTTATTACAAATTTCTAAGTCCATAGAAAATTTGTGGAATCAGCTTAGCCGATTTCTCAGAATAATGTGGATCTGAAAATATTGTAACTCCCATGTCACAAAATATTTAATGTATGTGCATTCACACAGCTGCACAGTGAACATTTATTTGTATAACAGGATCAATGATGTTAACCATTTTTTGTTTTGTTTTTTTCAAGAATTGTTACTCCTTAAAACCACTTTCCAGTTAACTGCTATATCTTCCCTATTTTTGTAGGCTTGTATCATTATACCCCCGCCAAACGAAGTTTGAAGGGGGTATATAGGAATCAGCGGACGGTCGGGCGGTCGGGCGGTCGGGCGGTCGGTCCGTTGCAAATCTTGCGTCGCGAACTACTTCCTCAGTTTTCGACCGATTCCCATAAAACTTGGCACAGATGTGTGCCTTGGGTTGTAGATGTGCAAGACGTATTTTTTGACAGTACCCAAAAGTACGTTGCCATGGTAACGGCATATTATGGGCAAAAATGGGTACAAATCTTGCGTCGCGAACTCCTCCCACAGTTTTTGATCAATTTTTATGAAATTAGGTACAGATGTTCATCTGAATATGTTGATGTGCAAGACACATATTTCCGCAGTGGCAAAAAGTGCGTTGCCATGGTAACGGCATGTTATTGGTAAAATATAGGGCAAAATGCTTCATGGCAAAACTGCTTCATCAGTGTTCTTCCAATTCTCATGGAATTCATATTGAATGTTTGTCTTAGGATATAGGTCAGCCTGACACATTTCTTGACAGTGACAAAAAGTATGTTGCCATGGTAACAGCTCACATATTATGAGCCAAAATGATGGAAAATTTTGTGTTGCAAACTACTTCCTCAGTTTTTGCCCAATTTCCATGAAACTTGGAACAGATGTGTGCCTTTGGTTGTAGATGTGCAAGACGCATTTTTCGACAGTACCCGAAAGTACGTTGCCATGGTAACGGCATATTAATGGCAGAAGATCAAGGAAAGATCTTGCGGATTTAACAACTTCCTCAGTTTTTTGACCAAAGCTTATGAAATGTTGTTTGGCGGGGGTATAACCAGTCGCTGTAGCGACATTTCTAGTTTTTGTCTTGCCCATGTAGTGGAAGCGAAACATACATGTACATGTATCATACATAGGATGTATGTATGCTTCATTGTCAACAATTTGATGTACTCTTAATAACTTTCCACAGATTTGAGCTATGACCACCAATCTCACACCACAGATATATAACCTAAAAATGCTGGTCAAGTTTGAATATGGGTGCAGTCCAACAAGGTCAAAGGTCAAAAGGTCAATGAACTTGCCCTAATACTAAAATAGGCACTGTACACATAGTATTGTGGTGTACTGTCAATAACTTTCCACAGCGTTGAGCTATGACCATTTATATTACAGGTACATCACCTGAAGATACCGGACAGGTGGAGTATTGGTGAATTGTCACAAGGTCAAAGGTCAAATGGTCAATGAACTTTACATGATGAGCACTGCCGGTACACATAGTATTGTGGTGTACTTTCAATAACATTCACAGCTTTGAGCTATGATCGCCAAATTCACACCACAGGTATATCACCTAAAAATGTCAGTCATGTTCAAATATTGGTGAAATCTTACAAGGTCAAAGGTCAAAATATCGAAAAACTTTCCCTGATTTAAGCACCATATATTATGTGCTGTCAACTTTCCACAGCTTTGAGCAATGACTACAAAACTCACACCACAGGTATATTACCTAAAAATGCCAGTCAAGTTCGAAAATTGGGCAAATCAGACAAGGTCAAAGGTCTGAATGTCAATAAAGTTCCATTGAAAAACACTAAAATCACCAGCCCACAAGAAGGCATCTGATTTCTAACGATAAGAATGTAGTCTCTCCGGTCAAACTAGATGGCAGAAGTTCAAATCTTTGGCTTCATGCGAGGTTCAATTGAAAATGCTACACAAGCTAGATACAGTTTAGCTTATTTGTGTTATTGTTGTGGATCGTATGCTGCCAAATGGGATTACAAGTTTTTGTGAACAGCTGACATAATCATGGGCAGCATGATATGCAGAAAAGAGTTCAAACCAATGTACTGTGTAATAATGGAAAACTCCATGGACTAGTATGACAAAGCTTTAATTTTCACATAAGAAATGGGTCTGTTGTATTGAGGTGGTTGCCAGGCACATTGACTTTTTTTTTGTGAAACAAGACCCTGAACTGCATTTAAAGGGATTTAATAAAGAAAAAAAATTAATTGCAACAAAGACTTATGGGCAAAAGGAGGTGATTTGAAAAAAATAACAACAAACAAACAAACAAACAAACAAACAAAAACACAATCCTGTGAAGTTAATCATACAAGAATACTTCATGTACATTATTGTACACAGTTAAAGGCATAATTTACCATTTGCAGATGAAACAAAAACCCAGCATTAGTGCTTTAGAATAGTTCTAAAATGTGAGTTAGGGATAGAAACAACCTTGTGAAAATTTGAAGCAGTAAAATCAATGTTTGATAGTCAAATGTACAAAATGTGAACAAAAGTTATAATAAAAGTGTTTCCAGACTAAACCGTCTACAGTTACCGTTTATTGAGAAAAATATTTATATCTCCTTGTATTTTAGGCTTTATTGCAAAACTTTTATATGGTAGGATGTTTTGTGGGACAACAAATCTACACACATGCATGAAAGGCGATATCTTGAACATTTTTGTCTCGCCCACCGGAGATGAAGGCGAGACTAAGGGATCCAAATGGCGTCCGTCCGTCGTCCGTGCGTCGTCCGTCGCAAATGTTAAAGTTTACCTGCAAGACTCTCTTATGATGCATAACTTGGTAACTGTTACAGCAATGGCAGCCACACTTGGGTGATAGAAGCACTAGGGGTATCTTCATGTTATGGTGTTGTCGGAGGTCATGTGATGATGTCAAAGGTCATTTGAGGTCATATATTAAAGAGTATGTGCAAGACTCTCTTCTATGTTAAAGTTTACCTGCAAGACTCTCTTTTGACAAATAACTTCACATAAGTTGCTTGGATTACAACCTAACTTGGGTCATAGATGCACTGGGGGTACCTTCATGTTATGGTGCCGTTGGAGGTCACAGGATAAGGTCAAAGGTCATTTGAGGTCATACGTTAAAGTTTACTTGCAAGACTCTCTTATCATACGTAACTCGACACATGTTGCTACAATGGCAATCAAACTTGGGTGATGGATGCACTGGGGGTACCTTCATGTTATGGTACCGTAAGAGGTCACATGATAAGATCAAAGGTCATTTGAGGTCATACGTTAAAGTTTACTTGCAAGACTCTCTTATCACACGTAACTCAGCACATCTTGCTACAATGGCAATCAAACTTGGGTGATTGTAGATGTCTCTTGGGAAGTTGAAGGTAACCACAAGGTCAAAGGTTACAGACAGGGGTCAACGAACTTATAGGGCCCAATGTTAAGTTTTTAGGGCGCATTTCGTTTATGGCTCATAACTTTTGATCCCTTTGTCCGTTTGAGACCAAACTTGGACGGTAGATGTCCTGTGGGGAGGTGAAGGTCGTCACAAGGTCAAAGGTTACAGACAGGGGTCAACAAACTTTTAGGGCCCAATGTTATGTTTTTAGGGCGCGTTTTGATTGTGGCTCATAAGTTTTGATCCCTATGTCCGTTTGTGACCAAACTTGGACAGTAGATGTCCCTTGGGGAGTTAAAGGTCATCACAAGGTCAAAGGTCACAGAAAGGGGTCAACAAATTTTTAGGGCCCAATGTTAAGTTTTTATGGCGCGTTTCGATTATGGCTCATTACTTTTGATCCCTTTGTCCGTTTGTGACCAAACTTGGATGGTAAATGTCCCTTAGGGTGTTGAAGGTCACCACAAGGTCAAAGGTCATAAGCAGGTCAATTAACTTCTTGGAGTTATAAAAAATATTAATTCCTTGTACACGAATGGGCGAGACACAATTTGGCGATTGCCTTGTTTAAATAACTGCTCCCAAAGGTAAATAGGACCTTGGAGCAATCATGCCAGTGGATGTTTTATTTCATGTCATTAAAGTAGCTGCTTTAGTGTATGTTGCTTGGCAAAATCCCATTAGTCAAATACTGAGTGCAATATGGACCGCCCAGCTCAAAATGCATAAAAAGTAAGCCAAAATGAATTTCCACTTTTCTGCATAGTTTTATATGGTAAGCTCATAAGTGGTGTATAACTTGTTCAAATTAGATCATAACCCATTCAAAAAGTGATTGAAATAAGAGAGAGAGGTTGAGAGGTCAAGGAGGTGCAGTTTCATAGGAAAGGGAGAAAATAGGATGTAATAAAGAATAGGATTACATGGGCATGCTGTGTAGAAGTATCAATTTCCCAGTGAGAGCAGCATCTATCCCCCAAAATATGGTCCAGAAAAACTGCTAATTACCTCAATTTCAGTTTTGTTTTAAGTTGCCAAATTTTGACAGTAGGAAGAGAAAAGATTACTCTCCCAGGTAAGACAAATTTAAAAGATTCGATTCAGTCATCCCAAATGACATGCATCATGTCTTTTGGTTTATTACAGAGAATCCTAATATGCAACTTTTTGTGGGTTTTGAGTTGGGTGGTCACATTTGACGAATGTTGTAATGTTATCTTACTGCTCTGTTGTAATCACTGTTCAGTTGGTTTTAGTCTCTGAATGTCAACATTTTGTTATTTATGAGATCTTTGTGGTTTTGTGTTTCAAGCACATGTGATGTGTGATATTTTCTTTGTTTTGAGTGTTACACGTAAGCAAAACTGAAAATGTTAATGATGGTTCAAATGATCTTTAAAGGACAAGTTCACCTTGATATATACATACTTGTGGACTGAAAGAATGCAACAATAATAGAACACATCAGTGAAAATTGGAGGAAAATCAGACTATCCGTTCAATAGTTATGAAATTTCTGAGTCTCAGTGCTGTCATCGCTGAATGAGAAGACTACTCCAGTTTGTGGTGTCACATGCGTAAGACAATGTAAAGAAAACATAAGGAAATTTCAACATATTTCCACTTTTCTCATATGAAAATGGGCACTTGATTTGCCTCTTTCAGAAAGCAGGAGGAATAATATTAAAGGGATGGTACAGTATTGGTGGAGATGAGAATTGGGCTTTAACTTTTTGCAAGATACCAAGAAAACACTCATGAAATAGTACAGAGCATACCATTTTAAGAGGAATTCAAAGTTTATTTGATGAAAATCGGGCTTGGACTGACTGAAACATCCAAAAACAAAGTAAAACAAAGCGATCGTAATAAAATGTGGGTCCCACACTTTATTAGAATCGCTCTGTTTTGGATATCGCATTCATTTCAAAACCAATTTTCATCATATGAACATTGAATTCCTCATGGAATTACATGCTCTTTTATATTTCATAAGAGGTTTCTCATTATCTCACCAAAAAATGTTAGAAATCTGAAATTAGGTCTCAACCGAAACTGTACAATCCCTTTACGTCAGTACCAAGTTGAGGATATGTGTACCTTTTTTCAAAAATTGAAATTTTGTGGAATTCTCTGTATATTTTCCTTATACAGTACTCTTTGTTTAATCGGATACTGCTCAATGAGTTACTCTGCTTAATTGACTTACAAGTTCAACAAAACAGTTTTGATGCATGTTATATTTACAGAATAATCTGGTTTACATTTTGGTTAGACATATAGGAATTTTCCAGAAGAACTTGATCTATTTCCATAATTTTGTGCTTTTCAGATTTGTGTGAATATAAATTCTGAAGAATTTATGAGGTGCTGAAAGTCGACAGAGAGGTTGGGTTTATTATATTTCACCATACATGCAGTGTACATGTACGATCAAATCGCCATATCTCTGGTACAAGTAGATGCATTTATGCATAGCGTTGAAGAGCCCTTGCACCAGCACCACACACACAGTGACACACTAACACTACAATTGTAAATGCCTTTATCTAGCTTTGGGGAAAAACAAGAAATAAACTAACTCTACTGAAACTCTAACCTTTCTTTAGGCCGTACGTGAAAAATAAACTTACTGTCACCATGAAACACATGGGGTCATCAGAATTCGCTGTAGCACTTAGCTGCATCCCATGCATAGGAGTTTAGCTGCACGTGACACATGTTTAGAAGCGCACAATGTAGCGTGATGAGGACTTGTGTACATGTTGAAGCTCCATGCAGATTGTTTACAAAATTACGCTGCAGACACTGATTAAGGCTGTTGTATGACTTTAGAGGAGCCGAGCAGTGGCTGTAAGTGACATATTGTGTGGTATCCGCTTGAGAAATGCTTTGGAAGACACTACTGTATCATTCTACGCATGTGACATCATACACTGTAGTAGTCATAGCAGTCTTCTCATACAGCAGTGATTGCTTATACACTTTAAAAATTTATAACTTTTGAACGGATTTTACGATTTTCTTACAACTTTCACTGACGTGTTCTTCTGATATTGCTGCATTCATTCAGTCCACACGTATATTATTCAGGTGAACTTGTCCCGTAATATGCAATTTCACACTTCGTTCAAGTTGAATATATGAAAAGAATAAAAGCAGATAAACAGAATTAATTTTCTTTTTAAGTTTCATTGAAATTTTGATATGGAATGTGAAAGTCCAGAAATTATAAAGTTTCACTTGTTTTTCCCAACATACATTCAAATAGAAAAATGATGACAACTCTCACTGGTTTGTACACAAAAATATTATACCTTATTTTCTCTTGCTGACTTTGTAACTAATAGCTATTTACCCCACACATGTCTTTGTTACAAGATTATTCCAAGATTGCAAAAATTTGATTTGAAGGATACATTTTATTTTGGATTCAATTTAATTAAGAAAAAAAACAACAACATTCAGTGAATATTTGTACAGTTCAGAAGGAACTCTGGTGACATTATTACCTCTGCCAATTTTGAATACTGTGAAATCAGAAATTGTTATGGGCATAGTATTTTCTCAAACTTAATTAGGTTTGATTAAGATTTATGAAATTAAAAAGCATGGTATGCATTGAATGGTGGTGCTAATTTGCAAAAATTTCATGGCACGAAAAAGGCCATCAGCTCAAATTTGTAAAAGTTTCATGCCGCAAATACTTCTGGTTTTACAATATTGTGTGGTTGCAACTATTGCGAGTGACTATTAAATACATAGGAAACCTCGAAATTCCATAAATCTCTTTTGCTAGGTCCAATTTTTATGAAACTCCTACCTTTTTTGTTTCCCTGGTTTGTACTCTATTTTTAGAGCCAACTTTAAACATGATGCTGAATTGCACTTTAATTGTAGCATGCCCCTTGCAAGTAATGTACCAACTAATATACTCATTTTGTAACAATCATATTACATTATTTCTTGAGCAGGAATGGAACGATCAACTTTAATGAATTTGCTGCTCTCTGGAAGTACATTCAAGACTGGAGAGGGTGCTTTGACAGGTGTGTGTGAAAAATGTTTATGAGTGCATGATATAGTACATGTTGATGGTATATGAATGAGAATTGACAACAAATGTATTCACCATTTCAAGAATATGATGTTAAGAATGAAAGAGAATCTGTTCAGTTGTGGAACAGTGCAAACAATACATGTTTAGATATTAAACATTTTCGTGCTGAAGATAGCTGATTACTTTGATGCAACTGCACTAAACATAAACATTAATGTTCTCACAATTGATGTATATAGATCTATGCAAAGAATATGCCTGTCATTTGTTTTTTTCTTCTTTTTTAATATGTCATGTACTGCTACCTGTCATAGGAATTCTGAACTGTAAAGATTGAAAGTGCAGAATTTTCATTACACAGCACTCATTTGGAGAATTACCAGTATTGTATATTTGGGCCACTGCTTGTGATCTCCAAATCATATTGTATGCTGAATCTGAAGTTTAAATTGTGATCTGTCACTCACCTTAATGCCAATACCAATTAAAGCATCCAAAAGGTAATGAATTGGGCTGTGTAGAGGAAGCAGCAGATTAGTGAAAATCTGTTTGAAGTTGAGAAAGTACTTTGATTGGTGATATTGAGATAACTATAACCATTCAGATGACATGTCCTGTGATTCATCCAGAGTACTGCTTCACAGAACTGTACACCATTTCTAGTATTTCTCAGTTGTTAAACAAAGAAGATGACCCCCAGAGTATGTTATCATTGTGTTATTGTTTTCCTTTTTTTTTCCGGGGGTGGGGGATTTTTGTGAAGATATTGACTTCCCCTGCATGGAGAAATGTGTGTAAAAGCATGTCCTTCACATACCTAGAGCAGAGTAAAGGAGAAACTTTCCTATTTGGAGTAAAATTGAGATTTGTTGAGTTGAGAATGAGTTTGGAATCACATGAACAGGAGAAAAGATGTATACAACTACCAAAGTTATGACAATCATGGGCCGTAGGTGTTAGTTTAAGATGTTCATGGATATAAAGCTAGTGTTCTGATCATTGTAACTTCTGTGATATTTATCTGAATTTCCTCAAATTTTCGCATTGCCTTTGTGATTATGATGTCATACTGAGCAGAGTAATCACATTGTTTGTGGTATTTTCTTATTGACAGATTATCACAAGGTAATGCTGGCTTCTGTGTTTTTTCCCACAGATTTGATCGTGACAGATCAGGCAACATTGATGCAGGAGAACTGAATCATGCTTTTACTACATTTGGCTATAGATTGTAAGTGTACCAGTAACTCAAGCCATTTGTAGCTATTCTCAGCTTAGTACTGCAAAATGTAGATAGGTCTGTATACTTATGGTGTCCTATGGCATCCTAAACTGGTATTTTTTACAAGTTTACATTGATGCGTTCACAGTATAATGCTTCACTTACACTTCAAGGTGGTCCACATGGGCTTTTTGTCTGTCGCAGTTTGCCAAGCTTGTCCAACTTAATTACATGTACATACGTGCTTAAAGTAAGAAACTTGCAAATGAGTCAAATGTGTCTGCAAACTTTTTACATGTTATTTTCACTGGTTATTTGGAACCATAAACCACTTAATCGGGACATTTTGGCTGAAATGCTTCCATTTCCCTCATTAATGTAAAAAATTAATACATAGATCCTTAGAAATAATCCAAATGATTTGATTTCCTCACCAGAAGGATTATTTTCCAACCAATCCCAAATAGATTCTACCAATTGCACTGTTTAAACATTTACCGTTGGGCAGTAGGATGTAGTGCTTTGACTGATGCACTTTATACTACCCCTGAGTGCAAATATGGAGTTGCCTTCCCTCTCTGTGCATCAGTACATGTAGTGTGTTTGTGGATGTGTGTGTGACAGACAACGAAAGAAGGAGGGATGATGTGAGAAAAATGTGTTCATCGCTCCGACAGTTTTTATAGTGTACCTATTCACTCATAATAAAACAAATGCATTCAACAGTGCTGCCTCTTTGTGTGCAGTGGCAAAGTCTCAGGCATCGTGACTTTATATGTACTATGAACTCTGAAAAGGGTTTTTTGTGGATCATATTAATGAAGGTTTGTTCCAGTGATGCATTTGGGAGAAAAACTGATTAAGTATGACTACTGTATCTTTAAACATTCTTTACACTCAGCTGGACAAGTTAGATACTGCAAACTAATTGGGCAATCAAAAATTACTGAAATACTTTGAAGGAATATGCATATTTCTCTACAATGCTTCTTGAAGTTTTGCCCAAGTGCATATTTAGAGGAACAGAGAAAAAAAATCATCAATTTTTTAAATTAAGAAAAACCAACACACTCACCTACCAAAAAATGATAAGAAGGCTATGAAACTGTAAAACCAGAAATGTTTGCTTGCATTTTGATTTTGTAAATTTTATGAGAGCCAAGATTTGTGAAATTGATATGCACAAGAAAATTCTTTTTAAGATATGTATTGATGAATACCAGTGACATATTATGAAAAAGACAGAAATTTCATGCCACGAAAACATTTTACTTTACAGTAGTCCAATGTGAACATGTGGATATTACCTAGTTGAACTATTTTTTGTAAATGTTTCATTTCCCTCCTATACAGGTCACCACAGTTCTGCCACTTGGTTGTGAAAAGATTTGACCGTGGCCATGTAAATACGATAAAGTTTGATGACTTCATCCAAGTGTGTGTTATGCTCAAGTCTCTCACAGAAGCGTTCAGAAGAAAAGATACAAGTATGAATGGTGTTGTCACAGTCCACTATGAAGATGTGAGTCAATTTGAATTATAAGGAATATTAAAGGCAACAAGAAAAATGCAGGAAAATGCTGTACGAACACAGATACTATTTGTAATTAAATCATACACAAGATTGGAAATAGTTTACTGTGATAAAGTAGTCATTTTTGTCGAGCCCACCGGAGGTGAGGGGAGACTAAGGGATCGCCTGCGGCGTCTGTCTGTCCGTTGTCCATCCGTTCGTCCGTCGTCCGTCCGTCCGTCGTCTGTCCGTAATGCTACAAAAACTTCAATAACTCTTTACTCTGGGCTTCAATTGCAATCAAACTTCGAGGGAAGAGGGGACATACAAAGTTTCACATTTTACCATATATGAAGGTCACCTCAAGGTCAATGAACTTTAGGGCCCAATGTTAAAGGACAAGTCCACCTTCATATACATAAGGATTGAGAGAATACAGCAATATTAGTAGAACACATCAGCGAAAGTTTGAGGAAAATTGGACAATCCGTTCAAAAGTTACGAATATTTTAAGTATCTGCACAGTCACTGCTGGAAGAGAAGACTACTACAGTGTATGATGTCACATGCGTACAACTATAATAAGGAAAATAAAGAGAGAATTTCACAAAACTTTACTTTTTGAATAAAGTGCACAGTTTTTCAACTTGCTACTGACGTATGTTAAGGGTAATATTATTCCCCCTGCCTTCTGAAAGAGAGAAGTCGAGTGTTCCTTTGTTATGCGAGAAAAATGGAAATATGTTGAATTTTCTTTATTCTTTCTTTATATCGTTGTACTCATGTGACATCACAAGCTATAGTAGTCTTTTCATCCAGCCGTGACTGAGCATAAACTTCAAAAATTCATAACTTTTTAACGGATTGTCCGATTTTGCTCAAACTCTAACTGATGTGTTCTACTAATATTGCTGCATTCACTCAACCTACATGTCTATGAAGGTGAACTTGTCCTTTAAGTTTTTATTGCACGTTTCTATTATGGGTCATAACTTTTGATCCATAACTCCATTTGTTACCAAACTTGGATGGTAGATGTCCCTTGGGGAGTGGATGGTCACCACAAGGTCAAAGGTCACAAGCAGGGGTCAACAAACTTTTAGAGCCCAATGTTATGGCGCGTTTCTATTATGGGTCATAACTTTGATCCATAACTCCATTTGTGACTAAACTTGGATGGTAGATGTCCCTTGGGGAGTGGATGGTCACCACAAGGTCAATGGTCACAAGCATGGGTCAACAAACTTTTAGAGCCCAATGTTAAGTTTTTATGGCGCGTTTCTATTATGGGTCATAACTTTTGATCCGTAGGTACGTTTGTTACCAAACTTGGGTGGTAGATGTCCCTTGGAGAGTGGATGGTCACCACAAGGTCAAAGGTCATAGGCAGGGGTCAACAAGCTTTTAGAGCCCAATGTTAAGTTTTTATGGTGCGTTTCTATTATGGGTCATAACTTTTGATCCATAGGTCCGTTTGTTACCAAACTTGGATGGTAGATGTCTTGGGGAGTGGATGGTCAAAGGTCACAGGCAGGGGTCAACAAACTTTTAGAGCCCAATGTTAAGTTTTTATGGGGCGTTTCTATTATGGGTCATAACTTTTGATCCATAGGTCCGTTTGTTACCAAACTTGGATGGTAGATGTCTTGGGGAGTGGATGGTTACCACAAGGTCAATGGTCTCAAGCATGGGTCAACAAACTTTTAGAGCCCAATGTTAAGTTTTTATGGGGCATTTCTATTATGGGTCATAACTTTTGATCCATAGGTCCGTTTGTTACCAAACTTGGATGGTAGATGTCTTTGGGAGTGGATGGTCACCACAAGGTCAAAGGTCACAGGCAGGGAAGGGTCAACAAGCTTTTAGAGCCCAATGTTAAGTTTTTATGGTGCGTTTCTATTATGGGTCATAACTTTTGATCCATAGGTCCGTTTGTTACCAAACTTGGATGGTAGATGTCTTGGGGAGTGGATGGTCAAAGGTCACAGGCAGGGGTCAACAAACTTTTAGAGCCCAATGTTAAGTTTTTATGGGGCGTTTCTATTATGGGTCATATCTTTTGATCCATAGGTCCGTTTGTTACCAAACTTGGATGGTAGATGTCTTGGGGAGTGGATGGTTACCACAAGGTCAAAGGTCACAGGCAGGGGTTAACAAGCTTTTAGAGCCCAATGTTAAGTTTTTATGCCTCCGCCACGAAGTGGTGCCGGAGGCATTATTATGGCATGTTTCTTTTTTGCCATAAATTCTTACTCTTTTATATCTCCTTATCTGTTATATCTTTTTTTTAAAATCTGTTATATATCCCATTTGCGTACAATTTCTTGTACGCGAATGGGCGAGACACATTATGGCACTTGCCTTGTTATCATCAGCTGTCCTGTCAATTTCTGGAGATTTTCTTCTTTTTTTTCACTCTTTCTTTGAAGAGATTGTTAGATGATGTACATGATTAAATCTGCCCTTCTTTCTGTGAATTAAACTCTCCAGTCTTGTGTAATATAATTCAACAGCTTAATATACGTAACAGCTTTGCCGAAAAAATTATCAAACAAAACGCTTCATGAAATGTCCCCAGATCTACACCCCCCATCCAAGTTTTTAACTTGGAGGTTGCATGTTACTTGCTCTATTTATCATCAGATGTTGGTATTAGTAGCAATGACATGAAAAACAAAACTTTTACATTTTGATCATACACATATTTATTTGGTAAATGGATATCACATGCCTGTAATATTGCTATGAGCATACTGATGTGATTTTCGTTCTTAATATGTTGTATCACCAAGTAATTGTGAGTGCTGCTCATTTTCAAGACCAGTCTGTTTTATGTTGCTTTGCAAATGAGCATTGTGCATAATGTTTATCATGAAGGGGGAAAAAATCCCAAATTTGATACCCTGGCATTCTGTTTTTCTCTATCTTATGTGATGCAGTTTCTGGAGATGGTGTTGGAGAATGCGATCCACTGACCTGCAGCTGAATGACTGGCTTCTTTGATCCCTCATACTTTGACTTGGACATGTTGCCCTGTGAACTGCCCCAGAGTAATCATCTTGCAGTCCATTCTATGGGAACTTGGCATCATAAGAGTTATAACTCAGTTCTTGATGTACAGCCACAGATATATATCATGGCCTTTTTGCAAATAGATAGAATAGTACTCATGTTTTAGTAAGAATAGCTTTCAGTATCTATGTCTGTATAAAAGAGAGTAAAAAATGTATTTGATGAAACTGACAAAAGCATTTTATAGAATGGAGGGTGAAGGAATATTTCAGTGCTTTGAGACAGGCTTCGCTTGCAAAGGATTTTATCGTACAACCAATTAATGATTTTGCAGTGTTGTTGGTCAGAAGTTGAATGAATGAGCATCAGAGAGAGTAAGAAATTTAATCTTTGCATACAAACGTAATTCATTACGTTTAGCCCCAGAGTGTTCAATGTACATTCCGTAATATATCAGTACATTGTATGATTCATGGAATTATGTGCCTGTGATAGTGATTCTAAGATGATAACATACGGGTCACTCACAATATTACAAAACCCTTGAGACTGGTGCTTTGTTCAGTAGATTATAAGTTATCATGAGTGAACAAACAATGAAAACATTGTTCTTTGAGTATATTGTGTCTTACAGCAAAAGAGGAAAAGCAGTGTGAAGCACAATTTTAGGTGACAGGCAATTGTGTGAAACCCATTTCCTTGAAATGGTGTGATTTCCATAGTGTTCACAAATAAAATATGTTGCCATGCTGTATGCAAATTCCTGCAGACTTCTTGTCTGAACAGTTGTGTGACAGGGGATGCCATTGAAACTCATTAGCTGGAGGCATGGGCCACACCATGCCCAACACATACAACAAACATTTTCTAAGACCCAAATGTGGTGAAGGTCACAAATATTTGATTGTTTAATTTCATTAAGTGAGCAATCATGTCTTTTATGTGAAAAGCAATTAATTCTCACATGTCTTAATCCAGCAGGCTCAGAAATGGCTTTAATTCAATCACAATTTTGCTATAACTGTGTTAGTTGTACTCAAATTTTCTACCATGGTCATCAGTGATGATTTTGAGACCTAACCCAGATGTTAAGCTAGTATTTTTTATCAAAAGCTCATTTCAACTGTCTTTGTTATACTGAGAGTGGCCCATTTGTTCAAATTATATGTGATGTCAGCCATTTGAAAGAGTACATTTCAGAATTTGTTATGACATGCTCAGTTTTGTAACACAAAATGATCTTACATAGCATGTGTAGCATTCCAGTTTCTTTAATTTCCTCAGGTTTTGAAAATGTAATTGTTTGCTGAATTGAGCTTTTGCTATAGAAAACAATTTCTTTCAAATTTGAAATGTACATGAAATCTATCCCCTTTTGGAATTATGTTGTCAGCATGCTGAATGTATTTAGGCTTTTAAGATTTAACCAGGGATAGATTAAAATGGAGAAGATGAATCTAGCTACAGGATATGATTTTAGTGAAGTTTCTGAAAGATGAGTCAATGTGTTAAAGATATCTCGTATTTATAGTTTAGAAAAAAAAATAAAAAAAATAAATATATATATTGCAAGATTTATATTCTCAAAAAGGCATGTGACTTTTTTTTACTTTTCCTTTTTTTTTGAAGGGGGGGGGGGGGGGGGGCTTTCTGTGCCATACATAAGCCAATGTTTAGAGCTTCTTTTGGGTTAGATATCATGTTAAAGTGTATCCATACCCTGAAATCATCTTTGTGACATGGAAGACCATCTAAGGATATCCCAAATATGCCTACCGGTATTGTTTATTTCCTCCATGATTTACAGAAATTAGTCTTAAACATGTACCCAGCACTTACATAGATGCTCACTAACAGTGTGTTATGTGTATTTTTGTGTGTGGGTGTTGACTCATTGCTACTGTTGCAAACCTATCAATTCCATGACATCCCGAATGTAAACTCTGCATGCATGCTACATACCGTACCCCTGCATACATGGCATCTTGTCTCGATACCAACGAATGCATCGCACGTCCTAAACCCGCGCGCAGCCATTTGGATAAATGCATGGTACTTGGCTACAGCTGGCCAAACCAATTGGGCATATACGTACGGGTATACAGTGGTACCTTGTTATAGTGAGGTCAGATATAGCTAGATACCTGATACATGTAATGATGAGGTTATTTTGCAGGTCCCATTCCTTTCATTTTCTTTTGTTTTTATCCCTGATATAATGAGAAAATTTCAGTTACCCCACGCAGCTCGCTTTGAGTTTCCTGTTTACTTCACATGTATATGCATATACAGGGACTATGTAGAGAGCTAGAGTGACCAGAGAAAGGACGACCACACAAAAATATCCAATCTGTGTGATTGACACGTATTGATAGTGCCGGTTGACTAGTCTAAATTCAAGACACATACACTTAATACTGCAATACAGAATTTTCTTATTTCTACTCATGAAGAGCTGTACACTTCACAAAACATTCAAACAATGCACTTGCATTTTACAAAGTTGATTGTCAGGGTATTGATACAATTTAGATATTGTCTTTCATGAATATTTTTGGAGTTGTTTAATACAAATGTTACTGTGTAGAGTTTCAATCTTGAGAAGTTTGTTAGTGTTGTTTGGTTAGCTTGCTGTGTGAGGTGAAGTGTAATCTTTAATGTATCCTTTAAAACAAAAATGAAATCATTTAGCATACCTGCTGCATGCACATTAAAAAGTGTCGTTAGGTACATAGCTCACGTTGTTTGTATGCCATCTACTTGTATGCATGAAATAACCAGTTTAAATGAAGTGATGCCCTGTAACATGTTACATACCTTACATAGTGTACATATTATGTTTTTCCATATTCACACTCGCAAATGTATCTTAATTAGTGATTTGCATACTCGACACCTTTCATTTGATAGTCAACCTCATGCATGTCTAAAACTATGCAGATTACAATTTAACCAATTTCAGGTTTGGTTTTGCTTTGTTTTGTCAAATTCAAACACGCAGCAGTAGAGTTTCTATTGTCTATGTAGTCCACCAGAAGGAAGTATACTCTAGCTATTTTGGATTGACAGCCTTTAAACACAGGTCCATCTACCTATGCTCTTGTTATATGTCATGCAGTGCTTGTCTTATCAGGCTCTCTGACACTGTAATGACATCCAGTGCTGTGCAATGCAGTCGCAAATACACATGGATTTCCTCTTTTCTTTTTCTTTTTTTCCTCTTTCTCTCACTGTAATCCTCAAATTGTTTACTCAGAAAACTTTTCAAATAGAGTAAACCTTTACAAGCCCAGATAAAGGTATTTCATAACTGTGTTGTGCAAGTCACTCTCGGTAAGTATCCATGTAACTAGTTTCTGTTCGTGCATGAATTTCCTTCATTATTTGCAACATGTGCATACCATGGATGTATGATGCATCATCTTGACTTTGAGGATAATAGCTGTTAGTACTACACATCCACAATAGAATATTTATAGAGGTTGCCTACAACCTGTAGCAGATAAGTACCTCATAATTCACTGTGTATCTCATATTTAGTACTATTTTCATTATGCTGTCGACATGCATTTGTTAGATATATGAAAATATCTTGTAATTACTGGTACCAAATAGTTACTCTTCTGTCGGTGAGCTGGGACTTAACTGATCATAATTATGTGATTTTTTTTTTCTGTGGTCACTGTTAAATTTCCTTCTTTGTGGAGGATGTGACATTTTTCTAATAAAGTTCAAATATGCAGACTTGTATACAATTTACACTTTATGTGTGACAGAAATAGAAAGAGAGGGAGAGAGCTAAGGAAATCTGCATTGTCCAGTTTGAGGAGGACTTGTTGAGGACACCCATTCACACAGAAATGATGACATAACAAAGGTAAACATCTTTGAACACCATTGAAATGCAATGTTATGTACACAGATTTTTGTCCAACAATGGTATGAAAGTGTCTTTCACTCAACAAATATCATTAGATCAGCCCAGATTAAACACAAGATGATGGTAAAAGTCATCATTACCATGGGGATCATCAGTTGTTCTCCACCAGTCACAGTCACAGGAAGTTTTGGCCCATTATGAACACTACTCCCTCTTGGTTGTGGACCCAGAACACACTTCCCAAAAATATTAGTTGTTAAATGATGGGAAGTTAAGATGTAAATCAGGAAAGCTGCATTACATGTATCACCCCTGCCAAGGCAGGAGGTTATTTTATCATTGGTGTCTGTCTGTCTGTGAGCAAAATAACTCAAAAAATTGTGAGCAGACTTAGATGAAACTAACAGGAAAATTTGATAATGATACAAGGAACAGATGATTACATTTTGGTGGTGATGCAGGAATTTTTATGAATTTTTGTTGGATTTTTTTATCTTTTGGCAGATAGGGTCAAAGAACTTCAGAGTTCAAGCTGTATTTTAGGTTTGTATACGCGCACTAAAGCCCGTACTCTGCTTGGGCAAGGTGCTGCGCAGCTGGAAGCTGATGACGTAAACAAAAGGCTTCCACATTGGGAAATTGGACGATGTTCAGCATTGTGTGTTTGGGTGGAAATGAGCTGCTTGGCAGAGGTCTGTGAATTATGTACCGGTATCCAATCAATGCTTGTGACTCGCAATACCTTGTGATGATTTTTTTCCCCACATTTCTAATACAGCTGTACATGTACACCAGTAACTCGGAAACATGCATCAATTATGAATTCATGAGCAGTCTGGTATGTAAAAGAAAGAATGTTTACCAGGAAAACTGTAAATGTATATGTGAATGCCACCGGAAATTTACAAATTTCTGCCATCTACAAACTTGTCTCTGTTCATGCGAGCACACCTACACACAGTTGACACACATAAATGGCACTACTCAAGGGCCTCCTGGTCATTGTGCCGCACACAGTAGGCCTATGGTATATCCACCTTACTCAACAATTTGATGTCTTGCCCTGCATAACAGAGGAGAGATAGGCGTCACTTTTCCATCAGTGTAGGTGGCAGCGTCATCAAGAATTTGCAGAGACTCCAACTCTCCCGTTTTCGACGGGAGATCTCCCGCCGAAAACCTATTTTTGCAAAATCTCCCGTTCTCCCGTTTGAGATTTAATTCCTCCCGCCCTGGCTCTGTATCTCCCGTTGGAAAGGATTTCTTACTTATTGCTATTGTATGTTGAAATAAAATAGCCTTAGATAGCACCAGAGAGCATCTAGAACCCTAGGAACTTTGCGCTTCGCACACATCGACTTGGAGTCTCCCGTTTGCTAGGGGTTTCAGGCGGGAGAATCTACAGATCAGAAGGTGCTTTGGGTTGGAGTCTCTGAATTTGGTGTAGGCCTACTTCTGTAACTTTCCACAGCTTTGAGCTGTGACCACCAAATTCATACCACAGGTACATAACCTTGGATTCAAATGCTGGTTAAGTGCACACGTGGGAGAAGTCTGACAAGGTCAGGGGTCAAAAGGTCAATGAGTTTGTCACCTAAAGATGCTGGTCAAGCTCGAATATTGGTGAAGTCAGTCAAGGTTTAACAAATGGCAAATGAACTTCACCTGATAAGTAATGTAGGCCTACATGGAGTGTACACATACAGACAACCTTGCTTAAGTCCACCTCGCATAAGTCGAATAATCGCCTGAGTGGAAGGTCTTTTCAGGTCCTCTTTAAATTCTATTGATTTTAATCTCTCGTAAGTCGAAGTTGAAGTCAAAACTGAATAGATTTGACTTAGGCAAGGTTGATAGTAGTAGGCCTATTGTGTACTCTCTGTAGTCGGGATTAGGAGGCATCTGTGCACAGGAAACATCAAGACTTCACTGACATGATTGTATAACAGAGCACTGTTCATACACACACATAATTCCCCATGTCAATAAAACGGACGTACAGTTGTATCTGTGTGGTGTACGGTAAGGGTGCCAGTATTGGGGGTTCTTGTTTCCTCTGTCTCTTTAGTACAGTCTATGTGTTTTTGTAAAAGTGTATTAATTTTGATAAGTTGTTTTTGGTTTCAGATTTGGAATTGTTTTCGGTATATAAGATTAAAGAGAAATTAAAGAGAAATTAAAGAGATATGCATAGGCCTACATAGAGTTGTTGCGCAGTAGACGATGTTATGTAAAGCACTGTGAAACAGTTAAATACATGTAGTTTGTAGGAGTTATTATTGATAATTGGTATTCTCAATAACTATCCATAGCTTTGAGCTATGACCACCAAATTTACACCACAGGTACATACATCACCAAAAGATGCCAGTCAAGTTCAAATATTAGTGAATTCTGACAAAATCAAAAGTCAAAATGTAAAATGAACTTTCCAGGGGCCTGTTGCATAAAAGTTACAATTATGGTAACTTTGACATCCAATGGTAACTATCATGACAACAATACTCAACAGCCAATCAAAATCAAGAATTCCATGGAAGTTACCATTGAATGGCAAAGTTCCCATAATAGTAACTTTTATGCAATGGGCCCCTGATAAGCACTATATACGTATTGTGTGCTCTTGGTAACTTTCCACAGCTCTGAGCCATGGCAGTAACACTTACACCACAGGTACGGTACACCACCTATAGATGTTGTTCAAGTTTGAATATTGGTGAAGTCAGACAAGGTCAAAGGACAACAGGTCAATGAACTTACATTTGAAAACACTGTAATCACAACTGCAATATGTGGGTGAGACATCGCTTGGCCGTTTGCCTTGCTAGAGTGAACCCTTCGTGGAATGCTCTCGTCAGCAATCTTGCATTATGGTACCTTACTTTTAGCATGAGCGAATTCCTGGAAGAGTAACGCATCACGATGGTCTCAGTGATATATAATACAGGTACACACGAGAAACAAGGAAATGAATGAGTACAGCCATTGGGTTCAGAGAAAATTCATCTGAAGGAGGTCAATCCTTTTTATTGCAATGGTGGAATCATATATCCACAAATATAAGGAAATTTGAGAAAAATAAAGAAATATGTATGAAAGCCAATGCATTGTATCCCCCATGTGATATGCCATGTTTGATGATGCCGTGATAGAAACAGTACACAAACTTCAATAATTATCCAATTTCATTCACTCAATTATCGCTCCCTAAAATTTAAAAAAAAAAAAGAAAAATAAATAAATACAGTGGGATATATTCTTCAAAAAGCAACCTCAGCAGTTTATGATATGAATACACCATATGACTTCTTCTTTCTTTTTTTTTAATGATTACACTACTGTATTGGTGATCAAGAGTTCCCTGAGTTCACACAGAGCCACTCTAGTACTACTAGTGTTAAACACACTGCAATAAGGTTGAAAGACTCTTTAGACTGCAGCAATACTTGTGAAAGACATAAAAATATGTAGGCTAAGGATAGTTTTTGTTTTATATAAAATCCTGACTGAAACAGATGAAACTCTTTATACATGTAGGTCAGTGTCTAGTGTGCCATTCCAGAAGAAGTCATTGGTTATTATATTTGTTGAAAAGTTGCTTTGTGTTTCTCATATTGTATGTCACACATGCAGAACTGATTGCAAAAAGCTGTGCCCACAAGGATTTCACTGCTACAAACTTTATTCCTGGTTTTTACTCATCATTATCCATGTCACACGTTTAATTTGCAAGGAATAGTTTATCTAAAATTGTGCAGTGTTACACCTAGTATTATTTTTTTGTTCAACATCCATTGTTACATAGTAAACAATGTGACATGCAATGCCTAGACTGTCACCTGGAATAAGCAGGAGAAACAAGGCACAGATAAAAGACATAAGTCACAGTACCGTAGAAATATATTACAAACTGTACAAAATTATGTAGATAAACATACTTAGTACAGTAGTCTCCACTTAATTGGGTAGTGTCTGGTAGAGCATTTCTGACCTGATTAAGTGGAGTACTCAATTAACCAGAAAACCTGTTAATTCATTCACAACACAGGTACCACATACTAATCACACACCTCTCTGCATCAGACACACTGCACGGTATGTCACTTACAGCAAATGCTGTACAACGAATTCTGCTGTGTCCCTGTGAGTTTCATATATGGCGAACGTAAATTTGCTTTCAATTCAAGTTTATTTTCCATTTTTCCCTGAGAGCTAGCCATAGCTCACAGGCACATGTGTGATAAGTGTGCCACTGTGTGTGTGTGGTGCTGGTGCGGTTCATACATGCCATAATGCGACTACTTGTACCAGTGATACAATGTGTATATGTAAGGCAAATTGATCATACACTGCATATTTAATACAATGTACCAAGGTATGTTAAAAAGTCAATACAAGCTTTCTATAAAATAGTTTCTTCAAAATTTATATTTACACAAATTCTAAAGGCTTTCTGCAGAAAGCTATGGAAATAGATCAGGTTAATCTGGAAAATTCCTACCTGTTTATCTGGAATGCTTACCTGATTATCTGGTAAATATAACATGCATCAGGAACTGTTTTTCAAAGCAGAGAGTACTGTAATGTACATTGTATACTCCACAATTACAGATACATCACCAAAAAAGGTCAAGATTGTCTGCATACATGAACAAAGTATTTGTTACACATGATTCCAAGGCATATATCTCTATCAAAAATACACAATTTTCTCTCATGCTTCAGTTCTCTTCCTCTCTTTCCCTCCTGCCATGTATGACTGTTCATATAGTACGCTCTATTCAATGGCTGGCGAGGAACAGTCTTTCTCACTGTGGGAGGTTAGTAATGAAGGAAAAAAGACCATGACAAGAGGCCTAGATGTGTGATGAAAACCATACAACTGTACAATCAAGCTTGCAAGGGTCATAACCACTTGGACCAAGAATGGAGTATCATCTGACAAGATCTTATCTGACTACTGGTACTTTTTGTGTGTGTTTTCTTTTCTTTTCTTTTTTTAAAGTTAAAGAGTTAAAACAAATGGTCTAATGCAAGACTTCAGTTTCTTGGTCATCATGACATCAGCATGCCATCATACAACAGACTATGAGAGGCTGTTAACTGAAAATGAAGTGGATATGACTTTCTTGCAACATGTACAATCTCACACAGTTTGCTTTTCCTGACCCATTTCTTTAGTCCTTTCTATACATCATGAATGGAGCAATGAATGTTGCAATATGGTCTGTCTTCATTCCATCAAATCAACTCTAGCAATAGAGTGGTAGAACCTGTCAGGTGGGGGCTTGTCTACCATGGAGCAGAGGTGGATGGCATCGACAGCCTGCATACCAAAGTAAAGATCAGGCAATTCCCTGTTGAGGTCAGAGGAAAAAACTGGGTGACCACTTGCCTCTTCTCTGGGCATTTTTAAGAGGGTGAGATGTGGCACAAACTCCTCACGTGTTCCAGCTAGGCTGAGACCTGCTGACTGCAGTGATTTCCTTAAAAATCTTGTCATTTTTTCAAGGGCTGCGTCTGCTTGAGGTGGACTGTAAATGATGCGCTCATGAAATGCAGCTAATCCCTCAAACCGCAGCATGGTGATAGGAAGAAGAATTGACGCCAGCTCATGCTGGATAGATTTTAGGACTGAAAGGGCAGTGCTGACTTGGGCTTCTGTGGCCAGCTGCAAAGTGCACAGTGTGATATGCAGGTGAGCTGGAGACATCAGATATGAAGACAAAAGTGGATCCATGCCACTCATGTGTTTCTGAACATCCTTCACTTTACTAATAATGTCCTCATCTGTTATGTGCATGGCTATGAAGTAGTTGGGTCGAGACTTGTTCACACGCTTCTTTGGATGCCTCCTATGAACATTGGCATCAATTTTGTCAGTTCTCGTCATGCTATCATCTCCATCATTATCATTTTGAATTTCCAAGTCAAACATGTCATCAGTGTCCTTCTCATCCCCTTCCTCCTCAGAAGAGTTCTCCTTGGCAAACCTTTCTACAACATCCACAATGGTAACGGAACTCCCTAGTGACCCAAAAACATTGTCAAGTCGCTTTGTTTTGTCCCAAACCACCTCATCCTTATACTTAAAGTACTGGATACGGTGGCGTGGAATTGCAAGAGTATGGTAATCCACTGATGCAATGTCCTCCCAAGAAAACATGGAGAATGGCTGCTCTATAACACCTATGAAGCGGTCAAGGTAGCCCACCACAAAGTGCTCTGGGTTCAACTGCTTGTCCCACTGAATGCGTGAGATGACATCAGACGCTGTCTTCATGGGTGGCTTCTTAGTCTGCCGTCCAGACTTATCTCCATCATCTGCAGATTGCTTAGCTCTGCCACTCTTTTTTCCAGTCTTCTTTGGTCTATCCTCTGCAGCTGCTTCACACACTGGATTACTTGTAGCACTTGCTTCTGGCTGTGTTACTAGAAATAGATGGGGAGAAATTGTGCAAGTGTCAAGTTATGGTGTATAAGATAGACAAAACTATAGTCCCCATATCATTATCAAACAAGCAAAGTGATGATATTTTGAAGATTTACAGAGATTGTATCTTGTTTGTTCAAGGTAAATTCATGCCTTTGATGTGCAAAGAAAAAGCATTTGGTATCCATCTCTCAAACAAGTTTCATGAAAATTGAAACTACTAGAAACTTGTGGAATTTTAAGTGTCATATGTCAAGAAATAGAGACAAAATGTAGCAACCACATACACTCATGAGAAGAGGTGATGCTACAGCCTATCAAGTTTCACATTTACCCACACACAAATCTCTACTCTGTGTCCATGATGAAGATTTTTTATTCATGTATGGTTTGAGAATGAAATCAATAAGGATCAAGGGGAAAAAGTAAGTGTGTGTGTGTGTGTGTGTGTGTGTGTGTGTTTCTTGTAGCAGTAATTAGTCATAATTAAGCAATTATCACATTTGGAGCAATAGGATTGTTGCTAATTTTAAAACCATGAATATGATTTTTTTTTTTCTTTGTGGATAAATCAGTGGAAGAGCTGTGTGGTAATAACATCATTACCACCACCAATTTGTATATTGTTGTTGCAACAAATGAAATATTTGAAAATGTAAGAAACTTTAGAATTCTGTATATCACTGTACAGTATTGCTGTTGTTGGATATACATATCACTCCTTTTCTTCTGATGTAGTGCTGTATACCAAGTACTCATCATATCAGCTAGATCACACAATGCGTCAGAATGTGTTGATCAATCTGTACTGTACTGATCAAAACCTAAAATTGACCTGTGACTACCTTTTTACCTTTAATCGGAAGGACCCTTGACCTTTGACACATCAACTCCAGACTCTTATCCAAACAATGCAGACAATCTTGTTTGATGTGGCCAGGTACAGCTTTGTCACCCTCTTACACACGGTTTCTCTTCTTCTTCTTCTTCTTCTTTTTTTCAGTCAATCGGGCTGATAAAATGCATTTCCACAGCATACCTTGAATTTGTCTTCAGCAAGATCAGCACCCCTGAAACAAAGCCACCAAATACTACATCTCCCCTGATACCCTTATGATAGAAACATGTCATTTATGAGTGGTTTTGCAGCCTTACCTGGTACTTCTTCCTGAAGATCCTGGAGCCAGTCTTTAGCTGCTTCTACCAGACCAAAGAGAAGAGGCATACCCATACTCTGCTTGGCCACCTGGTACAGGTGGACCAGGAGCTCAGCCACAACTGTCTGTGGAAGGGAGTCCGGGACTGCCACCAATTCAATCCGAGGACAGATCTCTGGGTACGATGCTGTGTGGGTACAGGATATGTGAGACTAAGCAATGGTCTTCCTACACATGCATTCATGTCTACAGAAAGTCTTGAAAAATTGTTGGGGTGACTTGGCGTGATAACTAATCAAGTAAGCTATATGTACATTACAATATTTGTTTATACACATGTAGGCCATCTTTTTCTACATGGGACAATAATGACCTATATTCTGTATGACACAGCAGAGTAATGATACACATTGTTCCAAATTGCTCCAAAACTGAAGATATTTGAAACTAATGACTTATAAGGGCAAATTCATTATTTGCAGCTAATGTCATTCAAAAATCATTTGACTGCACAGCAAAATCATGGCTGTCAAAGCAAGCATTGAATAATTATGATAACAAAGGAAAATACAACCTTTTTGTTTGGATATAACAAGATGATATTTCCAGGTCTGATCTGCACTCCCACTCAAGAATTGCAGATAGACAGCACACTAACAGACAATCCTTCCACCAAAACCTGATTTGACTTCCAGAATATATCTTATCACATACTACCACAGCATTTTCGGGGCCATCATACAGTATTTACTATAATACAGGCCACATGTACTATGTAAGCCTACAGGACACAGGCAAGACACACATGCTCCCTCAGCATATGGCTTTTGCACTACATGCACTCCTGAATTATGTTCAAATTTTGATACATATTTTACCCCATATCATTGGTATTCAAACATTAACAATATATTATGCACAAAATACACGCATTGTAGCCTGCTACCACCATTACTGTTTTTAGCTGGCCATCTTATGTTTACAAGGTACCGGCTTTAACAAGGTAAAATCTACAGTCCCAGTGACCTTGTAATATAAAGTTTTCCCTGTATTTATGTTAGGTACACCAATGAACAATCTGAAAGACACTGATTTAATAACAAATGCCTTTTCCTCAACATTTTGACCAATTTCACTACCAGTACTATGAGAACTACAATATCTCTTCAAAGCCTGAGAACAGTGTCAACTACATGACATGTCACAGCTTTTTCAATTCTATCAATTCTGTACAGCTGGTGAATGATGACCTACCTGGTAATGCAAAGGATAATCCAAGAACTATGTCAGCAGGTCTGATTGTCACCTGACAGACATAGTTAGATCTAAGATCTTCATCAAGGTTTGGTCCCCTGACTATGCTGAACTCTCCTTCCCCAGGGTATATAGCCTCCAGAGCTTCCAGCTCACCATTCACTTCTTCTGACAAGGTTTTGTTGCATTCAGGACCCTCCATTCTCTTGCCTAGACACATTAGATCAGAGATGGCAGACGGTAAAGATCACTTTGTCAAGTTTGTGAATTACACTTTACATTTGTCAAATTGCTTACTTGTAGTTTCATGCATTGAATTCTGCATAGATTTGAACCTGTAATGACAAATAAAGTACGGTACCATCCACTATGCTTTCCTCGAAACCTGAACATTGCTACGGCCGACATGCTACTGTGACAATGCCATAAATACAGAAGGATTTTTAAAAAATAGAAGGATAAGCTAGCTCCACTAAGATTCTAATATATGTCATTCATGGCAAAATAAATTCATGATCTCCATTAAACCTATGGTGTACAAGAACAGCAGAAATTGTACAGGAGCATATGAGCCTAGCTGCACATGATGCATGTTTGCTAATTAGTACCGTAGTGCATGCCTGGGACTGGACAAGAGCTTGGTTTACACAAGGCCATGTTGGGGCTACATGCAGATCTTCAAACTTACACTGCAGACACCAACTTTTGCATATATGGGAAATTTGGGTTCCTGTCAACACTATTGTGTGACTTTTATAGTCTTCATGAGTTTCGGACAGACAAGCTGTGTGGCCAGATACTGACATAGTGACATATATTAAAGCTGTGCTGTGTAAGATACAGAAGGGTGCAGGAATAGGCTTTAGTATCAGTAACTTGAATGAAGCTCTGGTTACTCAGGTATATCGCTAGCAGCATTCGCAGATTAATTTGGTGAGAAAAGCATTGCACAACATATAGCAACATAGACTGAAAGATCAGTCTCTATTTATATTTGGGGATATGTTCTGCAGAGACTACCTCTGGCTTCATGGAATCCCTCTCCTGGCTACACAGACTGAAGGATCTCATACATGATTGATACTGTATTCTGTTCATGGGGCCGGGATGCTCTAGCACGGAAACCAAAGTGATTGGCTAACACATGCATTCACTGACACTGGTGATCAGTTATCACTGTGCTAGTATTAGTATGTCATTACTAGTTGGAAAGCTGAAAGCTGTGTCTTTTTCCATGAAAATTCCACCCAAATCTTTGATGGTTCAGGTGATGGTAAGTGCACCACAGTTTCCTACAGACTGTTGATTTTAGCACTATTCAAATGTAAACTGCGAACAACTACGTCATAGAGCACTAGGACTGTAAATTAGATGTTATCAAAGAGGATGATGGTATCCATTATTGGTTAACTAAGCATTCCCCACAGTGTTGTCTATGACAGGCTTCCAATTCCATCTGTCTCCTCCGGAGAAACGGAAACGTAGACTCTATAATGTTTAAAAAAAAAAAAATGTTTTAAAACTCCTCAGCATCGACGAATTTTCCATCTATGCATGACACTACCCAATTACGCAGAGACTACTGTACGGTACACATGAGACAGATGAATATCAATGAGATCGAGCCCATAAGAATAAGACTTTACTACAAGAGGCAACCATGATGCTGTGCCATAATTCTCTTTTCCATACTAAATCTGGAGTGTTAAACCAGACTACTTACTTGATACATGTGTTTGGAGCAATTATCATTTCAAGGAAGATAATGCAATGTACGATATTACCACTAGTTTTACTAGTAGAAATTCTCGTAGTCTACATAAATTAAATTAAATTATGCAGTAACGTTAATACTCTTCCACTAACTGCGACCAGCCCCAACGCTCCCACAGTATAATTGTGACGTCTGTGTACAAGGGTCGGGGGTTACTCTTCCACTAGACAGAAAGATCCGTCTGTCCGGAGGACTCTTTTATATTTTGCCATTAACGCTGTCCTCCGTAGACAGACGGAAGGTTGCAGTACCCATTGCTGTGTGGATGTTCTTAACCACTGTCTCTATGGAAAATTGGGTGAGGTACCTCACCCTTCTCGATTGCGTCTAATTCACGGCCCTAGGTCGGCAAATTTAAGCTTGTATGGTGAAATTATTTTTTTAAGAATACGTTACACTCACCAGATTAATGAATAATCCAACATTTTAGGAGAATTTTCAACGTAAAACACAGCCTGTCGCGTCGTCACATTCAAACTGCAGAAACATACACTATGAATCTATTAGCCAATCACATGCGAGGTAGTTTCTACGTATTTGTTTTACTAAAACAAGTACCTCGCATGTGATTGGCTTAGCAATTGTTACAGATTCAAAATGGCGACTTACTGCTCGCGAACGGCGATGTTGCGATATCGATAAAATTTCTGCATTATAACCGAGGTTATGTGAGTATTTCGATTGCACAATGTGAGAAATTTATCCCAAATATTGCTGCATAATGTGTCATGTCATGTCATACTTGTTTGAATGTAAAAAAGCTGTCTGAAATTTGGTTTATCGTAACGTTTGATCTGTGCGCGACTGCTCCACACAGGAGCCGCAATCATTGACTTCGGTCTGTATACGGAGGGGATCCGTGAAGCCAGACGCAGTCTCCGCGGAACATTCCCCGACGGACAGATACAGACCGATCTTTCGGTCAACTCTTCCACTTACCCAACGTGCCAAGCTTGACAATCAGTCAATGAATTCGTAGGCTTCGTTGGACTGCCTTATCAAATTCTGAGACTGGACGTTTAACGTCCGTCGATCCACGCTTTTCTTCTTGATCTTCTGCTTCTGCCCGTCTCTAGACACTGTCTTTATAATACTAGTACAGTAGTAGTAAATGTTAGGTTTATATTTAGTCAGTGATGGCATTTTCGTCGACTGTGTGTGCGTGTAGTATGGTGTCACTGTCTGGCGTGCACACATGATTGCTGGCAATTGCGCAATATAATGCTCACATACATACGATCCGTAAGCTCGAGATAGATCGCTTGTTGTTGTTGTTGGACCAGATAGTCCAGTTTGCCTCCACAAAATTCCACAAAATACGCCCTCCGCGGCCTTGGAGACGCCGCCCGCAATGGAGTTGGGAAAAAATCTCTTGAATAAATCTGTTCACTGATGTGAACTACCAATACTTCACCTTTTCACTAAATCACCATGTATTTTTTAGAAGAGTTCCCATATATATGCTGATTTATGGGAAAGTATAGCAATTAATGTTTCTTCACGGTGCAATCAATATATTAAACTTATGATAGGCCATGACCTTTATTCATAGGCCTCTACTATACAGTGTGTCTCTAAAAAAAGTAAACCCAACTTCAATGGCAAATTTTCAGAAAACTATAAAATATTTCCACATTATGTTTTCATGGTTAGATAGTCCAATAAGTCCTCTGTCCAATGATACCACGTAGGTTATGTAACTCTCATGCATGACTGAGCATGATTCAACTTAGTAAATGGGTGTGAAATCATCAAGTTCCGTGATCAGCATACTTTCTCACATTGTACCAGATAAATGGCTCTTTGTGTTGGAGGCTGCCTGTCGGGGAACTGCATCCGAAAAGCCTCTTGAACTTCCACGAAACTTCTTGTTTCCTGGTATCGAGTTACCAGGAATACTCTCTGCTCAATTGTCAACTGTACCATGTTTGGAAAGCATGTGAAGTGTGCCTGTGTCAGGAACAACCTTTGGTGACAAAAATTTAACTTCAAATATGCCCTGAAAGCATGACAATAGCAAGAAATAACTTGCCACAGTGGTGATTTCACACCCATTCACTAAGTTGAATCATGCTCAGTCATGCATGAGAGTTACATAGCCTATGTGGTATCATTGGATAGAGGACTTATTGAACTATCTAACCATGAAAAAATAATGTGCAAATATTTTATAGTTTTCTGAAAATTTGCTGTTGAAGTTGGGTTTACTTTTCTTAGAGACATCACACTGTAGATTCAAAATCATTCCGTTAATTTACCTGTTTGGTTTGAATACTGTTTTTCGTTTTGTTTTTGTTCTTTTTTATGTTAATGCCTATTATAGGTACCCTTTTAGGCCCTAATATTCAGTCATATAACGGGGGGGGGGGTCATCATATTCCTATAAAAATACTGATTCATGCACTAGCATAGCAGTAAACATGACACATCAAACTAAAGTAATCCATTGAATCATTTTGTTGTTGATTTTTTTACTTCAACCCCGACTAGGGAAGTGGGAAGAGCACATCACCGAAGAGTGATAGGACCTACTATCCATTTTGAGCCGCAGCAAGATGGGCCCCTACAAACATTCCTGTCATTCAGCATGGACCTAATACACATGGACATTCATCGTATCGTATCATGCACCCGCACATCTCAAAAGCGCCACAAAGACATTTTTAGCATGCTTCACTGCTTTGATCCAATGATAATATACATCGTCACCGCCAGCAAGCCCGGAGAAGAACAAGACGGAGATTCGAGAAATCTAAACTATATGCGCAGAAGGAAATTTTCCTCACAAAAATCAAGTAACGTGAATGGGCAGTTGTGGTGTATGTTAGGAAATCATACCTCAAACAATTTCGCTTCGGAGAAGCAGGCGGTTTTTAAAAGAAAGCTAATATTTTGGCAGAATGATTGTCATAATTGTGATCTGAAATTTCACTTTTCTCCAGCTTATTCCAGAGCAAAAAGGGACGGTATTGAATGGTAGAGAACAATATATCTTGCCATTAGGCAAGGTCTTATGCGTGTGCGAAAATGTGCGAATCAGCAATAACCCATCTTTTGGCACAAAATTTGTTATGATCTCAGGTTTGCTGCTCCTCATCATCTGTATTTATTCAAAGACATTTCCGTCTGAAAAAGGCACATCAGCGAAACAAGACTGAATGAGGGAAACGATCCTTTTGTTAGTGACGATACATGATCACACAATCGTTAGTGTCCAGACACCTGAATGTACTCATTAAGATGCACATAATCAGGTGTCGGTGACGTTATTACATCAAAGAAAGACTGCCGTGAACAGTCAATGTAGGCCTACGTATATTAGGTCCATGCATTCAGAGACTCAAATTCTCCCGCTTTGAAGCAATTAATGATTTCATTATCACAATGTTTCTCTCTCTCTCACACACAGCTTTGTGTCTCCCTTTAAGCTCTCCATGCAGAGTCCTGCCCAACTTCTAAAAGTTGTCACGATATAATGTTCAACAATAAGGCTAATTTTATGATCAGAGAGCTTAATAATCATGTTATAACCCTTGTGAAAGGCCCCCACCGGGCCCTGCATGCATGGCGCAATAGGTTACAGTTCGTTATTCCGAAGGTTCTTTAGTATACGAAGGTTCGTTATTCCGAAAGGTTTTAGTCCGAAGGTTCGTTATTCCGAAAGGTTCTTTAGTCCGAAGGTTCGTTATTTCGAAGGTTAGTTAATCCGAAAATGTGATAAGGTTTGTTATTCCGAAGGATCGTTAATCCGAAAATGAAACAAGGCTCGTTATTCCGAAGGTTCGTTACGGACCCTATTTCATTTTCGGATCAACGAACCTTCGGAATAATGAACCCTATTTCAAATTCGGATTAACGAACCTTCGGGATAACGAACCCTATTTTATTTTCGGATAAACGAGCCTTCGGAATAGAGAACCCTATTTCATTTTCGGATTAACGAACCTCTAGGTATAAGGAATTTGTGTGTTTCGAATTAACGAACCTTCGGAATAACGAACAGCACCGGTATGGGGCGTCGTGCTTCGCGCTCGTATTGAGCTTGCTCATTTTTGTGAACATAATATTCGGGTGATCAAAATCTCCTGTTTCCCTGCTGGGGGTCCTGGCAGGTGAATATCCATCAGTTTTAAGAGATGCTTAGGGATGGAGTCTCTTTTTAATTTTCTGATTTTATCATTCTAGTTGTGCAAAACAAAACATGTTTGACTCCTGCTATACATAGGGCCTATATTCTGAGCAATCTGACTATAGATGCAGTGCTTGATTAACCACCCAAAGCAATGGCTCCACGGATAGTATAATTATTATGGACAGGCCTTATCAATGGGAGAGTTGTGGTGTGATGACATCAAAACCTCACCCACGGTTACGATCAACGATCTCCCTTTCAGAATTTAACGCTATAACTATAAGATCCACTATTTTTTTTTTAAATTCTATATTTTAATTCGATAAACTACTACAGTTTTCTTATTTGATTGTGTACTCAATGTCCCCTTTGGGTACATTTTACAGTGAAGGAGTGTCATCTTGAATCATCGGTTGACAGGGATTATCGTATGTGTTCTATAAATTAGTCAGTTTGCGAGTATCCGGAGCCACGAATCTTGTTTTAACACCTTGCCTCTAAGACTATTGAGGAGGATTTGATATAGTAAAATAGTAATGTGATTTGCGTGTTCGTTTGTAAATTACCTATAAACCTGCTGTTTACCACGCAGATATATAATTTTTTTCTCTCTCTCTTTTACTTCAGGATGACTGATATCGTAGGAAAATCAGAAATCTTGAAGACCATCAGAAACCATACTAATTGTTCCAATCTACGGTAACATGGAAATATTTCTTATACTAGGGTCTATAATCATTATACCTCGATCCATAGAGAAAACGTTGTAGAAAACCCCCAGAATATTATCATGTCCATGAATGATGTCATAGCTCAACAATATAATTTCGCCTCAATCTTCAACGCAAAGTGAAATCGGCATAATCGTTGAGAGTTCCTGGCAGCTCAATATTTTTAACAGTGATGTTCTTTTGTCTCTGCAATTTGTCATTCTTGCTTGAAAAGTGGAATACATGTACATCAGAATGGTGAAGATAAGGCAATTAAAGATGATGATGATAATGATAATTATTAATGATAATAATAACAACAATAATAATGATAATAACAACAACAACAATAATGATAATAACAATAATAATAATAATAATAATAATGATAATAGATAATAGATAATAACGATAATAAGAACTCCATTTCATTATATTTTGTAATAGGCCTATATCTAATTCCTTCATTTTTTTATCATAATAATATTATGATCCGGCAGGTTATAAAGGCCCTATATACGTGAATGTTACGCTTGCCATTTCCCACTAACACCACTTGCAGAGGCGGATCCAGGAATTCTGTATAAAGGGGGGGGGGGGGGGCGCAACTATAGAAGACCTATTTCTGGTGCTACTTCCAAGTTTCATATAATTTTTAATTTTTATTTATTTTGGGTTTTTTTTACGAAAAATGAAGTGGGACGAATGCCGGTTGCGCCTCCCCCCCCCCCCCCCTTCCCGGATCCGCTTTTCTACAGGTAACCAAGGTATAAGGAATGGAGTACTGGTGATATGGAATCAAACTTATTTTAGTAAAAGTTAACAGTCGGGCAGCAGAATTTTGCAACCGTTGAAGTTTTGTGACATCTTTTTTTGGAAGATTGCACAACAATGAATTCGAAAAATCCAACCGAGAAGAAATCAAAGCATGAATGATCTCAGCTGCAGATTTAGACAAATATTTCCTTATGAAACTTAAATTACGCAACTGATATCGAATATTCCGCTGAATATGAGTTACATGACGTCGAAATGACATTTCCTGATCAAATATGACACCTAAATTATGGGCTGTTTTCGACGGAGTAATGCAAGTGCTACCGATGTTGATACGACATGATTGATAATCAACTATGCTTAAAGGGACTGGTGAGGAGTGTTGGAACCCAAAATGGAAAAGTACTATTTCATGAAGTGAAACAGGCAAAAACAAGGGCCAATGCCTATGAAAGGACTAAGCAATGAAAAAGAATCGATGAAAAATACGGCATTATGAAGATATCTATGATTTTGTGAAGAGCGTTACATGTAACGCTTGTCAAAATCACAGGGGGTCGGCTTAGAGGCTCTCCGTTCAAGTGTTGTTTTTGCCTCCCTCTTTTGTCCGATTTTGGCACATCGTTGATGTATTGCCTTCTCCTCGGCGAAAAGCAAGCCCAAGATACATCGCCGCGATCGCGAGGCGAAACCCGGGTGGCGTGTTTTTTTTTAGACGGCACAGATTGGGGAAACTAAAAATCTATCGGGGACCCTATCCCTAAACCTAACCCTAATCCTAATCCTAACCCTAACCATCAAACCCTAACCCTAACCCTAACCCTAACCCTAACCCCAACCCTAACCCTAACCCTAACCCTAACCATAACCAAAAACCCTAACCCAACGTTTTTCCCATAGGTTTAACACGCGCCATGCCCCAATCTGTGCCGTCTTAAGAACCCAATAACAGAAACTCAGATTTATCATCATTTAGTTTAAGGCCATTGGATGCGAGCCAGATTTTCAGGTCTTGCAAACATGCTTCGAGATTTGCAATGGCAGATGACAATGAAGACACATTGGGTTTAAAAGACAAATAAAGTTGTGGCTTATCATCCGCATAACAACGATAACTAATACAATGCTTGCGAAATACTTCACTAATTGGTTGCATATACAGAGAAAAAAGCAGCGGGCCTCCAACAGAACCTTGAGGTACACCAAACTTTGTCACAGTTTTACAAGAGGTAGAATCACCAATTCTGACATAATGAGATCGATCACAAAAAGTCATAAGTAGGATATTAACCAATCAAGAACAGTTCCTTTGGTGCCCAAAAAATATCTCAATCTTTGAATCAGAATAGCGTGATCGACTGTGTCAAAAGCTGAGCTCATTTATATCAAGCATGATAAGAGCAGTGATGTTACCACTATCTATTTCTCTAAACACAATATCTGTTAAGTTGACTAACAGTGTTTCTACACTATGATCAGGCTTGTATGCAGATTGAAATGAATCAGACAATTCAACATGATTTGTTAGGTGAGTTCTTAATAAGCTTTTCTACCTCATTAACTGTGACGGACTGACAATGTGACTGAAACTCACTCAATTCTGACTTGACTATACAATGTCTTTTGGCTGTTCACAACGAGTTGGGAATCTCTGTTGGATTGCCAGGATTGATTGAATCAATTTGCTAATTCAACTTGATCACCATGAGTGAAGTGTTCTGGTAAAGGAGATCGCTGTTTTCGGTAAAGTAAAGCATTAGCTACTTTGTACAACTTCTTTGTATCTTTCCCACAATCCGTAACCTTTTTTGAATGATATATTGTAACTTAGCATCCTTAATCAAGGCATTTACAAGTTGCCTTTGTGCATGATATACATCTGCTTGTGAATCTCCAGTTTTGTGGACCTTGACTTTCTTAAAACAAAAGAAATAAAAAGAAAATAATGGGGGGGGGGGGCGTGCACTCCCTTTAATTTTGTAAAGGCGTCTCCCCGTTACGAAATTCTTAGATCCGTTAATTCCTGCTTGCAGGAATATATATATATATATTTTTTTGTAAACTATGCTGAGTACTTTTATGTGTTAGAAACTGCTCAAAATACAGGAAGAACATCATATTCCTCGTTAATGAGAACCCTGAAAAGTTGTATTATCCATGTTTTCAGGCTTCTCCGATTAAAAATCAGCAACGTATAGGCACCATTTTACATTGTATCATGCTCTTTAGTTCAAGATGCTAATCATACTACTAAAGATAGTTGCCCAAGGCTGTCAAAGTGGCAGCCAAGCTTATCATTATTTTATTTACCGCGATACCACATTCAACAAAAATCGTTCCACTTGAAAAACTTTTCCACGTCCCTCTATAGTAAGGCCTACATACAAGTATGTGGTACCATGGTACAAGACTGTGTACATATGCAAATGAGCTCTTTATGCTAACTTGCATGTTTGACACACTTACGTAAACTGGAAACTTGTTATAGATTGATTCCTCTTCGTAGAAAACTCTTGAAAATTGTTTTATATATGTTTTTTTAAGCAACTCATAATGTTCCTATATATATACTGTACGCATGCTAATTATATATATGATTATGCTCATAAAAACAAGTTGCCAAAGGTTGCCAAGGTGGCAACCAAGCTGAATTTACTTCAATACTTAGAACATGAATTAGATAAAAACAGCAACAACAACAACAACAACAAAACAAACATACAAACCTAACATTGTGGGGTACCGGCGTGTTTTTTTTTAGACGGCACAGATTGGGGACCCTAACCCTAACCCTAACCCTAACCCTAACCCTAACCCTAACCCTAACTCTAACCCTAACCCAACGTGTTTCCCATATAGGTTTAATACGCGCCATGCCCACTGAACTCAAGGGAGTTCAGTGGCCATGCCCCAATCTGTGCCGTCTAAAAAAAAACGCTTCCGGGTCGGGTCTGAAAAAGTTCTGCCCGACTATAACGCAACGGGCGTACGGGGGCGCCGTGTAAACAACACGAACACGACGTGTACACTATACACTACAGGTGTAAGGTGTACACCATGTACTGAAACGTATATTCTTTGGGTTGGTACATGGTGTATACTCACGTGTATACTACGTGTCCCCGTGTAAGCGATTAGCGTGAATTATGTTACAGAACTAATATGTTACCAGGCCCAGGGTTTTCTCATCAGCAAGCGCAAGACAAGAAGACGGTCCACAGATTCTAGGTAATCTTCATCTTCATTGCAGTGCTATAAATCAGTTTTCGCTTATTTGCTAATGTTTTATTGAGTATATTGTTGATTTTGAGAATTCTCGTCGACTTCTTCTTCACTCAGATTCACATGATTCAGTTTGCCGGCGAGTCTCCGCACGCAAGGTTGCAGCTGCAGCCACACACATTTATCATACAGTTAGTCATAGGCCTATGTCATGACTGTGTATTTGAGGCTATGCCTATGTTCACGCAGGGACGGGAGGTGGCCCACCTCCCTGGTTCACGTCACTCCCCACCACCACTGTCTACAGGCCCTACTCACACACAGGCCACCACACAAGATCATTGAGAAAGTCACATAGAAATCTCTATGCATTTTGTAGATCTAACGAAACGTTAGGCCAAAATCAGGAACAAAATCCATGGGTATTCGTTGTACAGTGACTCGGTGTACGTTAGAGATGTAGGGCAACCAGGGGCATTATCGTGAAATAGTCCACCGCTCCATTCACCGCCATTCATTTCGTCATAGCCGGTGACTGCTTTCAACCTTGATCTTGAGTCTTGAGTCTTGATGGAGCAGAGCTACTCACCACCAAGTCTCACACATTCTGCGTGAGACTCACAAGCATTTAGGGTCCGTCTCACGATCTCACGCATGGCACCCATTTTTCTCACGCATAGGCCCTAGCAATATTGTTAGGCTAGGGAGCATAGCTTAAAAGATTAAAGTGAGAGTTGCAATTGAAGGCATATTTCCCTTTTGTCTTTCAAAATAAGTAAAAAATAGTAACTGAAGTATGCACCAGCTTGCACCATTATTAAGAGATAAAAATTGAAAAAGCTTCCTACCATGGGAGGGTGGACCACCCCCCCCCCCCCATCCTCCCTCCCCTCGCTCAGTCGCTTTGCTTCCTTGCTCAAGTACATGCAAGATGCCGAGTCATGAGAATCTCACTCATAAAAATTTTTTGAACTTGGCATCTATGATGGAGTATTATTAAATCCCTATAGCAGCTGCAAACACAGCTTGACTGGGATGGGTTGGTGCAGTGGCAGCATGTGATGATGCACGTGATTATATCAGGATATGTACAATTAAAATATGATACATGTGCAAGGAAAAAATGCTCTTGAATTACAGGCGTACAGCATCCTGTCACCAGTGGGAGGCTTCATCCTTCTAATAGCTGGAAGGGCAGCCTCTTGGAAAGCAGCAAGGGTTTGTGCTGTTAGTGCTTGAAGTGGTAGACAGTTTCATATACGGATGGCTAGAGGATAAAAAGAAAACCTCCATAGACTTTTGCACATATGTAGGCCTAACGTTACACCTTGCTAGAATAGATTTGTAATTCTATTAAGTAGAACTAGTTAGAACTATTACAATATCTGACCGAAAGATTGGTCTGTATGTAGGAGAGTGGATTGTATCACCGGACGCGGGTGATTCTGGTGCAAGGACAGGGTGCGAAAGACGTCGATTATTCCATATTATTATAGTGCAGGGTCCATGGCATTACAAAAATCATGTCCGGAATTAATGTGATTTTTCACCACAAAAAGGACAGTATAACATGTTACATAATTTCTATACTAAGTGAGCAGTCATCAAATCAGTTTTTGTTATTTCTACATGCACCCGGCAGTACTCATTACAATGATCAGCTGATGATTTACAAATTATGGCCAAAAGTTGATTGGGGTGACATTAATCTGCTAGAAAAGCTGAACATTTTAGAATGCCATTGTGTAACCTAACATAGTAGCAAGAGCCATTTTGAGATCAGAACTGCATAATCCCAAAGCCCCTGTATTGCTCCTTTTTTTAATTTCATGTCAAAACAGGAAATTCTTGTGTGTGTGTGTATGACTACTCTCATTGATTCATAAAAACATTTTAAGCTTTGTAAAGACATTGGAAATCTGCAAGGACATGGAGTGTTCTTTGTTGAACGTCATATTTCTAAGTTGTGTAAAAAAAGTACCGACAGTGAGTCTCATGCATACTACTTTTGATACCCCACCTTAAAGAAATAATTGCAGAAAGTTTTTTATTTTTTTTTTTTTGGGGGGGGGGGGTGCTGAGAAAGGAAGAAATGTGTATTGACGTAAAAGAATGTTACTTTAGGATTTGCAGATGTTCTATTAAATTTCATTCAAGCTGTGAGTTGCAACTAGAATACATAAACTGCATGTTTATCTATTTTTTTTTTTACCATAGTGTTAGAATGGACAGTGACAGTATTTACATATAAAGCATTGTTTGTTTTTTTTTCATCAGCATAATCAACTGTTAAACCAAAATGAGAATGCATTATACATGTATTTCTTTCATCTTAGAGTTCTACGTAGGAACCATGGCTACTCGCAGTGGAAGGAGTGACAGGGGAGGATCAGGAAGAGTTCTTGCCAAGCTGAAGAAATGCGTTGAGGATGGCAACTATTATGAGGCACACCAGATGTATCGTACTTTGTACTTCAGGTATATACAAGATGTATGTAATGCACTATTCATAATGTATAAATGCCTGCTTTTTCATAAGGAGGCACTGATGATACTTTAAAAAAAAAAGTCAAAACTTTGCAACTCAAAAAGAAAATGCTGCAAATTGTGATTTTAGGGTTGTTGTTTTTGTTGTAATAACACATGTAACAACTCACTAAATTCATGAAAATAAAAACCCTTTGTAAAATATATGGTGTATACAGTTACTTAATTACCTTGTAATTCACTTGGCAGTTTCCATATTGACAAAAAGTATTTTGTGCCATTCATATTTCCAGCTCACTTGCACTTTATCTTCCTTGTTGTTCAGGTATCTAGCACAGAAAAAACATGCAGAAGCCATAGAACTTGTTTACACTGGAGCATCACTTCTGTTGCAGCACAATCAGGTATTTTTTCTGTTTTCTTTTACATTGTAGCAGAAAATAGTCCTTAATGGTGCAGAGAATTTTTATGAAGATAACCAGGTTCAAGGGATTGTGTGTGCCATGAGCAGTGTGCAGTTCAGTGTAAGCTTGTCTTTTACATTCCATGCATTGGCTGTTTGTAGTCATAATTTAAATCTAGTTCATGTGGTTAGTTTGCAACTCTGAGATGGGCACACAGGGCAAAGATTTATAGTCGTATTAATGATAAATTCCTTGCACTAAAATAGGCATTTATTTGAGCCCAAACGCTCATTTCATTATTGATATAATGAGAATATTGTGCATTTTGCGCTTGAATCCCTGAAGTGACTGATTAATGGGTAGTGCAGGCTACAGTCAAAGATGCCCTTTGACCTTATTAGCGTACCATGGGCAGGAGATATTGTCTTAATGTTTGCCTATCTCAAAAAAGCAAAAAATAAGTAAATGAATAAGTAAATAAAAAAAAAAAACATGACAAGAAAGGATTTTGGTTTTGTTATTCAGGCCATATGTTTCCATTTGTTTTCCTTTTTTTCTTGTACTACGAGTACAGCAAAGAATGGCATCGACTAAGTAAAGAATGCCTGAAGACAGATACACCCATATTGTCCGCTCAAAATAATGTAATTAGAAGAAAAAAATGATAATTGAAGTTTAGGGCTTTGTGTACAGTTTGTGCTAATGGTTATACCAAGAAAAAAAAAGAAACTTCTTACAAAGAGTGAAAATTAAACAGATTTATCTGGCTAGCAACAAGTATATATTATGCACATGCATATATGTACAAAGAATCCCCCCTTCAAAAAAAAAATGACACCTAAAGATTAGCATTGTTAGAAGGCCCATCTGGTTGAATATGATGAAAGAGGTACATGTATTGTACACATGTAAGTGCATTCCATGGGAAATTATGTTGCTTGGTTTCAGTTTTGTCTTAGAGGTTAAAACGTAAGCAGAGGGGAAATAAAGAAGCAAACATGAATATCTTTGTATGTTTAAAATGACAAGAACCTTATTTAACTGAATCCCAGGCGTTGGCATGCTGTCTATTCTAGTTACGTTTAATGAAATTTCAATTGGTCTTTTACAGCATATGAGTGGGGCTGATTTAAGTTTGCTGTTGGTGGAAGCACTGGACACATTGCAAGAACCTATTGCAAAATGTAACATAGGTAAGTAAGCAACATTTACACTGCAACAGAAGCAACTCAAAATGTCTATATCCTTCCATCCCTCCCCCTTTGGTTTGGTTTTTTTTTCTGTTGGGGTGAGGAGTTGGGATTTTTTTGTAGGTGACACAAGATATTAAAATGTTTAGGTAGTTTGTTCGTCTGTCCCACTGAGATCTTGTCATTATGATATTAAAAACAAAACGTGCAGAAGATTGTCTTGTCATCTGACTCAATCATGCAGTATGAGGTGTAGATGCACTGATTTTAAGCAACTCTTTCAAGGTCTAAGGGTGTGTTTATGCTCAATTTGCGAAGGCAGAATCAGTGTTTTGAAACGCTGATTCAAAACGCTGATTCAAAACGCCGTTCACAGGAGCACTGTTTATGCTCACTTTCTTCGAGCCTTGGAAAGAGCGTTTGCGATTGCTTCGCTGACCTCAGCAGAGGCAGGTCAAAGTGGGACGCGCGCTGCGATCGGTGGCCTGGCCTGAGAGAGCAGCTGGGAAAGACATGCGTTCACAGTACATGGGGAAACTGCACAGGCCAGGGTAGCTGGCTGGCCAGGTTTGTGCTTTTTCACGTGAACCGGAAAGGCGTTAAGATGACATCACTCTAAACGCGTATAGAAACGCTGTTGCATTTATGCTTCCCCGTCAAATGTGATTAGTCAGTAACGCCAATCGTAAACGCACCTTTTTTTGCGTTTTGGATCGGCGTTTTGAATCAGCGTTTCTGTCGAAGTGAGCATGAACGCAACAGCGTTTTGCACTAATCACGTTTCAAAACGCTGATTCTGGCCCAAAAAAGGGAAGCATAAACACGGCCTAAGTTCATTGAATGTTTGCTGAAATGGCTTTTTTCAATTGTAGCTTCAACTTGATGTAGTCAGTGCTAATAATGATTTGATCATCATAGAAATACGATGGTTAAAGGTGAATGTCAAAAGTCACTGTCCTGTGGGTTCAAAATGCCATTGTCTCCATGCTAACTTAAAGCAGGGGTAGTTGTATTTGATACGATGGTTATGAATTGATAAGCAGTCAGTTGCCTGAAATGACAAGGTCACCAAAGGACCCTCCTCTGATCATAATTTCTGCTAGGTGCAAATGTGAATCTAGGGATAATGTGTTTGGGTATATAATCTACTTGGATAAAGATGAATTGGAAAGTACTGTTAAAGTGAATATTTCGTGTGAGTGATTTTTCACGCTCAGCTAGACAAGATGAGTTTCGCATGTGTTTCTGCAGAAGCAAGAGCCCAACTACTGGAACATATGGCAAGCAAAAATATTCATTTGCTTTTATTTTTGCACTAATTTCTGGTTGCCTCAAATGTGCGAAAATTTCAATACTGAAAATTTCCACTTATACAGTATTTCGATTGGCAGTGAAAATTAACATGCTGTACAGGTACGTATATCAAAAGAAGGGAGGTAAGTATTCAATCAGTGTGATGTAACTAGTGATTGTTCACCTCTTGATTATAAACATGATGCATTGTGATGCATGATGTTCATTCATGATCCACTGCAGATTGCCCATTCAACTTTCAAGGAATTTCTTGCACAATTGTGACCCGCTACAACAAAATGGTCCTAAAGTCGCGCACGGTCGAAGCCGTGAAAATCAAGTTTGAAGTTAGAGCATCAAAATTGGTCAAAACTTATGATTTTCCGAATTTGACATATTATTAGAGTCTGACATGTCTTCTATCATCTGTCGAAATTTTGAAGCAAAATGATGAAAGGAAAGACCAAAAAATAGCGTTTTTCTGGGCCATGTTTTTTTGGCGTTTCAACAAAGCAGAAACTGGTTCGAACATTTGGATTGAGCGCCACACATAGGCTCCGCCCCTAACAACGACCAGAGTGATCTCATTGGTCAGTTTGCTGCTTGCCGCTAACCGAAGCGTGAAGCTCGCACACTGCCCAGTCGACTGGTGCGTGCGGGCGGGTTGCGCTATGCCTAGCCGCTTCTCCTGACATCCTGGTCACTGATTGGTCGATGAAAAGACCGCCGACGCTGTGTTTGAATGAGCATTTCGGGGGTTGCTAGGGCTTACCTTCTATTGTCCGGAGGTGAATACTGACTTGAGTGTCTCTTGATTGTGATTGCGTCGCAAGGAGAACTTTTAGGGCGCTTTTCTCGAAACAGTGATTTCCCAGACGTCTTGACATGCTCTGTTTTAAACATCGATATCTCTGCAGCCGACTATTTATATAAGACGTGTTATATATCAATTTAAAGCAGAAAGATTAGGGATTTGTGTCATGCAATTTTTAAGTAATCGACCTCGCCCGACTTTAGGATCATTTTGTTGTAGCGGGTCACAATTATTTGTGATGTGATCAGTTCTGTAAAGCTTACTATGCTGCCCTTGAACTTCATAATGAATGTCTTTTACACTCAATTTTTCAGACCGAATTGCCAGTCTGACCAAGGCTCTCCCATGTGAGTCCCCAGAGCGGACCAAGTTCATCACATTGTCCCTCAGGTGGTCTCAGGGGGACTCCCGTGGAAAGGGAAGTGGAGACCCAGAGCTTCACAAGCAGTTTGCCAATATACTGTGGCAAGGTACAAACAGACCTTTGACTTTGCAGGTAGCAACTCTTGTTAGCTATATGATAATTAAGTTGTAGAATAAAAAAAAAAAAAGGGGGGGGGGGAGGTTGTAGAAGTTCCATTCTTACCTTGTAGTGGTTAGGGAATCATCCAGTTGCCACCAAAATGCCCTAAACAGAGATGCCAACTGTTACTTCTTTTGCTGTATTTTGTACTCTTTTTTTACCAAATATGTGCAGGTTTCATTGAAAATAATGTTTGTTCCCAAATTTGATTATTACGCATGTCTTTTGCAAGAAAGGTAAATATACTATTTTTCCACCCAAAATATACCTTTTCAACCATCAGAATATTACACCACTTTCTACAAGGTTGGCATCCCTTCCTAGGCCATTGGTGTTTTTTCAGTACCTGAACCTAGGGTTACAAAGATCCTTGCACAGGTGTCTTCAAAGAAGCATAGTTTCTTTTGCTCTGCTTGTATTGTCAGCACCTGAGTTAAAGCCCAAACAAAGTTCTGGTACGCCTGTAAAAGTTGTCATATTTTGCTCCAAAATGTGAACGTATGCCTAGGAAATGTGCGGAATAACGCTGTAATAACAAGATATTCGATGGGTAACGACGAAAATGCGAAATATCAACCAAAAACGTTCAGTCTCAGAACTTACCCGAACGGGGTGAGGCTAGACTCGGACTCGGGGATAACTCGGCTTCGCTTTGACGGCGGGATGAGTTGTACTAATGGTTGTCCCTCTGATTGTACAGTGTTGTCCTATGGGAGCAGCCTGTATAAACTAGCGCTTCGTGTTCTGGCTACTCGCAGTAATGGTCCGAGTTGTTACAATGCGCGCATCAAAAACCTCTTTTGCGCGCATGCAAAATTAGTGTGCGCCTATCAAGCACCTCTAAAACAATCAAAGGCGCTTGTTAAACAACAACAAAAACTCCAAAGACCGCGCGCGTCTCAGCAACTGAGGACCGCGCGCTGTCATTTTTGTTTTGTTTCGTACAGGATTACGTTAGCACGCACTTTCCTGTCCATTCAGTTAGGCCTCATTTGGTATTATGCAGTGGCCAGTAGAATGTGGCGATCACTTTATACTGCGTGTGAATTGTCTGAAGTAGGGTCGAATTTTTCCCGAGACCGAGTTAGTCTGGAGCCTTCTGGAATAAAAGTCGGTTTTCCTACTATTATTATTTTTCTCAAAATACTCCAAACCGACTCATCATTCCGCCAAACCGCGTCAGCCAGGTAAGTTTCTTAGTGGACTCTTTCGATATATTGCAAGCAAAAATGAAATGGTGCTAGACGGGTTCTCAAGCACTTACCGAAACTTAGTTTTCACTTTAAGTGAAATGCAACAATGGCAGAAGGGCCAGTAGTGCAGTAGCGAGAGACACCACCGCTGTGTGAAATAACAAGGACACGTGCAGACAAATAAACTGAAAAGACAAGTGAAGAACCTCGTGCCATCTTGTCAATGAAATGGAACTAAACAATTGGTACATCCAATGCCATAGCTGTAAATAAACTGTTTCTAGTTCATTGTATGTAGCAAGTAGTAGATGAATAAAGGTTTGTTTTTCTTTCTTTTTGTATTTTTACAGCTAAGGAGGAAATGTGCTGTTCAAGTGTGGTGATCTGTTTGATACATGTGTGTTCAGTGATGTTCATCATTTTTGGAAACATGTCACCATTGCATTTATAATTCTTGCAGAGAAAAACTTTTTTGAAGCTCGCTACCACTTTTTGAGATCCATGGATGGAGAAGGATGTGCCTTAATGCTAGTGGAGTATCATCTGAACAAGGGCTACTCCAGTGAAGTTGACATGTTCATAGCACAAGCAGTACTTCAGTAAGTCTAGATATCATTAGTGTGTAATTTGGCTTGTACATTGCATTACTACAGTGTGGTGACAGCGTGTGATGGTGTACAGATGTGGACTGCTTTCCAGGGCATTGTTGATGATATTGCCCAAGGAGCTTCCTTAGAGGGTCATACAGCTGTAACTTGGAGTTGATTCCGAGGGATAATGATATCAATAATACCCCAAATGAAGCGGTCCACATCTGTTGTATATGCTGAATAAGACTGAATGAAATTTTACTTGCTTGATCATGAACGTGCTAGATTTGGGCCATAGGGTCAAAGGTCAAGTGACAATGCTAAAATGTCACTATTTTTTCCTCCTATGTGGAAAATGGTTCAGTGTGATGAAAAATGAAGCTGGTATATAATTATATTTTATACCAGATAGCAATCATTTTGAGAAAGATGTGAGCCATTTGCTCAATGGTCAAAGGTCAAGCGAAAGTACTGAAATTTCATCCGTTTCTCTATCTTTCTGAATGGCTCAAAGTATACTTGTGAAGCTTAGCATATATACAACATGTATTACCAAACTTTATGTTTTCAGACATAAGATTGAAGATCACGGATAAAGTGTCAAAGGTGAAGAATAAATGCTACAATTCTGCTTATTCCACCACAGCTGTGAAACTGCTCAAGCTTTTAGAGATGTCGCACAGGTTTGATCAGCTAACATAGGCTTCTCTGCTGAAAATTGTCATATGACCATGAAGTTGAATATAAATCAAACTGCCTTTTAGAGCACACAGCAAGTTCAATCATGAAACTTGTTAGAATTCAAACTTGTCATGTCTATTTCTTGCCAATCATGTGAGACTGTCATCTCACATTATCTTGATGTACTGTAGATTTATGAGAGAACAGTGTGATATAGCAGAGATATTCCAGTCGCCACTGCGAGATTATACATGATTTGATTGTTGCAGTCATTAGTAGCAGCAGCAGCAGTGATATCAATTTAGAAATTTCTAATTCCAAACAGCCTTTTTGTTTATATGCTAGTATTTGTATTATATTGTTATTCATGTGGTCACTATGAATGTTCTTGAGTCAAGTTGAACAGAGATCTCTCGCACTCAATAGATTTGAAAATTTCGTATTTACACCGTAATGACATGCAATGTATTGATTTAATAGATATCTGTGCCTAAGGAACAAAACAACAGCTTCTCTGACGTTACGAGTGTACACAGAGAATCATCCAGCAATCAAGAGTGGGCCCCCCTTTATTTTACCTCTCCTCAACTTCATATGGCTTCTACTGTTGGCAGTAAAAACGTGAGTGTGTGCTTTGAACCAAGAGCAATACCTCTTGGTTCTATGTGTTAAAACAGTCTGTGATACTTGATTTATTATCTGTGTTTTTGTTGTTGTTCCTCTCATTATTTTGATATCTTTATGTAGTGTCAGATCGTAAGTGCACTATTCTGGATTATATAACGGCTGAAGAGATCCTTGTCATTTGATTGGTTGTTTGACATTAATCATTCGGCCCATTTCACTATGACGTCATCATCCGTGCAATTGTGGCTCCATTTACCATGCAATTTTGGATCCATACGATTTGGTCCATTGCATGCTCGCTGAGAGCGCGGCACACTACGCGTGTAAAACGCTTTCGTTTGCAGTGTGTGTATGCGACAGCACGCTAGCGTAAAGGGCTCAGTGAGCACTCTCGCGATCTCAGATTCTCTCTTGTTTCTAAATTACTTAAACATCAAATGACAAGGATCTATTTTAGGCGTTATATAAAACAAATAATAAATGAATTGTTTTTCATTCGTGCAATGGACAGGATATTTCATTCGGTGAAAGATGAAATGTTTGATCCATTCAACTCGGCTGCGCCTCGTTGAATGGATCATTTCATCTTTCACCTCATGAAATATTCTGTCCATTGCACTCATAAACATTCATTATTTGTATACTATTTGCATGATGTGTGCATGATTAACCCTAGATCCAGTTTTGTTTCTGTGAGACAAAAAAACCAAGGTGAAATAGAAGAGAATGATGACTTATTATGTATTTAGAGTGTGTGTTTCTAGAATATTGTCTGATAGAGCATTTGCTTACTGCTGGAAACATATAATTTCGAATATTGATTACCCTGCAAGAATTCATGCTTGTGATGCATAATCATGCACTATGACCATAAATGCACAATTGACTACTTAATTTACAATACAGGTGTGTTATTCACTATGGATACAGTATTTATGAGAAGTTTTTTTCTGTACAGATACAGTATGATTCTTTTAACACTGTAATATCACTATTTATGGGACTATATTTTAAACACAGGCAAAAGCTAGCTGCTTTTACTGTTCTGTGTGAGAAGTACCAGCCATCCCTTCAACGTGACCCCTGCTATGCAGCCTACCTAGACAAGATTGGACAGATCTTCTTTGGCCTTCCACCCCCTTTACCAACAGGGAGACAGGGCCTTTTTGGTGAGTAGGGAATGGACCCTCTGTATATCTTACTTTGAGCTTGCCTTTTTTTTTCTGAAAGCAAACATTTTCATGCATTGCGTGTTTGCAGCACTGTTGACAAAATGTTGACACAAATGACAAAGACGAGTGCTTGTAGTTTTTTGTCACAGTTCTTATAGTATTTTGTTACAATGCTCAAGATGACACTAACTTTAAGAAAGTGGTCTGACCAGAGCATGGAAGGATTGACATTCATGCCTTTAACTCTTAATGTGCCAGGCCCAAAACCCCTAACGTGCCAGAGGTTTTTACCTAACGCCAGAACGTTTCGAAACTGGACTAACAATGAAATTTAAAACTGCCATATCTCTGAAACTATTGACTTTTTTGAATTGAGTTCTACACAACATATATCAAGAAATGTTTGTTCTTTCGTGTCATGCAGTCAGTTTGCCACAATATTTATCTGAATCTGAAATATTGCAGAAATAATTGATACATAAAAAAAATTATTAGAAATGTTTGTGTAGTATGGGAAAAAAGAGTCAATCGTGTTTTTTCTTCAATGGAACGCTCCCTTGACTCTGTGAGAAAGTTTTAGAGCAACATCTCCTCTTTCAAATGATAACAAAATTGTCTTCTAGAATTGTATGATTCCAAAGATACTAGCAGTTTATTTTGTCTTGGCAATTTCTCTTTCTGCCTCAGTAATTCATTCCCAAATCTGAGTCCTTTAGTCCCAGATCCTGTATTTGAAAATAAAGTAATTGTCCCGGGCCCTGGAATAGTGTCTTTTGTCCACCTGAGAAGGAAGAACCTGCTAATCCTCCTTTTGTCTAAGCGGACTGCGGGCAGGCGTACTCTATTGAAATCGGCAGGCCTTTGTCCACGCGCAATTCCTATGCTAGTGTGGGGACGATTAGTTACATTCACCAAAACAAAAGGATGAAAGACTTGACCAACGAACAAAAGCTGACCCTCTTTGAGGGACAAAATTAAAGCAGCTTCCCGCAGGACAGTATCCAAGCGGAACAATTCGGGTGGAACCGCATAGACATTACACGCAGATTCAATAGCATACACACGCGTGGTTTACCTATGAGACTTTTGATCCATACACATCTCGCAGAGGGTGCGCCTGCTGCGGATTTTCCCGACACGAAAAAAAAAATACATCTAGCTGAAAAATCGTGTATTTACTCAAAATTTTCCAATGTAAGCATGCTCATATTTTTAGTGGAAACGATGGCTATGCTAATCAGCTACCAGTACATATCATTGGCAGTTGCTTGGTGTAACACATTATGGTACCACAAGAACTTAAATGATCAATGCTTTTCTTGCTCTTCTTAGTCGCTGATCGGCGACCATGGCACGTCAGGACTAAGGTCGCCATTCGGCAACCATGGCACGTTAAGAGTCAAAGGTTCTAAATGCAATTCAGCCATGTATCATTTATGTGTTTCGTTTAGTTAAGCACCACAGCAAGGACATAGTTCCTCATACATGACAGCATTACTCTGAATGAAGTTTCTTGTATTGATGAGTTTAATGGGCTGGTTCTCCTTTTGATGGCAAGACTGGTGTTCACTGCCTCAGAAAAAAGTCCATCTCTTTTGTGTGAAGAAACACGATATATCAAAACTGAGCCAAACCTCTTCAAATCTTAAGAGTACTTTTCAAGTACCTTCTGATGGTAGTCCACACTACTTCAGAGCAGGTGTAAGAATACTTTGCTAAAAACAGCCCTTAAATAATATCAATTGACTGTTTACAATGGTCTGACATGATTGATTATTGTGGGGTAAACCCTTCAGCATTGCTATACAAATTACGTTCAGGTTGCTTTGACAAGTTCAACAGCCTTTCATTTACCATAACATGATAGAGTAGGGTTAGAACACTTGAATAGAACATACACTTTTTGAAATTGCTTCAGAGAAGTGTGAAGGGTTAAATGGTACAAGCTCTCTCACTCGATGTGTAAATCTTCTCATTTTAACACTACTGAATGTGCTGTGTCAATGATTTGGTAGGTAACCTGATATCAAGTCTATTTGGTGGAGACGGTGAGGATGATGATGAGTCTGACGTGGAGACATCTACAAGCCCACTCCTACATGTAGAAGACCTGGACTAAATATTAGGCCAGTGGATCAGCCTGCCCCACGCATTGCAACTTATGGTTACGTCACCTTGGTAAATTTAAATCCCATGGAGACCATTTCTTATGTTTTGAACAAATAGAAACATACAGGGTGATGACACATGTGTGTCACTATGCATAATTGTAAACTTTAAACAGACAAGCAATGTGTGCAGTCTTGTGTGTATAGATAAATAATTGTGTAAATTTGCAATAAAGCTGAGATTGAGGACATAACAGGATATTGATGCTGTGACATATATGTATATGTATACATACATATGTGTGTGTAATTTCAAACAGGATAGAAAAAGTTATAATTGATAGAATATTATACTAGAATGATAAGGTTAGATATGCTATTTATGACTTTAAGCCAATTATAGGATCAAGGAAGACATTGCAAGTGATTGTATAGTCTACTCTCAAGCCCTTTTCTCACTAGGTAGTTGTAATCTTTGTTTTGTCAAGTTGGAGCAAAGAAAGACATTATTGTACACTAGGTATGTGGCATTTAATGACTGCACCGGACAAGCATACTGCAAAACATATTAGATGGGAGATCATGAGGATTTTACTTTATTTTTATGCTCTCACTTAAATTTATGCTCTCACTAGCATACTTACCCAACCTTTAATGCTAAGCAGCCTCTTTGGGGGTGTAAACCATACAAGATTTGAGTGTGAAGCCCTGTTGTAACAGACCTCACCCGGACGAAGTCGTGACAATGTCCTGGATAACAAAATTCCTAACCTTGCGCAGTAAAACCGCAGGAGAGAGCAAGGGGTATCATTTTTACAGACACATACCGAAAACCATCTCTGGGTAGGTTGCGACTACACGCCCACAGGCCAAAGCGACATGTTGTTCTACATTGTGCCTATCTAGGTAGGCAATCATGTTAGTGAACAAAAAAAGTGGTTACAATCATTGATCTCAACTAGAGGTCAGTGGTTACAATCCATGCATGTGATCAGTGTGTTCATTCTCTGTCTGCAATGTTGCACATGTGTGTTGAGTGTATCAAAGGAATGTTACTGTGATTGTGTTCTAATAGAATGGTTGTTGAGGTTATGTCGCGGTACTTACCCTGGCTGGCTGGGGTAGAATTTGGCAAAAGTTACTGCCACAACATCCGAGCAACATCAAAAAAGATTACCCGGATACTACCCGGACGTCGTCGCAGTAACTCTAGTTTGAAAGGCTTTTTTAAATGGGGCTTGAGATTATCCTCCAGCATTGTGGGCTCAGCCCACTTTCTAAAGAGCTAGTGAGGGAAGAAGCAGGAATAAGGGGGGGGGGGGGGAGGGGGCAGGCAGTGATGGAACCAAAGCAGAATTTCCAGTGAGAAAAGGCCTTTACACACACACAGATACAGATATGAATTGAGATGTTGTAACCGTATTGCTGTTAAAAAAAAAGGAAAAAAAATGTACCAAGGAAAAAGGCATTTTGCTGTACATGTAGTTCTTTAATATCAACGTTCCCAGATGCTTGATATGGTGGTTGCAGAAAAGGTCTTCTGGTTATATTATGACAACACCTGTAGCTATATGAATAACAAAGCAAACTATCAAACATATTGGACTTAGATTATACACAGCATGTTATCTTCACTACTTCAAGAGCATATTAATATTGTGAGTTACTCCGGACTGATGGCAAACTTTAGGAATTCAATAATTACAATTGCTTGCCACTTGACTCTTTATGATTCACAAATGTGCAAAAACAAATATGACTACACCTCTTCCAAATTAAGTTTGAAAAAAGTGTAAAGAAGTAGCTTGTGGTCAATCAGTTAGTCTGTTGCAAAGCGTGGACTTAATTCCCAGTTATCAAGTATTGCAAGTGAATTTCAGTACACATGTTATATAAGTGTACATTTGTGAGATATAATTCTGGGGTTTTTCAGAGCAAGCAATGCTATTGTAACCATACATGTTTTTCAAAGCTCCCACAGTTTTTTTTAGTAATTATAATAGAACTTGGCTGTATCCCTTTAGATAATTATGAACAAAGTATGGGTGATGAGTGTGTCCAGTGATGCATTGCCATAGAAATATTAACAGTATTTTGGAAGAACCTTACATCATGAACTAGTCCCACAATATTCGTCAATTTAGATTTTTTTTTTATTTCTTTATGTAGGACCTCATGGTATAGATGTGTGTAGCTTTTATTTTGTGTTTGTCATGACTAGCACTGTCTTAGTACATAATTCCACTTGGATGCAATCCCATGGAGCAAACTAGTTTTACAGACTTAATTAAGGTAATTGAAAGAAAAGCATAGTATATGTGATAACCTTCAGATAAAAGCCAGATGAGCTATTGCCATGACACTCACATTCTGTTCGATAAAACTGTGTGTAGCAAAGATCTTGTAATCTTCAGGTAATGTCAGTGATAATGATAGGCATTGTCATGCTACATTTGTATATGTAAGTAGGATTTCAGTGTCCATTGGACCAGGTGTTGCCATGCCAATCACATTTTATGAAAATATTTATTGCCCCCTCGTAATAAGGGGTGTGATGGTTATGCCAATTGTATTTTGCAGTGAGTCATTTTTGTCTTGTGATCATCTATGTAGTTTTGCATCTATACCCATACCACATCAAAGAATAATAATTAGTGTTATATTACATGTTGACCTGCACAAATGACAAAAAACATATATTTTTGGCTGGTTGGACTGTCAAAAATCACTCAACATGTACCTGGTTTCACATGTGTTGTCTTGTTTTGTTTTGGTTTTTTTATTAAGTAAATTTCTTAGATTTCTGGGAGAAAAATAGATTTTGCTTGCCAACTTATTTCAGGGATATTCCATTGAGGAGAAAGAATTATTTCATGTGGTTGTTATGATAAGTCTGAAATACCCTAATGTGTAGAGTGCTCTGCTGAATGGCATTAGCAGCCCAACACCAAAAGATTAAAGTATTTGCACAAGGTTGAGGACAAACCCAGTCAAGACAGGGATGCCCCTGGAATCAATACTTCTTGATGATGGGAGAATGGCAGCTTACCAAACTCTAGTACATTTGAAGCCTAATTGGAAATCAACAGAATTGCTTGGCTTTATATTACAGTATTCCACAGTAAACCTCCATATTTTAGGCCAGGTGCAACTGCTGCAAAAAATCCTGTGTTTGAACTTCTCTTGATAATATGCCTTTGCTTGGATTTACAAGTTATACCTGTAGGTCATGTATTTTACACTTACCTGTATTCATGTATTTGATACAGAGATCAGAGTTTACTAGCTGTAGGGGGAGCTAGCTATTAAAGTTGGCACTTTACTCACATGATGAAAAAATGTATTGCAAGTGATACGTCATTCAAAGTGGAATTTGTGCTTTTATAATGGACTCATATAGAAATTATCAATCATTAGGTCTCATTAGAGAAGTATTTTAGGATGTCGAGAGTATTTCAGCAGTTAATTCAGTGGTGATGAAGTCTTCGAGCTTTAAGATGTTCTTTAACAGAGCTACGTGTACATGTAATTGCATTATACACCAAAAAAATGCCGCATTTTGCCTAATTTATCTTGATGTTTTATAGCACTCACACACAGATTGTGTGAGAGGGAGAGAAAAAGAAAAAGAAAATCAGAAGACCTAGGGGTAGGATAACTTCTTTTCATGAGTTTTGTTCAAGTGATCAAGTGAAAGTATCTTGTTTAAACACAAAACACTAAACATCTACTGTGCATCACCTCATTCAAATTATGTGACTGCATAACTCGCATTCTGATATAATTTGATTTTTTGGCCATAATGACGTGAGTGAAGTGACATGTAAACATAAAAGTTTATCACACACTACCACTGGAGATTTTTTTTTTTTTTCCTGCAGCTTTCACACAATGCTTGCAGTTAATGGATACAAGCTACAAGCAATGTTTTCTGTTTGATGAAAAGTGAGGTACACATGATGAAGCAATCAGTAAAGGACTTGTTTATGAGCAAATTTGGTGTAACAACTGCAACAGTTCATTAAATGCTCATGAATTGCTACTTTTCATCTAGCAACAATTCTGAGGGAGTAAAATAAAATTTGACTAGAATTACTCAGCAATATGCATTTTTTTTTTCAAAATGTGCATTTTGGACACATTGGGCCTTCATGTTGCTTTCATGCAGTAAGAATTTCCTTGCTTTTGGTGCATGGAATCGCAGTATAAGCTATGATAGAGATGGAAAAGATTTTTTTTTTTTAGTGATCTGTGAAATTGTCAAAGGCTATAATAGCCCCTCAACATTTTTTGTGATTATTTTCAATACAAACAAATCTTAATGCTGAAATTTCATGACTTTTTTCTTACACATCTCACTCCCATTTTATCACGAGCCTATTTGTGATAATCAGGGATACTGTTCTGGAGATAGAGCATACAGGTGTATTCTTGACATATTGGTTACTTGCCAGTCATTCTATGGTTCTGTGGTTCTATGGTTTTTTGAAATGAATCGAGTCAATGTATGCATGCAACATTAAAATCTTAGACTGTGGAAAATGAAGAGGTAACCATACCTTGAAATTGTTGTGGTGATGATGGTGTAGTGTAAATGGAACTTTTTTTGGTCTTCTGGTTTGCCAGTAATTACAAGAAATGCCACATAAACCATAAATTGCACAGACAACTAGAAAATTATTAGTTCAGATAAAGATTAACAAATATGCTGCAAATGTGTGTATTTATGTCAGTGTTTGAAAGTAAAAAAAAAAAAACAATAAATAGAAGATGGTAAAATAATCTGAAATAAAAATTAGTCTTATGATCAAGAGAGAAATGTCACATGTTTAAGAGTGTGTGGAATAATGACATGTAGTATACAGAATACTGATATATATTATGGAAGACAACCAAAGTTTTGAGAAAGTGCTGTGAAGAGCAGAGGAATGGTACTCGTATTTGCCAGTTGATATGATGAGGAGAATAAAAACACTTGTCATAACATGGCAATTACAGAGCAATGCAGAGTAGTTTTGACAGTTGATTGAGTTATTAAACGTTCTTGAAAACGTCATTGTAGAGTTTAATTGAGCAACCCTTTGACTGACAAAGACTTTTATTCAACATGTTTTGTTATAAAGATATGTTTATCAGTGCATTGTAGTGATTCAAAAGTCTAAAAGTAAACTTCTGTGTCATATTCTTGGAATATGTTGTTTATACATTAGTTGTTCAAAGGTTACTTTGTGTTATAAATGAGGTTGCCTCATTTAATCTTTGTTATCAATGATGATTCTTTCATGTACATGTATACTGTGTAGACAGTTAGTTGCATTTATAGGATTATGCTTGTACATTCATGAAGAGAATGTCTCAGTTTCTTTCATTTTCTCTTTAACAAGTTAAAGAAAACAAAAATATACAGCTATGTAGACTTCACACAGTTGATACATATACTTTGTAATAGTATACACTGTTTGCCCAAGAGGTACAAATGAAGACAGTTTTATAAAATCTAAAAACTGCTTTTCCATGCTAACATATAGCCAGCTTGAATAAAGTTATTAGCATGCAATGCAAATCAATTTTGAAACTTCATAATTGCAAGTATAAAAGAAAGAAAGAAAGTGATTATTAACTTTATGTATATTGTTGTTTTGGTGGTTGGGGGATCAAAGCTTTTCATACCAAACTTATTATTGTAGACACTTGATACCCAAAGCTTTTGGATAATTCATGCACTTGTAGATGATGGTAACATTGGACTGCTGTATGTAAGAATAGTGGGCTGCTCTCTCTCTCTCTCTATCGTCTTCTTCCTTTTGTTCATGAGGTGTATTCACTATCAGTGCAGAAAATGTTCTTCCATGGAAGGTCACTGAATAGACCAGGAATGATAGTGAAGTGTTCATACAGCAACTGAAGGCATATATCAAATTTATCTCATTTTCAGCTTTACTATGATACTGCTCTTTCTGAAAATTTGATGTGTTCTTTCCCTTGTTTCAAGAGCAGTTCCTCCATGTTTCTTTGAATGTGTTTTTTTTTTGTGTGTGTGTGTGTGTGATTTTTATGGATGTATGTTGCAGTTTTATTGTTTGTTTGATTGTATTGTTCACTAAAATTGTAGGAGAGGAAAATATGTGCTCAGTCTTACTAAATGTGTCATTTGATTTCAGTAGAAGCATTTGATGGGCAAACAGGGGTGTAGGTAAAACAACAACATTTTGAACTCTCATTAGACTGTTGAGTTAAAATGTTGACAGGATGTAAAGTGGTCCATGTCTTTTCAGTACGCATAGGTTCAATTTCCAACGATGAGTTTTTGAAAAGTGTCCTTAGAGAAACGAATATCCAGGTTTGACATTAAAAAGAAAGGGAACATACCATCTCTTGCAACCCATCTTTTATATCTATCACAGTGCAGAAGATCATGCATGACTTGTCACAGATATTCAACAACTGTCACAATTACTCAAGTGCAAATTAGAACTAGAGAAATGAAGGCACAGTTCCATGCATAATCGATTTTATGAATTTGTGGTTCAAAAAATAATGATTTCATGTCAGCAGCACTAATTTGCTCAATACCTGTTGGTGCAGTTCCTCTCTGTATGTTTATTAGATTTGTGTGTAGTGGCTGTGTCCCTGAGTAGCTGCCTGAGAATACTAACTTGCTCCCATGTCTGGAAAACTTGGGACACAGCACAAAACCAGTTGACATGTATTTCTGACAGGTCTTACTTATGTCCAAGTACTACTGACAAGTATGAAGGATACTTATATAGTCTCTCCTCTGGTCATTGTTTGCTTTTCTCTAAATAACTGAAGAGACATATCATTAATACCGCCGTTGACCTGTTATACATACCATGTGGCATTAGTTAGCTACAGTAATCACATCACTTACAGGATAAAGTTCCCACTGTACTTTTTATTCCTCGGCCACGAAGTGGTGCCAGAGGCATTATGTTTTCGGGTTGTCCGTCCTTCAGTCCGTCTGTCCGTCCTTCCGTCCGTCCATCCTTCTGTCCGTCCGCAATGAATTTTGTGGACAGCGTAACTAAAAAACCTTTTGAGGTATCCTAATGAAACTTGGCACGTATGTGCAGTAGGGGGTGAAGTTGTGCCTATCAACTCTTGGTGCCCATGCTCAAGGTCAAAAGGTCAAGGTCAAATGCTCAAAATTTCACTATATCCCCATATCTATGCAATGCCTGAAGGTATTTTCTTGAAACTTAGTGTATACATGTATTACCCAATTAAAATTCTCTGGTGAAAGTTTGGGGTCATGAGGTCAAAGGTCAAAAGGTCAAGTAAAACTTAAAATTTCACTTTTTTTCTCCATATCTTGGAAATGGTTCAAGGTATCTTCATGGAACATAGTAGGCCCTATGTATGGGCCGTGACGCGAGAAAAGGGCCCTTAGCACCGCTGTGTGCAAACGCCAGAAAACGGCGCGGAAGTTAGACAAAGCAATACGCGCAAAATAGATCAACTAGAAAACTGTGCGCACATGCATAGATGCATTAAAAAGTGACAGGATTTGGGCCAAACATGCAGTTTTGAATGTCATAATTGGGGCATTTAGGAGTGGAATTTCAGAAAAAGGTTTGCATATTTCAATGCATCAGAGTTCCTTGTACAATGTGGAGGTGAAAACTCATATTCGGTATTTAATGCCCTAAGGGCCTTTTTCTTGCGTCACGGCCCATATGCATGTACTGACTGGCAGTGATTATCTAGGAAATTTTGGGTTCATGGGGTCAAAGGTCAGGGGTCAAAGGTCAAGGGCAACACTTCAAAATTTTACTATTTCCCTCATATTTATGCACTGCCCACAGGAATATTATTTTTTTTTAACTTGATGTATGTTGTATAACCCAACAGAGATTCTCTGGGAAGTTTTTTTTTTTGTTTTGTTTTTGTTTTTGCCAAAAAAGGTCAAAGGTCAAAAGGTCAAAGATCAAGTGAAAGTGCTGAACTTTACTTTTTCCTCCATATCTCTGAAGTGGCTCAATTTATCTTGAACTTAGTACATATTTATGCATGTTCTGCCTGACAGTGAGTCTCTTATTAATTTTAGGGTCATAGGTCATAGGTCAAGGGTCAAAGCTAAAGCCAGATGAAAATGGTAACAATTTACTATTCAATACAGAAATTGCACTTTTTCTCTGTACCTTGAAAATTACTCAATGCATAACCTTATGAAAGGGTCAAAGTCAAGTAAAAGTCTTCAAACCCTCAAATATATGTTCTCCCATTCATCCAATTAAACCTAGGTCAAGGAAAGTGAACATTCAACACATTTGAGACAAACATGTCATTGTAATTTTTTTTGCCAATTTTGTGAAAATGTAATCACACATTGTTCACATGTACTACAGACCTTTTAGGAGAATCATGCATTATGGTGGAGACATACCAGTCGCCATAGTGACATTTTTTTTTTTTTTTTTTAAATCAAGGGATCACTCACCGAGTTTATGAGCATACAATCATTCTTCATTCATCTTCATGCCAGTCATTTTGGTACAAGTCTACCTTCTGAATTTCTAGTTTACAGGAACAGGTATATTGTCACAGCTCTTACAGTGATGCTCATCTGTAATCTTAAGTTTACCTTGATATGATGATTGCAGTCAAAATATTGTTTTACAGACTACTTTGCTATTTTATGTGCATTATATGTATGGTTTAAAATAATCTTTGCTCTACATCATACCAAGGAAGGTACGTCATGATAAAGTTACTAGGAACTCTGGAATCCTGTACCCGGGTACAGCATATCTGGGACTTAAATAGAATACAGTGCTGTTAGTAATACAGTACTCTCCACTTAATCACTCAGTGTTGGGCAGAGCATTTCTTACCCAGTTAAGCGGAGTACCCGATTAGCCGGAGAGTGTGTTTCTTTCATTTCACAGCTACCATGCACTGTATTGTGCACCTATCTGCACCACATACACCATTTGCACAGTATGTCACTACAGCCGCAGCTTGTTCAGAGTCACATATAGCTTTGGCAGAAATGATTTTAGACAAAAGGACGCACAAACCAAATAGAATTGTTATGTTTTATATACGTACCTGCTGCAAAGGATACCAATCATTGGTAGTCCATGCCGAGGCATTGCTTGCATGAGTGCAGACTCCCCATTCATGGAAGTATAATGTACATCCAACAAGTCATATTGACATGATACTGTAAATGCAACTTCACATCGCAAACTTTGCATGCAGCCATAAATTAAATTGTCCCCATTCAGGATGATATTAAGTTCAAGTTTTCACAAACATTTTGAAGAAAGGCTAGAGTCTCAGTGGATCTAGCTTATAATTCTTTGTTTTTATCGAGAACCAGCTTGATGCATGTAGTGATTAGTGTATCACTGTGTGTGTAGTTAGGGAAGAGTACTTGGTGAAGGTGTAGGGCCCAATGGTTTGTACACAGCATGCATAAATGTGTCTATAATACTACATGTACGATACAGCGAATTGATCGTTCACTTCACAATTTCATGTTAAAATGTACGCCATAGCCCTCTATCGCATCTCAGCACCTCACAATTCCTTTAGAATTTACATTCACAGACATTTCAAAGACTTTCTGCAGGAAATAATGAGAATAGATGAGGTTTGTCTGGAAAATTTCTGTCCGTTTAACTGTAATGCCTACCTGATTACTGTATGAGCTGTTATTTTCGCGAGGGTTTTACGAATTTTGCGAATCACAGTTGGATCGCGAATTCGACAACACGCGAAAATGTCTCCATGCGCCCTGTTTACTCTTTATGTGCCATGGCGGAAACCCCCTGTGTGCCACATTAATCTGAGATAATAACGTGAGATAATAACGTTGTCATGCTTTGATAAAACATTCTGTTTTTCAAATCTATGTTACTTCTACAGATTTCTGTTGAGGTAGACATAAGTGTAATAGTGAGTTAAGTTGCAGAGAAAATGCCAAGCTTTGCTTTGATGTAAATTGTATGACGAATCGATGATTGCTTTTCTTTCAATTGACTTGGAGCTAAACTACCGCAAAGGCATTACTTTTACACGCAAAACAGTGACAAAAACTTAAAATTTACATGCAAATCCGGTAGAGAACACCACTTGTTAGTCAATCACAACATAAAATGCAAGCTATATGTGAGAGGAAGGAACGCGCGAGAAACGCTTTCATTGTATTGCGGCATCTTGCAATTTATCGATCGGTTTGGGCGGGTTTGTGCGTTTGAGCAGAATATGCGAAGTTGGCACACCATCGACTGAGTCGGACATGTGAACGTGGCACATAAAGAGTTAACAATGCATTAACTTAAGCGTTGGCGTCAATTCGCGAAAACGACATCTTGCAAAAATGTCTATGGCCTTGTCATTTGCGAAAATATCTGTACGCGAAAATAACAGCATATACAGTATCCAGTAAACATGCATCGGAACTGTCGTTTCAGTTTGTATGTCAATTACGCGGCCGGAGTACCCGAGTAAGTGGTACCGATTATGCAGAGACTACTGTACCAATGGCAATTTCTCGCCTGTCACATTTTATTTGTCAGACTTGGTAATATTGCATGTTATGTTTATGTAAAGTGTCAATCAGAAATTTAAATACACTATGTACTCTGTAAGTTATTGGCATATGGTAGGAATGAGGACCATCAGCTGGACAAATGGATGGCAATGGTATAATCTCCCATAACATGAAAACTTGAAGGTGTCACAGTACGGGACTTTACAGTGTTGATTGACATGCCACCACACTGTATTCATCACAGGTTTGTCCAGTAGCAGCTGTGATGTTTTTCCCTACTGCTTACCGGACTTTTTATTGTCATAAGATATGATGAAGAGAAACTGTCTGAAGCTGGTCTTGGTAAATGGTCAAAAGTCAGGGTCAGTCATCGCTGAAACACATTTTGCTTTTGACCCAAACCTTTGACCTTTATTCCTTTGACCAGTAATCTGCTCATTGTTGAACTATATTACAAAGTTTCAGTAATGTGATGTGGACCATTCTTAATTCACGTTATTACAATGTAGAAAAACTTTAGGAATGGATTGACAATGCCAGAATAGCCTGCCCTTCACATCACAACATAACTGGAGATGTGAAAATGATGTGGGAATACTTCAGTGAAGAGAGAAAGAACAAATATGATATTTGACCTTTTTTTTTCTTTTTTTTTCTTTTTAGCTGTGCAGCTGTTGAGCGTATTACTCAGGTGGTCTTACATTATACTGTAAAAGTGGATATTTTCGCATGACTGATTTTTCGCAATCGGCCAGGTAAGAAGAGTTACGTGTGTTTTTAATTCCGCGGAATCAAGATATCAACTACTGGAACATATGGCAAGCAAGAAATTTTGCGTGCTTTTATTTTCGCTCTAGTTTCTGGTTGCGCAAAATGTGCAAAAATTTCAACGTGAAAATTTCCACTTTTTACAGTAGTGGATAAGTCTGAGTGTATTAGCCTGCAGAAACTTTCTAGGGCCTCTTTGAACCCAAGGCTCCAAGCTATGTTTGTTTCTGTTGTCTAATTTCATTGGAGAGTCCATTGTACACCATTATCAAAGTATGTAAGAAAGTACCTATGAATATTACAATGGAATTTTATTTCAACTGTTGATATTTCACCATTTATGTTCAATAATAAATGCAAGAATACTTACAAAGAACATCTTGCCCCTTGTTTTTTTGTGTTTTTTTTTCGTTGGACTGATGTGTAAAATGTTAGAAGGGAGGCCTTTGCAACTTACCGTTAGCTATTTCTGAAACAGCTCATAAGGACTTGAATGCCATTTTTTATATATTCACACACAAAGGGATGGTACACGTTTGGTGGAGATGAGAATTGGGCTTTTAACTTCTTGCGAGATACCAAGAAAACACTTATGATATAGTACAGAGCATACCATTTTAAGAGGAATTCAAAGTTTATTTGATGAAAATCGGATTTGGAATGACTGAAACATCCAAAAATAAAGTAAAACAAAGCGATCGTGATAAAGTGTGGGTCCCACACTTGATTAGAATTGCTCTTTTTTGGATATCTCAGCCATTTCAAAACCGATTTTCATCAAATAAATGTTGAATTCCTCATAGAACTACATGCTCTTTCATATTTAAGAGGTTTCTCATCTCGCCAGAAAATGTTAGAAACCTGAAATTAGGTCTCAACCAAAACTGTACCATCCCTTTAATTGGGTCTCAGATAATCAGAAAACATGGTATTAGAGGGACAATATGCATTCCCAAGGCACACACTTATAATTAATGCCTTAAAAACAGGAGACATGTGAAATGGGATAAAGTTTTAATAGTCGGGCAATTGAGTATATGAACATAAGAACGACCCAAGTCCATGGAGGATCATTTCGAGTAAACTAAAAAAAAACTTCATATCTTTTTTATTTGTCCAATAATATTCTATTTAACTGTGATGGGAAGGCAACATTGTATATACAAATTAGAACATATATTATTATGACAATTAACATTTACATTAATTGTGGAGAGGCCATTTTGTGTGGTGGACTTGGGTCGTTCTTTGATTCATATGGACTTGGGTCGTTCTTTGATTCATATACATGATATTCTGCTATAGAAGTGGGAGAAAGATGAGAGAGGGCGCTATTATATGAATGTAAGAATGACCCAAGTCCTTCATTCTTACATTGACATAAGATTTAACTCATTCATTTTCAGGCACTTCCGGGGGTAATTAGGATTTATCATTTACACACAAGATGAGTCCATGCATAAGCTACAATTTTCCCATGAAAAACTGAATTTGGCCAAAAATTGGACTTGGGTCGTTCTTATATTCATATACTCAATTGTGGGGGGGGGCGGGGGGGGGGGCAGTTTATGTGTCTGGTGCCACTTCCGGGTTTCATCAGCTAACAAGGGGGGGGGGGGAGGCCTTCAGTGTAACTTTCTGTTGCCACTTAAGGGTTTCTTCAGGCTGACTAAGCAATAATAAAAAAAAAACATAAAATAGGCCTTGCCCGCACTTCTTTCTAAGCCACTTCAAGGTTTCATCGGCCTGGCAAAACAAAAAAGCTTAACCACATTTTTTTTTCCCAGGTGCCACTTCTGGGTTTAAGAAAAAAGAGGGGGGGAGGGGAGGGCAAGTGGTTACACCCTATTGGTCTGCCCCAGCCCTGGTGTAAAAAAAACAAAAGTCTGTATAAAATTTATTTTACTGCCATCATAAAATTTACTAAGTGTTCTTTGTATATCACAAAATTTAGTTGTGTTATTATTTAAACCAGACAAAAAAAGCCCGATAACCTCTCTAGAAAACTCTTTGTGAAGAACATTCAACTGTGTAGCTCAGGGTGTATTGGTATTGGACAACATATTATATAATCTGGCATGCTTAGCCTCACCTTTTGGCCACCATGTAATGGCATGTTAAGTACACTACAGTGGCTGTATGGTGGAATAGACTGGCAGAATTACATATTCCAAGATCTAGTGCGTCGTGCACATCAACACTCGTAATTGACAGAACTATCAATGCAACAATGAAGCCTACTAGTATGTATCTGGTGATGATTGTGATTATAGAGTTGATGAAATATGCTGTAATTCACAATCATTGTGCACATCATTCCCTGTCAAACACAAGTTTGTCAAAACAAAATATGTTATCAAATGCCCTTACCGCTGGACTTACCGCTCCTTTCTAGCAGTAAGTCTTGAAATTAGCGGTAAATTCTATAATCCTTGATGCTGATTGGCTGTGACGCCTAATTTTGATGGTAGTTACCATTGAAATTCAACGGTAAGTTTTATGCAACGGGCCCTTGTCTTCAATGAACATATACAGGTACCGGGTACTTACATCTGAACTTGTTCTTGATATTCAAGGATGTGCAAGTTGCGGCATTATGAGCGTGGGCAATATGATTAAAGTGTATCAATACCCTGAAAATTTACTATTTGACATGGAAGAGAATTGTTCTAAAAGTGTTTTCTAAAAATATGAGTATGCAGCTCCTTTACACGTAGAAATAATAAGAATACAACATTAAAATTTAATAACACTAACAAGTTACAGTTTGAATTTTCTTCAATTTGTCTCCCTCTAACAAATTAAATTTGTAAGACTGCAACTGCTGATCTGTAATTTAACAAACATGTTGGAAAAAAGGAACCACAGGACTCGAACCTGTCATCCACTGCTTTCCAGGCAGTGACACTACCACCAGGCGATCCCTGGTTGCTGGCAGTGACGCAAGGAACTTGGAACAAATACCCAAGCTTCGAAATCACCAGATCAGCAGTTGCAATCTTACAGATTTCATTTGTTAGAGGGAGACAAATTGAAGAAAATTCAAACCTCAACCTTCACCCCTCTACTTGATATTCTCTTGCAACACTAACAAGTGTTTGTATGCTTCTTGAATTTCTTGAGTTTAGACTATGGGTAGTCGACAGGTACTATCCACAGGCATCAATCACACAGATTCAATATTTTTCATGTGGATCATTCTTTCTCTGGTCACTGAAGCTCGCTACACAGTATTAACATTGTGGCTCGACCACATCCTAGCCGATTGTGTTGGCTGAGGGCATCGTGCAGGTGCACGATGCATTCCTTGACACCGAGACAAGATGCAATGTACACGAACGTACGGTATGTAGCACAGATGCTGTGTTCATGTTCACGATTGCATGGCTTTGATCATTTTGTAACAGCTGCAATAAGCCAACACACACATGAAAAAGGGCGTTTACATGGAGTTCATTTGGGAATACAGGTAAAAAGATTGATTTCACACAAGGAAAACATACACACTAAGTAAGATGTTTATGCAAGTGCTAGGTATAAGACTAATTTCTGTAAATTGACAAACAATGAGGAGCATATTTGGGATAACCTCTTCCATGGTCTTCCATGCCACAAACAATAATTTTTATAGTATTGATCATCCCAAGTATTGATACATGTGTGTGTACACTTTTAACTTAGTCAAGTATAGAGATGAAATTAATTTCTGGTCTCATTATTATCACGACAAGTGACAATCATTAAAAAAAAAAGAAGAAATGTAGCTATTGGCGACTGGTATGAGGCTCTGCCGTATCGCATGGTTTTTCCCAATAGGTGTTGAGTACTTCTTGACAACAACTTTACATAGTAGAGAAAAAAGAAAAATGAAATGCATGTTTGTCACTGTGTTGAGTGATTACTTTCCTTAAACTTGATTTCATTTGGATTGATGGCTGAATTGTTTAAGTGAGCAAGTATTTGGGAATTTGAGCATTTTTCACTTGACCTTTCACCTTTGCCTCTGGCGACACTGTGCAGAGACTCCAACTCTCTCCCGCTTTCAACGGGAGATCTCCCGCCGAAAGCCCATTTTTTGCAGAATCCTCCCGTTGTCCTCCGCTTGAGATTTAATTTCTCCTGCTTGAAATGATTTCTTACTTAATTTCATTGTATGTTGAAAAATAAGCCTTAGAAAGCGCAAGAGAGCATCTAGAACCCTACACCAAAAGCGGACCTTGCGCTCGTGATGTGTGTGTTTTGTGCACATCAAGTTGGAGTCTCCTATTTGCAGGGGTTACAGGCGGGGAGAGAATCTCCAGATCAGAAGGTGCTTGGGGTTAAAGTCTCTGACTGTGTGGCGGAGGCATAAAAAAGTCTTATTCTCTCTCCTGATGAAGGGGTTGGTGACTGTGTGCACATGAATGAGTGAACATTAAACTACAAGAAAGACACATGCTGGCAACAGTGATTTTGACATGTACATAATCAAGTTTATGTATTAATTGAAAATAACAATTTCACCATTTTTAAAATGGATGTTACATTCAAGTGTGCTTCTTAAATAATTTCCTGGGTCAGTTGTCTTACAAGTATATAACATGAAAAGTAAAATGGTATGGCATAACATATACAATCATTGTTCATTGCAAACACAATGTGAAAAATGCACAAATGTCTGTAACAATGGATCATCACTTTCATTCATGCAATCGACATGACAAATTGAAATTAACATCATTAAAAATAAATTGGCACAGACCTGCTCTATCTGCAATTTTCTTAGGAATTTCAGCCTTTCACATAAAAAAAAAAACAACAAATATAGATAATATAGTGGTCAAGAACATAAGCACCCACCACATCCTGGTACTTACAAAACTTTGTACATAACGGTACACTTGCAGATGCCAAACAAAAGAACATGAGGAAATGGACCTTGTCTGACAGTCTGTGGTCCCTTTCAAATGACAATTGACCAATGGGCATCTTTTCAATCTCAATACATTTCACACAAATACTGCACTTTGGCAAATTGATGCTCAAATTAGGACTAGATGCTGCTTACTAATGGCAAATATGAACGCAATATGAATCACCTATCTTCCCTTAAATAATGCGTCATCAAACACTAGCATACATCTGCATGCACATAGCACAGCTATTACTTACCTGATACATTTCATTGTACACCTGGCCAACAGATGTAAAGAGGAAAAAACACAATTACCAAGCAGGCATGTACTCAAACTTTTTCCCCCACTGCTAAAAATTTCCATTTTCATGCTTTATTCGGATCCATATCACACCTGTGCAAATCTTGACATGAGACATGAGTATATCATCCAATAAACTCTCATAGTTCCATACTACCACATTCCCTTTATGGCCAGAGGAAATAACAAAACCTTGTGCACCACTAACAGTGAAATTGTAATACACCATGACAGCATGGTTCCTAACACCAGTCATGACCAAACCATAGACACCAAGAGGCATAATGGGATGATCACTGACTTTAAAATAAGAGTATTACCACCTTAATCTTTGTCACACTTGTATGGCATACCTCTCTTCTCATCACATGTGTTATGTTGCCTAACGTGAATCATTATATTGAGAGGATATATGTGCAGCAACCAGATTGATAATTCTACATTTACACTGTTAATGGAGGATCTTACATTACAACTTATCTATTCTTCACTTTGCTTTTATTGCAATATTTTTTCTGAAGCCTTAACATGTGGTGTTTATAGTAGTGTGGATCTTCCTGCAAAGGCTTAATCCACCTTCTCTGGTATATCACATTTTTTTTGATACTGTAATCTATGGGTGGCTCATGGAACAGCTCATATTTATTGCTCATCATGAATAAATTTGCTAAGCAATGAATTCCAGTTTTGCAGAGGACTAGGAAAAAATAATAACAAGACAATTACAAATACCATATGTAGATGATACACCAAGCATTCTTGTTGGAGCACAGTGTGTGTGAAACTCTCTGTTAATTAACCACACTGAAAATTGTTCTGTTGCATAACAGACATAAGTTATTCATGCACACACACAGGCTACTCCATAACTTTTTATATTTATCATCAATATAAAGTTGCCATGCAATTGGTGCCTTTCACCAATATTTTTTACTAATGGTCAAACTCCTTCCAAAATTTAAACAGAATTCCAGACAATGATTCATTGTGCAGTCTACATGATTTGACAAAAAACTAGTAAGTTTTTATTTCACTTATTACATTTTAATTTTTTTTTTTTTTTTAATACCTTGTTCGGATGGTTCATACAGGAGTTTGAAATAATATTTCATGGAAATGTTACCATGAGGAATAACACCACTCTAACGCTAAGGAAACATTACCTGATGGTACACAAAACTTACAAGTGGGGATTCTTGCATGTATATCAATCAAGATTTATGTGTCCGGCAACACTCCCCCCATACACTGTATGATTCTCATCTGTCCTAATAGCATATCCTTCGTAGGTAGTGACACATGTAGACAATAATGGGTGTGTGATAGGCAGGACAACATTGATTTGAATATGGTTGGATCACAGAACACACTCAACCCCATGGCCTTCATGTATGCACAATCAAGATGTGCTAACCCTCACCTAGACAAGCATCTCAGGCCCTGTGATTAAGATGCAATAATAAATGATAATGAAGGAAATAATAACAATAATGGTAATAATAATAATAATAGTAATAGTAATAGTAGTAGTAGTAAGTAGTAGTAGTATAGTAGTAATACAATAATAATAATAATAATAATAATAATAATAATAATAATAATAATAATAATAACAATAATAATAATAACAATAATAATAACAATAATAACAATAATAATAATAATAATAATAATAATAGTAATCAGTAGTAGTAGTAATAGTAGTAGTAGTAACAATAATAATAATAATAATAATAACAATAATAATAATAACAATAATAATAACAATAATAATAATAACAATAATAATAATAATAATAATAACAATAATATTATTATTATTATTATCATTATTATTATTATTATCATTAAAAAATAATAATACCAATAATAATTACAGTGATAATAACAACAATAACACCTATCAGTATGAGCCATGATGCTGTCTATATATAAACACACATACTACAGTCATAATAATTTACTGTCAATGCTTCAACATCAAAATAGAAACTAGAGTGACCATTGGAGACAGAAAAAAAAAACAAACGAATATCATATTAGCAAACAGATTTTGTTGTAAACATTATCTTGTGAGCAAACATCAACCAGTATTTGATAATAATATTACTTGTATCTTGTATCTGCCAGTACTATTTTGTCACACTTTGCTAGGAATATGTCCTAATGGGCAAATTATTTTTTGATGAGACAGTAAAATACAAGAGAAAAATTGTGTAAAGCTTAAGCAAAAGCAGCTAAGAAAAAGAACTCATTATGACTATCTCATTCATCTGTTATTTCCATCTATGGAAATAAGATGTCTACATTGAGTGAATATCATGTCATGTGACTACTGCTCTTCTGTTTCAAAAGTCAATAATTTAATATTTTTGCAAAGAGCCTAACCACTCTGCTAAATGTGGGAATATATGGTCCTTCATCATCCAAAGTATGATCAGTCACCCCAAGGAATTGAAAAAAAAAAAAACATTTTATTTTGGGCCCTCTTATGTGCAGCATAAATGTAGATGGAGTGAGTTTACAGAAACCTCATTGTGCATTGCCAGTTCAAGCTTTCAAAAGGCTGCCATTCTGGTTGATTTACTTCCTTCAAACAAGACTATCCTGCCAACATTCTCTGACTTTGCAAAACCTTCACTGGGGAGCTTTTTTACACCATTCACGGTCATAGCTTCCAAATCCACAAAGAGTAAAATACACAACAGTGAAGTTGTGTTCACTAGCATACCCTTTGGATATGTATACTAACAGGCATCCTCTGGAAAGTTTATTTCTCACTACCTAACTTGCTTTCCCTGACAGAAAAGAACAATTTCATAGTCATGCAAAAAAATGACATATCAAACAAGATTGTAAATTGTAACAAATATACATACATTTTTATCCAGTACATGCAAAAAGCACCTGAGTTAACAGTAACAAGTGTATAACAGTTCAAACTGTGTGGCACAGCATTTTAAGAGACATATCACTTCAATATCCACAGTGCCAAATAATCAAAATCAACACATCATGTTCAATCTAAAGTCATATTTTTGTAAGTGTTGTTCCTTTGCACCCTTAAGCCCTGTTTTAACAGACCTCATCCCCACAACGTCAAGACCACATCGGGAAAACAAAATTCCTCGCCTCAGGCAATAAAACCGCAGGAGAGAGCGAGGGGTACCCTTTTAATCAACAGACACATACTGAAAACCTTCTCCAGGTACAGTAATGTAGGTTTCCATAACAACCTACCCGGTCCTGCACTAAGGGGGTGTGGTTACACTCCATGCATGTTATCAGAGAGCAGTGTCTCATTCTGTTTGGACTGTTGTGCATGTGTGCTGAGTGTATCACAGGAATGTTACCGTGAGAGCAATTTAACAGAAGGGTTGTCAGGGTAATGTTGGGGTAATTACCCTAGCTGGCTAGGGAAGGGGTTTCGCAAAAGTTTCAAGCAACATTTTGTGGAGACTGTTTTGACAGGCATGGCCAAAAAAAAAATGAAAAAAAAAATTGAAAAAAAATTGAAAAATTGCCCAGATGTTATGGTAACTCTGGTTTGAAAGGCTCTGTTTAAACGGGGCTCAAGATATACACATCTATAACATTTTCTAAGTAATTCCTACCAGGATTCCAATGAAAAAATATGGAGAGGATAGCAGATATGTCAATCTATAGTTTTTAGGGAAATGGCCATAAGTTGTCATATAATCATTGGTGTAGCAGAATACCGGTAGGCAAGATAAAGACCTACTTTACTTCCAATGCCATGAATGTTCTCAAAATTATCATTCCTCATACATATTCATATGCCTCTTTGCAATTCATCAATTTTTATCTTTCCTTGCCACATGTGATAATAACATGGGAACAATATATATATATATTTTTTTTTTGCCATAAACTTCCTGAAATAACATAAAATATTGCCAGTACTAGTGGTGTCAACCAAGTTCTTGCTCACGGATGTGCATGCAAATATATAACAGGAAGCAGGGTTGAAGGTCTAATGTAATAATCTTCATAGAAACTACATTCCATCAGATTAAATATTTCATAACAGGAAAGTTACCATGTTGTATAATACATGCATTAATTTTGATTAATGCAATCTATTCAAAAAGCTTCAATCCATGTTTTGTGAGGCATTCTAACTGGGGAGTGGAACGATGTGAAATGAGTTACCAATTTATAGAGTAGGGTGCGGATTATTAAATTCATTGTGGACAGTCCTGGAGGTTTTGTGACATATTTGGGAACTTAGAAGAAGAACTGAGGACAAATCTGGTCACTTTGTACTGAGTCTGACACCTTATCACATCACAAGCCAGGCTATACTTTCAAGCCATTAGACCCAAGACCAAAGCTGTTCATGTTAGGCTTGACTTACAGAACAGGAACACTCTGTCTCCAGTATGAACATATTTTGATGTACTTGGCATTCTGTTAGGCATCAAAAAAAAAAATCAAGTAGATAATAGAAAATGGACATTCTATGAGTACCAAAAAAGGTAAAGTCACATTGCCTTAATTTGGTCCAAAGTATCTCTCTCAAATCATGTTGCTCCATTGTAAAATCATATTTCCCAAGCTATTGTTATATCATGGTGCCATACTTCTCTACTTTTACATACATCATGATTTCCATTTGCAATCAGTGCTCTTCATTAATACCCCCATTCCACAGACATTTCTTCTCGTCGGTCACTCGTCGGAAGCAAAGTTTGTTGCTTCAGTCACAGATCGAAGTGTATTGCGTCGCACTCTGATGAATCCAACTTGTGCTGGTGGACTATTGAATCAGTCTCAGACCTGTCGTGCATGATCCTCACTGGACGATCTTCCTCATCGCATCACACCCAGCGTGTCTGACACTGACCTGATGGTCAACCATCACAAGTTGGATTCATCAGACTGCTATCTGACTCACTTCAGTGGGTGGCCGGAAGCAAAAAACTTTGTTTCCAACGAGTGACCACTGAGAACAAATCTTTGTGGAATGGGGGTATTATGGTTGAACACCTCACAGATAATGCACAGCTTTACATACAGACTTGCCAATTGTCAACTGCTTGAGGTGCTCTCCAAGGTTCTCTTTAAGTACATTCAGGCTTCTACCTTAGTAAAGTGGACAAATTTCATTTCTTTTCTTTTCATTTGATTATTTTATGACCTCTATTGGAATCATTTTGCTACACAACTGGCAAACAGGTATTACCTATTAAATGCTTACCTAACAGTCACTGTATACAAAGATTATGATGCAAAGTCACACCTTTTGACATCAAGATCAGGACAGAAAGGGCTTACCGGTAATTTCTTTCACATATGCCTACTCCTTGATGTCTTGAGGGGAGAGTAGTATTTTTCTCCACGATGAGAGAGGGGGCTGACTCATGACACACAGATAGTATTGCTTGGTGATACTGGCTACAGTAATACGTTGCTTTATCAGAGTTGTGTTGTGTGTATGCTTCTCAGCTTCAATAATATGTGTAGGAACACAGTGGTGTCTTTAAGTTGCAGAAATCCTTCTACTTCTTTGACTCTAAATACCTGATGGAAATTGCACTAAAAATTCCATTCGATTCAAATGACCATGAAACAGCCCTAAAATCTAGTTTCTGGGGACCTACCACTCCCAAATTAAGACCGAATTGCAAGGAACTGCTTTCCTTCAATGAGAGAGGAGGTTGACTCATGAATTACAGACAATTTGTTATTTTTTTTTTTTCTTATTTGATTGCTGTAGTATATCCTCAAATGGCTTGAGATACTGAAATGAGCAGTAAATATCATAGGCTATAATGCACATAATTCTCTCGATGACCCAACCTCAAGAGTTTTAGAAATAATGGCTGCTCACTTGAATGAAGGCAAAAGCTTTCTGAGCTGACAGGGATACATCAGAGATCTCCAATCTCATCAGACTCTGATTCATACAGTAAGACCACTGCAGTGCTTCATTCTATTCCTGTCATAAGGTGGTATGTTGGTGGAAGAGACAAACACTGATCCAGCCATTTCCATGAGATACCACCGCAGTCTGTTGCCAGGGACTAGAGTCCAGTCAGGGCCAGGAAGAGATGCTCACACACTAACTGCTTGCATGATATTAAACAAGGAGAGAAATAAAATGTGCTGGGCAGCTTTATTTGACGTCAGTATTAAATCAATTCCTTTTGCTTCTATATATTTGCAGTCATCACGGGACATAAAAGAAGTCATCTCACTGAGGACAGGTTGTGAATACTATCATCATAGCTACCCTCACAGCTGTGCTGCTCTGTCTCTGTGTGTACAGTCAGGCAGACTATTCATGGTTAAGCACAAACCTACGTCCCTACACACATACCTTCATACATGAAAACAGGCACAGGAACATACTACAACTGACACAGTTGGGACTCAGTGACAGGAGAGCCAGCAAAGGCTCTGGTTCATCTCTGGGCATTTAAGCCCCCTACGTCTTTCATCGCAGTTTCAATTGGTTTTATCTGTTGTTGTTTTTTCACACACAAATAAAATGGATAGATTGCATCCGAGCCGCCCTGATGAGGGCAAGAGTGCTAGGACCACTTCAGGAGGAATCGCTGTCCTTGAGACGGCCCTGGCATCACTCATACTCCAGGATCCGCTTGTGATAGAATAAAAGGTACCTGGGTACACAGAGAACAAAACAAGAACAGATTCTTTTTGTCAACTTACTGCAGAAGGGAACATTGCACTTACACTACGCTCTTTTTTAAGACTTCTTGAAAATACTGCAGAAGGTAACATTGCACTTACCTTTGCAAGTACCTGGTACTTTACAAAGTGACAAGAAGACACAATAAACAAAACTGCTGCTGCACTAAATGGAATCACAATACACAGGTATTAACACATAAATCAATCAAACAGTTACAAAAATATCTCTGTAATCCCATTCTAAATGTGTCAGTTGTCCAGTGACAAAGGAAGAATATGACTTTAGTTAATCCCTCAACAATAATGTAGATTTACAGTGGCAGGGCTGCAAACCGTGTACATGTACATGTTTGGTATAGTACTTTGAAAATCATGTGACAAGACTTGCAAAGAATTAGTAAAGAAAAAGTCAATTGCGAAATGATTTATGTGATTAGCATACGGATTAAAAAAGAAAACAGCTTGCTAGGTACAAAGGGTAATACAATCAGAATCTCAGGAAAGGAAGGAAGCATTGTTGAAGCAATGATGATGTCACATTGGCAATGGTAAACTGATGCTACAGGCAACTCCCGTTATAACGAAATCCTCAGGACTGGCAGTTTTCTTTCATTATATCAAAATTTTCTTCACAGCTGAACAGTAAAATGTGCAAATATAAATTATGCAGATGATAATTAATAGACCTGACTTTTTACTGCACTGTAACAAAAATTTCGGTATAACAGGAGTGCACTGTACCAGCTCCTCTCCTGACAAGTGACTTGTCTCACCCTTCACTGTGGAGAACATCATGAACGGTTGCCTTGGTGATGAGGGCATCGTCACACTTGAACCACTGGTCATGGTGCTGCCTGACATAGCAGGTGTAATGACCTGCCTCCAGGGAACCATGGTGATTGACTACAGCAAAGAGTGAATATCTGGAGAAAAGGAGACACCAAAGCACAAGGGTTACATCTTCTGAAGGCAAGATCTCATAATATTAGACCATCAACACACAAAGTGCTAACTATCCCAGTGATCAATACACTGGTTTGTTCAACCTCAACTGAGAAGGGCACTTACATGTCATATCTGCTTGAGACTAATTCTCAGAGTGCTGTTTTTGGTTTTAAAATATGTTTGTAGATGCTACTGTAGACATACAATTACAAAAGAATATCATTACACTGAGGTACTGGCTTGATAATATTCAGGTCTAACCACTTAACTGGTTTAATTCACAAACCTTGATACTGTTTGCAGTGGTTAACAAAAGCTCACATACCGGTAGTCTCCTATATGAAGGTTTATGGGTGTCTTCCAGCTTTCTCCTACAGCGTGGTGCACCATACTATACCCGCACCAAAGGAGCACTCAAACTCTCCCAAAGTTTACTGTACCATAACATACCAAGCCAAAAGTGGGCCACTTCTCGATGTGCTTCAAAAGTGTACAGTACTGAACCAAAAGTTGGCATGAGAAGAATGCACATAACACGCACCACGTTATAATACAAAGAGTTGACTCTCTGCTGACAGGGAAACCTGTAAGTAGTGTTATGCATGCAAGGTGCATGACCTTGTTGCTACAAAACATGTGACTCCCTCTGACTCAAGTCTTAAAATTAACTCATGAGGTATGCTTTCTCCACAGAGTACTCGAACATTCCCAGACTGGTATGCTATGGTACAATACGGTATGGTTTGGTTTGGTTTGGTTCCCTTTTAAGCGCTTGAACACAGAATATGTTCTTCATCAAATCCAACACACAACTTGAACAACCCATTCAATATACACTTATGACATACCACAAAAAAAAAAGAAAAAGAAAAGAGGAAGTTACAAGAACACACACGATCCAGATTCATCACACAGCAACATTGCAGGAAATATGTTTGCTGTTCAATATCAAAGCTACATAACGTTCATGGAAAAACCTATGTTGAATCGCAATAGAAAAAGCCAACTTTATCATCTCAGCCAAAGTGTTATAACATAATGAAAATAAAAAGGCTCATGAAACAATGTCATGTGCTACTATCACTTTTTCTATGTCAGAATGAGAGCCAAAGCTAGACTGCCAGGAGTAGATTGAGGAGAAGAAAGGGGGAGTCGGGCTTTGTGAGATACTCACTGATTATCTGAGGTAGTTGTCCTGTTCTGCCGATGGTGGTGACCATTGGCTCTACGGTGAGTAGACATGTATGGCGTCATGTCTAACTCATGTGGGAAGGATATAAACGTTGAGATCTTTTTCCTGAATCTGGTTGAGTGCTCAAATCTCTATTGCATTAAACGAAAAAACAGAAGGCAAAAATGGTAGTCACTTGCAGAACACAACTTTCATCATAATCACATCACTTTTATTGCTAATGAAAGATACATGAACTGACTGAATGCTACCCGTATTAGTGAAAAAAGAAAACAAGAACATGCTTTTTGCACACATAATTGTCACACAATTGTATCAAGCCAAATATACTGGATTGTAGTTTTATGTACATATATCACAGTCAGAAAGGTAAACACTCAGAGCAAAGGGCTCATTTGTACCCCACATAAGCAGCACAGTACAACAGACATTAAAAGCATCGGTTGACACTATTACTTCTCACCTTCAAATGGAAGCATGCAACCAGGGGTAGCGTTTTCATGGTGAGTTGCTTGGTGGATTCCTGATAGTTCTGACAGACACTACACTTTATCTTTGCACTGCTACCCAAATACTCTGGACGGGTGAATCTAGGTGGGAGAGAAGTGGAGAACAAATGTATTTGTACATTATGTGTAGAAAATACTATTGCAGGTTTAATGAAGTTTCTGACCATACATGGTGACTTATTTTCAGTAAAGCCGTCCTTGGTGACTTGAAGAGTCTTTTGAAAAAATGAAATTGGAAATGTCAGTGCAGTAATCATATATCAAAGCATGGGTGTCATCATTGGAGAAAGCAATTTAAGACATGGCAACCTGACTGCAGGCATTCAATGATATACGCTCATAACCTCTAAGTTTCTTCAGATTTCCCCATTCTGTGTATTTGCTTGTTTGGTGCACAATAAGCTTACCATTTAGAAAGACTTACAGGGACTTGTAATTTGATATCGCATTGTCCTTAGCTGATACAGTGTCCCACACTCATGATAAGACTGCCATCAACGAATGACAGGATCATACACACAGCATGCTTACGGTAGTGACCTCAAACCTTACTGTTTTTTTTTTTTTTGGTGTTTTTTTTGTTTGTTTGTTTTTTTGCCACCTGGCATGCATGATGGAGTGCTTTCTTTGCTGAGTGACACAAATGTCTGCAAACTACCTGTCAACAAACGAGACTATCAAATCCCCCAAATCCTCATTGTGTCATCAGGGCCTTCCTGTTGGACTGTTACACACTGCCACACCTAAGCAGGCTTGCTAATCTACAACTAGGTCAAGTTTGGATGCTGATGAAGAAACTTGGTCAGTAAAGATACGGCCTGGGCACATAAAGGGTTATGAACAAGCTCATTATAGCCAACATTCTATTGAGACATGGTCAATGTATGATGCTGACTTGAGATATCAAACATTCTCTTGAAAAAGCAATGGTATATGCCTACTAAATTAAAGTGAAAAAAAGTACAAGAACTGATAGAAGGAAGCAACTGCCTGAGTGAGAGCAGTCTGTTGGAATCATAAACAGACTTTATAAGAGGAGTCCTCGTTTCTTGCTGAGAAAAAAATAAAAGTACAGTAGTCTCCTCTTAAATGGGTAAGAAATGCTCTGCCAGACACTACCCAATTAAGCAAAGACTACTGTACCATACTATTCATTTTGATTCAGTAGTCTGGTAATCACTCAACACTGATACTCTGTATGTAATTCAATACAGGTTTCAATTCACAGAGTGAGAAAAAGAGAGAGGAGGAGAGAGAGGGAGTGAGAGAGAAAGCCTCTGAATTACCTTCGTAAGCAGTCATCAAGGGAATGTGGTACATCATCAAACCCTGGAGGTGACATAAGGCCTGAATCACCATTGTGGAGACTGTTGCTACTAGTACTGGAACCTGAGAGGAAGGAGAGTGGCATGGAGGAACAACAAAATCAACCACAGAACACTCTCCATACTGCATACCCACACACATACACAGACACACACACTCAATCATATCAACCAAGTGTCTGGTAACTCCTTGTATAAACTAAACACATGCATACACAAAGAATATGCACAAGAATTTAACAAAAATTCAAGCTTATATTCTAGATTACTTTGGAAATAAGGTTTGCAACATGATAAATTTCAGGCAATGATTTTGTCAATCATCGACAATGTATCTGTACCTTATTTGTCTTCACAACTTTTTTTTTTTTGGGTGGGGCAAAAATTCAAATATCAGGACTGACAAGGTACAGTTGAACCTCTCGTATCCGGACAAGTCGGGACCGGGGCTCATCCGGATAAGGGATTTAGCCGGATACGGGAGACTCAATGCTTTATACATGTACATATACATACACATGTACTGATGTAGCCCATTGTAGTACCACATGTAGTAATGTGTATACTGCAACCTTTTCATTGTTACACTCAGTAACAGACCCCAAAATAGAGGTTCGTGTTTGCAAGAATGAAATCATTTTCTTTTATAAATTCTTGGGATGATTTACCTAAATAATTATTAAGAAATGTATCAAGAATATGTAATTCATGTGTGTTTGTGTAGGAGTTCTCAAGGAGTTGGGAATCCCCCTTTCCTCCCGTAATTATTTTAAAAAAATCACGGCGAGATTGCGTCCGTATAATAGAGAGATCCGGATAAAGGGAGGCCGGATAAGAGAGGTTCAACTGTATAACATTTATTCGATACATGAAAATGCAAAGAATAAAAATCACAATAATGCAAAATCTGGCAAAAATATTACTTTGACTATTGAATGACAGTGAGAAACTGTGTGCTGGGTGGCTTTACCACACACATGCTTTATACTGTAAAGCTAAATGAAACACATCCTTCTGTCCCTTCTGGAGTCATCCCTTCAGAATGTGAATGATAATCAACTAATAAAATCAAACATTATATCTAGTATGTCTATAATGACCTAAACCATCAGACTACATCCCATTACTCTATACTCTAGCTATCTGTCATACAGCCATTCAAACATCTTGGCACTAGTAATTAGTATACTGTAAATGCAAAAGTTTTTGCGGTACATTAATTTTCGCTTATTTCGTGCTACTTCTGGCTAGCGCGAATTCTAAAACCCGCGAAAATATCTTCACAATTTTCTCTGCACATTGTGAATGGGTTGACAATTGTGCAGCGCGAATTCAACAACCTGCGAATATGTTTTTGAGCCGCTCAGTGCAAAAAAATCATCCGAAAATATTGACGTTTGCAGTATTCTTACTGTCAGTCTCGGCCACTTGAGTTACATTTTCTTGAACTCACCTGAAGAGTTACTGTCTACAGAGAAGTCGCCTACTGGAGGTTGGGAGGGGGGAACAGGGAGGGGAGCACTGCTGCTACTACCAGTACTTGATGGGCCAAGGTCTAGTGAGATATCCCAAAAGGGATCGACTGTTGTTGATATACCCCTGAAACAAACAAACACATTTCAATGAAGAGACAGTGACTTCTAGATGGTCCTTGGGATGTACACCAGCAGGGAAAAAGAACATGCTAACTCTGAATATCAATTCATTCAAGAAAAGCAGAACACACACACAGACACACAAAGCACAAAATGCATCCTTGATCATTTGGAAATGCAGCTGAAACTAACAAGGTTTGCAGAGACAGCCAGATTTTCCTTGCTGTAGCCAGTACTCTTTTGATCGTACATGAAAATGCACATAATGGGCAGTACACCCCAGAAACACTGATTATTTTCTACAATTGCTACTCCACTTTGTTTGTATGTTGTAGCTATACATATATCGTGCCTCACATAAAGTTGTTCTGATTTTCACTGATAAATTATTTTTAAAATACTGACAAAAGTGACAAGAGTTAAACACAAGATCACAATAGTGATTTTTGTCTGTATAAGTTGTTTCACATCAACAGTGTCTTTCATATTCATATCATAAGCAGATGTTTTCCACTCAATATGTACTGAAAATCAGATCTACATCAAGGTACATTTTTTCCCCCTCAAAGTAAGTTAAATGTGCAAAAACAGAATCATATTCATGGTTATGAACTCTTTTGAGGTATGTGGACACCAAGATTTTCATGAAAGAAAGTTCACAAGATTTGTTCTAATTTCAACATGCTGACTTACTTGCATGCTTGGCATGTCACATCTGACTGCAGCCCACCGGTGAAGATTTGGTCTATGATACAATTGCAATGATTGGGATTATTACCCGAGACTCCATTGTGTCCTGCTGGGAAAAAAAAAGACAGAGTATTAGTCCACAGCTACTCTTCGGGATTTGATCATCTACTGACTTGTCTGTTTTTCATCACTGCAGCTATAGTTTTTCTTTCTTTTGAGTTTTTATAACTGTGTTATCATTAGATGTTCTGCATCAGGGTATTTTCCCCTTTATTTCTACATAAAAAGTTCACTTGCCTGGACATTGTTGCCTTCATCAATGTCCACAGAAAGATCAATAAAATATTAAAGCAGTGACATTTTCCCACAAGACTCACCACCTTTGGTGAAACAAAACTACCAAAGCCTTCAAGCAAGGAATTCAGCTGTATAAATAAAAATCTTTCTTGTAGTAGATAGGAGGAACTTATACAAACAGTACTGAATATTACTTATAACATGTCTCTATAAAATTATTTTTCTAAGTTCACACATATTACATCTGAATAGTAAGTAGGAAATAGAGGAAGGGAATACTGTAAGTGTAAAACCAGAAAGTTTTGGGTGCAAGAAATTATTTCGCAAGCTAAGATTCACAAAAATTTTATGCCGCATTAAGTGCCATCAGCTCCAATTCATGAAAAATTCATGCCGCAAATATTTCTGAGTTTACAGGAATAGATAATTCTTATTCATCCAAGTACATAACATACTGAATCTGACAAGTTTTTTGAGTATATCTCTCAAAGAATTGGCAATTTCGATCAATGGTACCTTTACAATGCCGGTGTAAGACATCAAGAGCTGCAATGAAGAACTCATGGGCATCCTGCTGCTCATAACCAGCCAAGTGTCTGGCATGTGTCCAGACGAGGTGCAGCAAGCGGTATGGAATGTGCACTGATCGAATGCCCGAATAGAACTGCAGATATAGGTTGATAACAATGTGAGAATGTGAAGGATACACATACACAATTTTAATATGTGCTGCAGCTTCAGTTTGTATAAGCATTTCGTTTCACCACTAAGCATTTCATTAACTCCCTCCACAAGAGTGCTCTACAGTGATATGTTGAGGATGGGCAGGAGCTCAAGCTAGTCAACATCAAAGTCAGACAACACTCTACCAAGAAACTTTACACGTCACTCCACACCCACAAGGATTCACAACTCAAGAATACCTAGCCAGGAGTCTACAAAATGCTATGCCTTGCACAAGCTCAAGGTACTTCAGGAACATCAAAGCCTACCTGGGGAATAGAAGAAATCAGCTATCATCAAACACACAAAACAGCAACTACATGAAGTCTTCTGTGAAGAGAGCAGCCTCATGACATCCATGATAACACTGTATGACATACCAGATGAGCATGGGAAACCATCCAATTTTCTGATGCACAACACAGTACTTCAAGAAAGCACACCTTAAAAAAAGTACATCTTTCAACCTCTACTCCATGCTAACCCACGACCACATCCAGATCAATTGCCCACCAGGCCAACTCTATCACTCAGAGAGTGGGTCACAAGTAGGTGGCTTTCCACAGGATTGCAATCAACACACACAACCTCCCCATACATTCAAACCATATGAAAGGTACATCACTTTCCTTGGATCTGCCATAATATACTTTTTTTTTTTCTCTCTCTCTCTCTCTCTCTGGGTGCATTCAAGAGCTCTAAAGCGAACCAAAGCGAACCGAGCCAAAGCGTACCAAACTGTACTGTGCAAGATTTGGAGCGTTCCAGCACTCCGTGGAGAAAGCGTACTTCATGAGTTATTTCTAGAAGAGGTCACACATTTTGTAGCAAGACGGTCATTCACCTGGCACGCTTCAACTACTTACAGATGTCCCGAACAATGAGAATGAACTCTGCATTGTGACGTATGTGCATGATACGTGCAATCTTTACATGCTAATTTTTGGTACGCTTTTGGTACCCTTTTTGGAGCACATCAAGAAGTGGTCCACTTTTGGCTTGGTTCAGTTCAGTACGGCACAATCCAGGAACGTTCGAGCACTCCTCTGGCGCGGGAACGGTACTGTTCGGTTCGCTTTATGAGAGCACTCAAACACATCCTCTCTTTCACTGCCTTGGATTGATTAGGTCTGCTCAGAACTTATTTCCAGCAAAAGATTCCCCCTTATTTCAAACTTTACACTTACATTCTGTCATCCCATCAGTCCTGTTGGGAACGGTATTGTAATAAAACTCTCTATACTATACATATCATGGCTATTCCCATGATTTATTACAAAAAAAAAAATGCTTCTCACAAAACTTTTCAATCAGTTGTTCAATTTTACTCTTGTGTTTATTATTGCTTCACACTGGGTTGACCTTCTTGCTGTAGTACAACTTTCTGGGAGTGAATTCTTGTTGAGATATCCTTGAAGTATAGGCACTGAATTGCTTCTTAGAAGCAGACATATTTCCTCACCTATTTTCCTGAAAAATGGTAGAGGAATGGGGAAAACACAAGTACACACACAGTCACAGTCACGCACACAATACACATATTTAACCACGAGAGCCGAGTTACATTTTATCAATATGTAAAGAGAAAAGGTTGAGATGAAACGCTGAATAAATGCAATATTTAAACAAACAACCCCCCCAAAAAAACAAACAAACAAACAAACAAACAAAAACAAAACAAAACTAGAAATGTCGCTATGGCGACTGGTATGCCTCCGCCATAATGCATGATTCTCCTAATAGGTCTATAGTACATGTGGACAATGTGTGATTACATTTTCACAAAATTGGCAAAATATTAAAATGACATGTTTGTCACAAATGTATTGAATGTTCACCTTCCTTGATCTATGTTTAATTGGATGAATAGGAGAGCATGTATTTGGGGATTTAAGAACTTTAACTTGACTTTGACTCTTTCATAAGTTTATGCACTGAGTAATTTTCAAGGTATGGAGAAAAAGTGCAATTTCTGTATTGAACTGAAATTGTTATCATTTTCATCTGGCCTTTGATTTATAAGAGAATCACTGTCAGGCAGAAGTTTCAAGATAACTTGAGTCACTTCCGAGATATGGAGAAAGAAGTAAGTTCAGCACTTTCACTTGATCTTTGACCTTTGACCTTCTTGGCAAAAAAAAAAAAAAAATCCCAGAGAATCTCTATTGGGTTTATATATGCATACATCAAGATAAAAAATAATAATATTGCTGGCATTGCATAAATATAAGAAAAATAGTAAAATCTTCAAGTATTGCCCTTGACCTTTGAAGCCTGACCTTCGACCCCATGAACCCCAAATTCCCTAGATAACCACTGCCAGTCAGTACATGCATATATACTATGTTCCATGAAGATACCTTGAACAATTTCCAAGATACAGAGAAAAAAGTGAAATTTTAACATTTTATTTGACCTTTTGACCTTTGGACCTCATGACCCCAATCTTTTACCAGAGAATCTCAATTGGGTAATACATGTATACACTAAGTTTCAAGAAAATATCTTCAGGCATTGCATAGATATGGGGGAAATAGTGAAACTTTAAGCATTTGACCTTGACCTTTTGACCTTTGACCTTGAGCATGTGCACCCAAAAGTTGATAGGCACAACTTCAGCCCCTAATACACATACATGCCAAGTTTCATTAGGATACCTCAAAAGCTTTTTTAGTTACGCTGTCCACAAATTAATTACAGACGGACGGACGGACGGACGGACGGACGGACAACCCGAAAACATAATGCCTCCGGCACCACTTTGTGGCAGAGGCATAAACAAAAAATGTGTTAGATGTGAGATCATCTCTAAGTTCCAGGAAGAAATACAGATATGTCTATCACTGCTGTACACAGAATAGAATAAAACAGTACAATCGCATTTTACTTCCTGTAGGCAAGGTACTTGAGATTAGATTAGCAGGCCTATCCTATTTGTGTCATATGCATTTCAGTTTCACGGCTTGCACCCGATGTCAGCTGAACAAGTCTGAAAAGGAGCTGGTGTACAGTTGAGAAATGGAACTCTCTAGCAAGGTACAATGTATAACCTAATCTCCAACTTGACTTCTTTGGGTTTTTTTGTTGACAAAATGAAGGAGGCATTTAACAATGGATGAGCTCTGACTGGTTTTAAATGCATCCCACATGTCCACTACACCTGAGAATCTTGACCAGTGTCAAAAACCCAGTGATATCAATGCTGCATACTCACCTCTTGAAATACCCTGGTCATTTCACACACTAGACACTGGTCCCGGTTCTGTTCCCCCGTGCAGTGGTGCTTGTCGGAGAGGAAGAAATCCCTGAGGAGTGGAGTATGGGTCAGGGCTTGCACGATGCAGTTCATGAAGCATGTGTTGCCCAAGTTGATTAATCCCCTAAGACCTGAAATAGTGAGAGGAAAGCAGAGATCTTTATTGCCTCTCAATACATGGGGGAAGTACCATAAAACTTCATGTCCATAAAATTAAACTGCAGGCTGTAGCAAAATTTTTGTCAAAGTTTTCTATGATTTTTCTCTGCCCAGTCAGAGCATTCCAGTAATTACAGGACACCTTGTTCAAGTTGACCTTGACAAATAGAGCACCCTGGCAAATCAGACATAACATAACGATATATGCTTCATCAAACAACTAGAAATGTTGCTATGGCGACTGGTATGCCTACGCCATAATGCATGGTAGGTGTATAGTACAATGTATTCACAATGTGTGATGACAGTTTTACATAACTGGCAAAATATTGAAATGGCAGGTTTGTCTAATGTGTTGAATGTTCACTTTCCTTGAACTAGGTTTGCTAATTGTCTAAGAGTGCAGGTACATGTATTTGGGGATTTGAGGATTTTTACTTGACTTTTGACCCTTTTATATGTTTATGCATAATTGAGTAATTTCAAGGAATGAAGAAAAAGTGTAATTTCAGTATAAAATAGATTTTTTTTTTTTTGCATTTTAGCCTCGCCTTTGACCCTGAACCTTTGACATTTTGATCTTTGACCTTTGGGCAGGAAAATCCCCAGAGAATCTCCATTAGGTAATACATAGTAAGTTTCAAAATCCTGCAAGCATTGCATGGATGAGAGAAATAGTGAAATTTTGAGGGGTTGACCTTGAACTTTGACCCATGACCCCTAAATTCCCTTGATAATCCCTGCCAGTCAGTACATGCATATGTATCAAGTTCCATGAAGATACCTTGGCGATACATTGGCTAGATATGGAAAAAAAGTGAAATTTTAACTTTTTCACCTGACCTTTGACCTTTTGACCTTTGACCTCATGACCTGAAACTCTCTCTGGGGAATCTTTATTCAGTTGTTCATGTCTACACTAAGTTCAAAGAAAATACCTTCAGGCATTGCATAGATATGGGGGAAATAACAAAATTTTTAGCATTTGACCATGATCTTTTAGCCTTTGACCTATTGCCAATTTCACTCAAAAACTACTTGCTTAATTGTCCCATCATACGTCATCCATGGACCAAGTTTGGTGAAAGCTGCTTCATGCAGTCTTGAGTTATCGCGTAAAAAGATAAATTTAAGGATTTGACCTCTGGCCGATTTCACTCAAAAACTTATCAAGTAATTGCCCCATCATACATCATCCTCAGACAAAGTTTGGTGAAATCTGCTTGATCCAGTCTTGAGTTATCGCATAAACGGATACAATTTCATGATTTGACCTTGACCTTTGATCTTGGCCTCTGGCCGATTTCACCCAAAATCTACTCAAGTTAATTGCCCCATCATACTTTATACTTGGACAAAGTTTGGTAAAATTCCACTCAATATTACTCGAGTTATTGCATAAACGAATGAGGATGGACAACCTGAAAACATAATGCCTCCGGCACCCTTCGGGCGGAGGCATAAAAATTATATGAAATGGTAAAGTTAAACATATTTTCACAGAATAATCATACTGGTTGCAAAATATCTGAGGTGATAATGTCATCAACCCAAAATGTTCCCTTGGTTTGTGCATAAATGTCACAAATTCCATGTTTTTGGTTGTAATTTAGAAATTACAACTCTTACCCCACAAAAAGTCATGTTATTTCTAGGTTATTCCAACTATTTGACCTCACTTTATTCACTGAAACCAAATTGAATGTGGTATGGAATTGCACTTATAATATGAGTCACACAGTCTTCCACATTTCTTTTTCCACATTCACATTCTCACTTCTTCAATGTAATGGACATATACTCTTTATCTATTAACATTCTGACCAAAGGGCCATTCTCAGATTAAGTGTTCAATTCCATGTGAGTAAAACCGAAAAATCAACCACAAAGTAATACATTCAAAGATGTGTTTTCGGAAACTTCAAAACCGGTCAAATACGAAACAAAAAGTGGAACATTCTAAATGATGGCCATTCATTGAGTAAAAATGAATTGAAATAGAGCATCATATATGATTTTTGATCACCAATCAGATACGTTACCGCAAATTTACATGTCGTAATGGACTCCTAACTCTGAATTAAATTTATTGTTTCGATCCAATTTCTGTTCAGGAAAAGACATCTGTCCCCCCTAAAGATATTGGGGTTTTTCAAGAGGTAAAGATGTTGTCATCCCTTGCTAATCGGTAGAAATTATTTCTGTGTGGTAGGTTGAAATATGCTTTTTGCTGAAATGAAATATAACCTTAAGATTCACTTTGTATTTTTAGCAAATTTCGCTTACAAATAAAGTTTTGAATCCCACAAATCATGCAAAGGGAACGATCCGATCTGGAATTTCCACAGGAAACAAATATGAATTGCTTTCCTGGGGAAATAACTATTGAAAAACATCGAATCACCTTTGGTAACGTATCTGGTAAAATATAAGTAATAATTTAAGTTGTGTATGAATTAGTAAATATCACCTGTTTAATTATTTACCTCATGAATTGATGTAAAAATGAATGATGTAAGCTCAAATTAACCATTTTAAACATTGTACGTAATATTTAAACTATGAAATGTAGTGGAAAAGAGCCCTAAATGTGAAAGCTGAGTTCTTCATTCACAGAATATTCTCATCTTACGTCTGAATGTATTTATCCATCTGACTATAAATATTCATTAAGTTTTGATGGATAATGCAAACAAGGTTTAAAAAATATATTTTTGCAGGCACTTAGAAGTAAGTAGGTACAGTCTCTATGAACTCGATATGCTAAACAGTTGTTTAACCTATGGTAACGTATTTGGCTCATCCCTTTTAATGAAAATGAATAAATAATTGTTCAACTTATCGATGAATCTTGAGTAGTTTTTCACATGTTGAAAAGCACTAGAATAAATATGCAACAGAACACTGAAACTTTTCTCGGAAGCGTTTCATAAACTACTTTTTACTCTTTCTAAGTTTGGTAACGTATCTGGCGTACCGTAAATGAATCTGTCGGTGAAGTTACAGAGCAATTTCTACTGAATATCTTCATTTGAACATAACTTTAATTTTTTATGGAAGCGTCATTCTATGCAGAATTGTTTTATGAACACTTTGTTTTACATAACATTATTTGTCACCGTGGGTGCCCTGAATTATACGTAACGTATCTGCTAAATCTGAAAAGCAAAAAACTGATATGCTGAATCTTAGCTTCGTCTTGTAAAATAAACGTTCAAAGTTGTTGCATAGAATATGAAAGTGGCTGGGTTTTAAAGAATAGAACTTTGGAGTTTATGAGCACACAACGATTTGTTTGTAAAAACATTTACAATTTCTTTTCAGCATTTTGATTATGTGGTAACGTATCTGTCGAAAAACTTGGCATTAAGTTGTGAGACACTGACGCAGAAAGAAAAATCATGTGGAAGTGTTGCTCTTTTTCACCTCTCTGTCCTTTTGGTGTAAGAATATAATCCTGAGGTCCAACAAAACGAAGCATGTAATGTGTAGGGATGAATTTTGACCAGATTTGATCCCCAGAAAGCACAAGACCAATGAGCAAAATTCGGTCACGTATCTGGGGTAACGTATCTGTGGTAACGTATATGGTCGATCATATTATTATGAGAGCGATATCTACCAAATATTTCTCACTTGTACTAAACTTTAATGTTGAATCGATGCGTCATTCTGAGGAGTAATGTATAATATACAATTTGTCTGACATTGCAATATCTGTCGCAGTGGGTGGCGTGAAAAGTATGTAACGTATCTGTCCAAATAAAAGTGTAGAAAACCGATATTTCAAACATTGTACCGTATTCTCAATAAATAGCTGTTGCACAAAAAATCTAAGTACTTGCAATGTATGAAGTATATCCTCAGGGTTTCATATACACAGGGTCATTGCATAGTCTTGTTATTTTCGCAATGCTGTAACAATAAAGAAACTGGTAACGTATCTGGCGGTGAACTTGGCGACAGGTTTCAAAAGGCTATAAAAAAAGAAGTCAATAAAAATTTTGGAACTTTTTGAGTTTTGTGATTAGCACATATGATATGCTCATCGTCCATGAAAATGATATTTGGAAAGTGTGTTTGTGGACGGAGAGGAGCAATGAAACATAATTCTGAAATAGCCGGCGACACTGCGTTTTGGGGGTCTTAACGAAGTTTAACAGCAAAATTTTATACAAAAAGGCAGACAACCGCATTTGATCGTGTTTATTTTTAACAAATAAAGTCCTCGTGATATATTATAAACATTTAAATAGTATCTAATAGGTTTCAGGGAACCGCAAACTGTCATGGAATGTCGGCGACACCAAAATTCCGTATTTGAACGCTTTTACTGAGAATGGGCCCAAAGCGTTGGTCAGAATCATGACATCAATTGTAACTTCTGTAGTTTGTATAATTTTGTGAATAGATAGGATTTTAACGATTTTGTTTTTTTCTATACAGAGTATTGATATTTCATATGGCTGTGCAAAGCACTAGATTTAACTACCATTATGACTAATTTATGGATTCTCTATTTTCACATGTATCTCTATATAAAGCATAATATCTTTATGTCAGATCAAAAATGGTATTATCAGTATGCGTGTAACAACATTTTGTAACTTAAAATCATTGCAACTACCACAGTCGTGACAAACCAGTTTTGAACTTTACTTGTTGTCATGACATCCGTCTGTCAATGTCTGAAAAATTGATATACCTGTATAGCTGTTGCTATGGTAGTGATAATTACATAATTATTGAAATGAACTGGGGTCCTGCACCTGGAGTACCTTGCTACGATTTGAGACAGACTTTATTATAGTAGCTGCAAGCAATGGATGTTATACTACTGATTAGACAGAACCATGGAGTTCAAATACCAACCTATGGTGGAGCTCCCAGAGACCTTCTTTCTCTTTGGGTTCCTGCGTAAGAGCTCAATCTCATAACCTGTGGCTTCCCATACAGAGAAACCTTGTACACTAGAACCTAGATAGAAAAATCGAGAAAAAAAAAAGGCAAAACAGAAGAGAAGAAAAGAGTAACACAGTGAAGGTTTGTCATACTTTATGGCTGCATGCTAAACAGGATTGTCCATTCATGTGTAAACAGCAAAGGGCACTGCTCACTACCAAATACACACAAGAATGATTCATACTGCAAACATTCAACAGAGAGGTGTATGCCATAACACACAAATGCAATACATGTTTTTTGCACCAAGAGTACTTCCTTGAATCATAATCTCAGTAACCCATATCATTCGTTCATGTTTTTAACAGCCTTTGTCCTGTCTTTCAATGCCATGGTGCTGCAATGGTATCCTGGTTTCACATTTCATGTGAAATATGATTTCTTCTTGTATGGAAAGCTTTTGACTCACAGAAAAGAGAAAATGCTAATTTGCTACTTGCTTTTAAGCAATGTTTTACCACATAAATTGTACTGTATTCTCTGGGGATGGCCCCTCAAATACAGTCTTGTCAGGAGCACAAAGTCACTCAGAGAAGAAATGGAATCTGTTGCATATCAGTCTCTCTTACCATATTGGATATATATACCAATATGCCAGCAAAAGATGTATCAAAACATTGGAAGGTTCCAAAAAATGACAGCCATAGGCTGTGTGGTAGACTACCATGAGATGTCTCTATCAGCCCTCATAAAGCATTAAGTAATTCAATGACATACCCTTAATCATGTGATACTCATTCATCTCATTTTGACATCACTATATGACTAGCAAGAACACCTCAAACACATTTCAGCATGATTTGTCCTTACCCATATGCCCTATGTCTACAGCTCTGTTGATGTGACTGCTAGAAATATACCATATTTTATCCATTTATGGTCTATAGATCCATAATGTGTCATTGGGTACACATTTGTAGAATGGACTGTCATTCAGTTTCACATAGAAACTTCTCATACCTATTATACAAATACTTTTAACTGGAATGGTGGCAAGCTTCTTAGTTAAATAAACAACGAGTGTGGCAATACTGGCTGGATGGTTTGAGTGTTATGCTACTGTCACACCTTTTCGTATTCGGATTGCATGCTGGTGTTTATCACCATTTGTTGTGTGTTGCCCTAACAGACATATGCAGTCATACCCAATAAAACACAATGATACATACTTACTACATACTCTGTATGCAGACAAGTGCAAAGGCCTGTGCTAGTCGCTCGCTTAGCAAGCGCAAGGGCAAATCGCTTACGAGCACATACGAGTGGGAAACAGTGTGTGTGAGCAACATCGAGAAATGAGCGAGCGACAATGAGTGGTTTACTGCAGTCATTGCTGGATGAGAAGACTACTATGGTGTACGATGTCACATGCGTACAATATAAGGAAAATAAAAAGAGAATTTCACAAAACTTTACTTTTTGAATAAAGTGCACATTTCTTCGACTTGTTACTGACGTATGTTAAGGGTAATATTATTCCCCCTGCCTTCTGAAAGAGAGAAGTTGAGTGTCCTTTCGTTATGCAAGAAAAATGGAAATATGTTGAATTTTCTTTATTCTTTCTTTACCATCGTTGTACACATGTGATGTCACAAGCTATATTAGTCTTTCCATCCAGAGCAGAAATTTTGAAAATTCATAACTTTTGAACGGATTGTCCAATTTTCCTCAAACTCTCCTGATATGTTCTACTAATATTGCTGCATTCACTCAACCCACATGTCTATAAAGGTGAACTTGTCCTTTAAGAGTCATAAAATAAAAACACTTGCCATATACCAAATCAATATTACAGTAAGAGGGTGGAATATTAGCAATGCATATGATTTTAATTCAACAGGCTTACCATGGAATTTTGAACATCTCAATCTCTCTTCTTGTGTTATCTGTTCAAACTCTGAGTCGTAAACGTAGTCCGCACAGGCAAAGCAGAATACAGTTCCATGTGTCATATCAATGGCTGAACATTCAAAAGAAAATGACACAAATTGCAGTCCTTATTAAGAAGAATTGTACTTCTCATAAAGTAACCAACTCTTGAACCAAAGACATATATTTCATAAACAAAAACTTTGTATAACTGAATAATGTTACACCTGTTAAACCCTATCACTCATTTCTACTCTTAAGCATATGGAAATCTGTCAAAGTTTTCAGACAGGCAGAACTCACAAAATTCTTTGATATTTGCTCATCATAATACAAATACAACAGGAGCTAGAAAAACCATGAAAGGTAGTACAGAGAAAATTTTCACATGCATTATATGTAGGAGTTTTATACAGTCATAGAGTGGACATATTCATTTATTAATCATTTTCACTTTATTCAGGATGCATTTTATCACAGTACAGAAAACAGTTCAGGGATTTACAATACAGTATGTTACGAACTTTGTACAAGATGGCGAGTTCTGCTAAAATGAACAGTTACATTAAAGGGACTGTACAGTACTGGTTGAGGTGGGGATTGAGGTTTATAACATTCCTAAGTGAGATAATGAGAAGCCTCTTATGAAATATGAGAGACCATGTAATTTTAAGAATGATTCAACGTTTATTTGATGAAAATTGGTTTTCATATGGCTGAGATATTAAAAAAAGTGATAATAATAAAAGGCAACAGGCCACGCCTTTTATTATGATCTCTTTGTTTCACATTGTTTTTGGATATCTCAGCCATTTCAAAACCAATTTTCATCAAATGAACTTTTGATATCCCTCAGAATTGCATGCTCTTTGACATTTCACAGAGTGGTTTCTGAATATCTTGCAAAACGTTAAAAGTTAAATCCTCACCTCAACCAGAACTGTACAGTCCCTAAATAGGAACTTTTCAATTTAGTGGTTACCTTGAGTATCACAAGTTCAATTTCCATGCACTCTTATAGACCATCAACAGGAAGAATGCAGCAAACTTAAGGGGCTTCTATTGGGGCAAGGTGTTCATATGTATATTGTATCACATTGGCAATAAAACCTGCCAAGTTTGTAAAAAATTTGATGATGCATTTTCAAAAACAAGTTCAATATGTGGAAAATGGCCCCCAATTCGGTCCTGGTCCCAGTGGGGCCATCCGTGGAATTGCCTCAAACAAACTTCAAAGTACACACACAAGTGTAAATTGTATTTACTCAGAGCACTTATGGTTTTATTGAAGATTTTTTTTTAACAGGTTGTCTAATGGGGGGGGGGGGGGGGGGGGGAGCCCCCTGGGAGCCCAGGAGGCATGAGGCAATTTGTACAAATTTTCTATCACCCTATTGATACCTGGCAAGTTTGATGACAAATGTGAAAATTGCCCCCATCCCAACAGGGGTACCTCTAGAGCTGACATGAACAAACTTGGAAACTGCACTCACAAACATACTTACAGCATTTTAACTTCATCACTTCTGGTTCTAGAAATGATGATTTTTCACCATTCTTTAATTTTAGGGGGCTCCCATGTGGGGCATGGTGCCCATTTGTACAAATACATCATCCTAGCATAGCAATAATACCTGCTAAGTTTTGTGAAAATTTAACCATGTGTTTTCATGAAGGTGAAAATGTGAAAACTGGCCCCTAGTTTGGTCCCCCTATCCCACATACAGGGGGCATCCCAAGATCTATAATGAAAACACTTGGCAATACAGTCACCAATATACTTACCGGTACCAATAGCACTAACTTAGCTCTACCATTTCAGGTTCTACAAAAGAATATTTTACAAAGATTTCATAATTTTGGGGCATTGGGGGCCCCTGCTACCCCTGCTATTTCATTGTACTCATGGTTCCCCCCCCCCCCCCCCCCCAAATTTGCCCATTTGGACCAATTGAGATCCTGGCACCCTTGGGATACTACCTGCCAAAGTTGGTGAAAATCTGTCCGGGTTTTCTAGAAGCTGAACATGTAAAAAGAGTATGCATGCCACTGGACATTGGACGATGGATGATCACAGTAGTTCACTTGAGCCTTTGGCTCACGTGAGCTTAATAGGAAGGGATATGAAGTACGCGTAGTCACAGTGACAGATATTGAGATATTGTAAGCATTTGTACTCTGTATAAGTGCGACCAATAGGTCTTAATAACATTTACACTGTCAAAATTAATTTTTGCTGTGGCATCTGAGCCAACATATAAACTCTTATACTATCAACCTTCAATACATATCCTCCTTTTTCACCTTTGTGTGTATGAGTGTGTGTGTTCTTTTTCTTGAATTACATTTCTACAAGGAAGCTCAATATAAACTAAACTATTTGATTGTCTTGAGGCCCGTAATAGTGGTGTTAGTATGATCTACCACTTGATCACCCCTAATCAGGTTGTGACCTTTGTGACTTGCCATATTGCTCTGGACTTCAAACCTTAGTACACGTATGTCCCCGTATGAAACATTCATATTTTATTTACCATTAAGTAATTGAAATTTGACTTTTGATGAATTTCTTTTCTGCCAGTTACAAATAGCTGAGGGAATGTGGTTGCCATCACAGAGTGTAAGACTGATTCTTGCATCAGGTAAATATCAGTATCTACTATCATTTTATTTCCCTCCATCTAATGACTTCAAAGTCTGTGATGCTACCACCACAGTAAAATCAGGAGAAGCCACATAAAGGACTAAAACGAGAGTAAGGGATTCATATTCAAGAGATTCAAGTACTGCTAATGAGACAACACTAGAAAAATTACCAAAATTTAATTTCATGAAGACATCAATGATCATAGATCTTTTTGCATGCAATTTCAGACCGGAAACTTACTTAGAAAAACATTTGTTCAGAAAATCATGGATAAATCATGCTTCATACACCTGAAATTCTTGTTTTAATCTACAATGTATCTGAAACATCCTTTTTGATACAGCTTAGTATACATGACTTGGAGCAAATAATAATGGTTTTGTTACAATTTTGTTTTTCTTTTCAGAAGTATTTAACAATTAAAAGTAGAATAGAGCTAGTTTGTCAAAATTTGCATGAAAAAGACTATTTTGACTAAGGACGATTTCCATGATTGCTATGAATTAAAATTGGTGGCCATTAGGTTGCATTTTATCGCTCATGAATATAATTCCTCCGTCACAAGGGTCATAACACACATGAACCTTTGCAGCTTACATACTTCCTTTTATCTTAAACAAATTCCAGCACATTGTACCAATCTACAATGAAATCACCTAGGTTATGTTGGGTTGTTCTGGCATGTTCATGGATGTGTCCCATGGTGTAGCAGCCAAAAAACACACAGTGCAAACATGAATGTAGACGCTGGTTACACTTATGGCAGACATGACAGCTGCCAGCTCGAGCCTGAGAATGAAAATTTGAAACAAAGGGAAGGGAAGAAAAAAAGAAAGATGATTACATAATACATTAACAGAAAACACATAAAATTATGCATGATCAGGACTTGAAGACCCTGAAGCATAGGGATTCATGGAGCGAGAAGGCTGCTCCAGTTTGGATATAATTCCCCGTAACAAATTGTGTACAGCTTTATCACTGATCTCTGTGTAAGTACAAACGCAGAATCTCGCAGAATCTCGATTGGAGTTGACCGTTACCAATGAGCATACGCTTTGATGCACATATTTGCCAACTGGTGCTATGTGTGGTTTTCGTATGTACCCTGATGGGCGGTGAATGAATTGGACCACCCATGAATCCCCATGCTACCAAGTCTTTATAATGAGTGGGTGCAAAGGCACATTTCAAGACCATGAAGGCAGAAACCGTCAATGGCAAATTGGTAGATCCACAACTCAGTGCATGCTTACTCAAGTAAGCTGCAAGTGCATGGCTGATTTGCAGCTCCTGTTCTAATCTGCCGATGGCCGATACAATGTGACTCAATAAAGAAATAGGCTGCCTGCAAAAATTCTAGGACCATCAAGGTGTGATTTACAGGGTACTGTAGTCTGCTTTTACTTATAGTATAAGTAGCAGCAGAAGAGAAGTAGGCTTTGCTCACCTACACAGTCCCATAATTCAGAGATTACTGTCATGCTTATGAGCCCAGCTAACCAAGTCTTATGATTCATTTTTGTTATTTCCAAATAGACAAACATTTTAGTAAATGACATTACTTTGTAGAAGTAGGGGCACTTTATGATTGATCTTCCCATCTGTTTTGATAATTTTCTCATGATTGTTGATAGGCCCTGCACTGTACCCATATGTTCTCAGTCTGTAACATCATGGATGTGAAGCATCCCACGATCAGTCCCAATATAGTCCCTTATAAATCTATTAAATGTGTGCACTAGGCTAGGGCAAATTGGGAGTGGTAAATAGTTAGCAATAGAAATATCATTGTGGAGTAATCAAGAGAAGTGCTCTGCCCCAGGATACCTTCAACTGTACCACATTAGCACAGTGTAAGCAAGTGGTGCAGGATATTCAACTCCGCTAGAAGGGAATGGGGTGGTTTTAGCTGCACTGTAGAAAATATAATTATTTTAACCTGCATTGTACATAAACACGTCCACACCATGCCTGCCAACAGTACAATACACCGAAGATAGACTGTACTGAACAGGAAGAGGATGAAGGAGATACTATCGATCATGAGACTCCTCCATCCTAGCTCTCACGGCTCTGTTGCATATTCCGAGTGTCCCTACACTGTTTAAGACATAACAAGGATCAAAGACGAAAGTGCACATGATAAGACAGGTGCACAAAGGAAAACATATATGGTTTTCCTTTAACACCCCTTGGGTAAAAATATGTTGTATCATTGATAAAATTCATGATGCCACATATTGCTACCCAAGGGGCGTCATAAACACATTCAGTTATCACATATTACGTTCCATTGCCATAGACCTTGTTTGGCTACTGAACACTGAGTGCATCACTACATTTAGGATTTACTAAAAATTGAAATTCACGAGGACATTTGAGGGGTATGTCTGCTTGGCAGGTCATTTATGCATCTTTCCTTCTAAAAAATTTGACTGTTATCAAGTACTAAAAATGGGGATTTAAACCAGTTTATCCAATCTATTTTTCCTACATTCTATCCATCAATACCAACAATCCATCGCAATGATTATCTCAGCTTATGAAAATGAAATACGCTAACATAACATTCTCCCACTACCTTTCAGACTCCTCATGACTATACGAGTCAAAACTTGTTGCATCTTAAGGAACATTAGGGCCTACTTATAATTTTCTATTATATGCTCTATTTGACTATTTGCAATTTTGTAGGGGTTAAGATTAGCTACTTGTTTCCTAATCACATATTCAAAGCACTGACATCTATATAATACTGAGTCCCCATAATGGAAGGCACTCCAATCCAGAAGTCCAAATGCCAAGGAAGAGATTTCACTAATTTGAACTCTTTTTATATAGGATGTGGAGAACGCTTTTAAAACTAACGACAACCTTCAGACAAGAAATTGTACCATCCACCATAGTAATGATCAAATTCCTAAGCTTGCAAATGTGATGTTGATTCAAGACATCTGTTGCAAGTTGAATGCGTAGTATTCATGACGGAGTGGGCAAGATTCCGGTGGAGCGAACAAAGGGAAAGGAAGGGAAAGGTAGTGTCGGTTATCTGAAAGCTGGACAAAGGTAACGGGTCAACTGCACCAAACGATACATCGACACTGATGGAATCTGCTCACTTTTCTCTTGATGTTTTCTACGGAGCTACATGACACAAAGTAAGCTTGTATGATCCTAAACGGATGTGTCCCCTTGCTCTCCTTGAAAGCGGCAACATGCGGGCAACCTGATAAGCTCATCCTTCGCCCGGGCTGCCCGGTTACGGGCCCGGCAGCGACTACCTCTCAGCTCCCTCCCTTCAGTCTTCGTGTTCCAGCGGGGAACTCGCCGCGTGTAAAAGTTGGGCTCTCGGTTAACGAAGACAATCGAGTCACAAAGTAAACACCTCGATACAGTGACACAAAGGTTACCGATAACAACGCCGAGGCCTACATCGTGATCTTCAGCTCTCTGGTTAATAAGAATTGCGATGTGACGTCTATGTGTAGCTTCTTTCCCAACAAGCGCGAGTGTTTTTGAACTCTTCTCGACTCCCTTGTTTTGAAATAGCGTTTCCCTTGTATGTACGCGATAAGTACGCACAGTAGTTCTCGTTACCACCAGCCCAGGAGACGGGGCTGCGACATATATTGTAGTTATCGTTGGTCTTGGTTGGATAGAACGAATGATTTGCGATACACATGTAATAGAGCGCTTTACATTAGGTTCAGTGAGTCGATTAGTGCAGGTGCTGGCATGGTTGTTGCCAACGCGCAATCGCAGTACCCCTATTCGTGATATTTTGACTTCCGGATTGGGTCAAAAACAGACGGAACATCTGTATCGTGCGGATTGCACACAGAAGATGAATGTATTGTGAATTTTTCATGGACCCATGCAGTATCGGTGACGAAGACATCACCGCTATCATAATCCCACCACACATCAAGTTAAATAGCATCATTGACCAATTAAACACCATTTGCTGCCCCAGCATCTTAGATGACTGACCCTGGCGTCAGTAACACAACTGACAGTAGGCCTATACCTCTAATCGAGTGAAATTTGCATCCTAAATGGTGTAAAAGATCATCCTAAATGGCGCCACTACGGACGTCAGATACTAGTACCCTAATTGGCGTACTAGATGACAAGTATATTGGGCCCCCTGAATGGCGTTTTGAATGAATCATATTATATATAATTTAGTCTATCCCTCTGTGTTATACTGTAGATAAATTAGCACAAATCAATATTGTAGTAATTTGTCAATTGTGTACCCTAACAAACAAAGAATTAAACACAATGGTCAAAGTTATCAAACCTTCAAAGAACACTTGCAAGCGTTAGAAAATATATTTTTTTAATTCATTTGAATAAAAAAGTGCTAATCGAAGGTTTCGAAAATATCTACTTATTTCTTGAAAACGTTGATTTGCCTATATACGACACCTATAGTGCTATCATAGGCGCAGGCCCGTCTGAAACGTGGTCGATTGAAACTCCAACGTCAGGCTCAATGGGATCAGTGGCACCTTGCTTTAAAGGACAAGTCCACCTTCATATACATTAGGATTAAGAGAATGCAGCAATATTAGTAGAACACGTCAGTGAAAGTTTGAGGAAAATCGGACAAGTAACGAATATTTTAAGTATCTGCGCAGTCACTGCTGGAAGCGAAGACTACTACAGTGTATGATGTCACATGCATACAACTATACAAGGAAAATAAAAAGAGAATTTCACAAAGCTCTATACTTTTTGAATAAAGTACTTATTTCTTCGACTTGCTACTGACGTATGTTAGGGGTAATATTATTCCCCATGTCTTCTGAAAGAGAGAAGTCAAGTGTTCTTTTGTTATGCGAGAAAAATGGAAATAATTTTTTATGTTGAATTTTCTTTATTCTTTCTTTATATCGTTGTACTCATGTGACATCACAAACTTACTTAGTCTTTTCATCCAGCCGTGACTGAGCAGAAACTTCAAAAATTAATAACTTTTGAACGGATTGTCCGATTTTCCTCAAACTCTCACTGATGTGTTCTACTAATATTGCTGCATTCACTCAACCCGCATGTCTATGAAGGTGAACTTGTCCTTTAAATGGTTTGAAAATCACCTTTCGGATCGGAGGATTGTCGCCCTGAATAATACCCAAATAAAATCATAATGGTAATATGGATCTCCACTTCTTTGTATGTAATAATGTAGTAGATATGTTCCTTTAGCTATTGTATTTTTCAGTGATCTTGATTTAAGTCAGTAAAGCAATCATCCCAGGGGTATCGTTCCGTTTTAATGATGGTGGGTGGGGGAGGGACTTGGAGTGCTAATATCTGCGCGAGGGAGCGGGGGAGGGTGGTGTATCCCCCTCCCACACGAGGAAGATTTTGAAATTCCAGACCTGAAATTCAGCGATCTGGTGCACACTTTTGGTGAAACTTTGGACTTTTTCCTATCAAAAAACAAGTAAGAAAAAGAAATATTCATAGATAATTGAAAGAACTTTTTGCATTTTGATGTTGTAAATGGTGCAATTTGATGCTTTTTTACGGGTTTTATCAAATTGAAACAGTCCCAAATGTTTAAAGTAGCAGTACATTTTAATAGATTATTATTGAACAATTTTGCCTGTAAAATCATATCATTAAAATAAACATCTTGTATTAATTACACTGAAAATCATGAACGCGATCGAGCCCGACGAGCGGAGCGAGCGGGGGGGGGGGATGTTGATGTTGATGTTGATGTTGTAAATGGTGCAATGTTATGCATGTTTGCGTGTTTTATCGACTTGAAACAGTCCCACTTGTTTAAGGTAGCAGTATACTTTGATGAAGATTATACATTGAACAATTTGACTATAAAATGGTATCTTAAATAAACTTCTTGTATAGGCCCTATTAATTCTTACACTGACTATCATGAACGCGACCGAAGCCGAGCGAGCGGAGCGAGTGGTGGGGGGGGGGGGGGGGGAGGGGGCGCGGAGGCAGGGGGTGTCCACCCTCCCACTGTGAGAACTTTTTGCATTTTGATGTTAACACAACATGGTGCAATTTGATGCATGTTTTTGCACGTTTTTTCTACTTGGAACAGTCCCACTCGTTTAAGGTATATATAGGACGTCGATTATTATTAAACAATTTGGCTGTAAAATGGTATTATTTAAATAAACTTCTTGTATTAATTCTCACACTGAACATCATGAACGCGACCGAATCCGAGCAAGCGGAGCGAGCGAGGGGGTGGGGGAGGGTGTGGGAGGGGGTGTTGTTGTTGTTGTTGTTTTATTTCCGTACTAAAAATCAACACATTTCATACATAAAGGTCAGTAAAGAAGAGAAAAAATACATACGGAGGCACTGGCGTAGCCAGGGGGGGGGGGGGGGGGGGGGGGGCGATGGGAGCGGTCGCCCCCCCTAAGATTTGGACCGGGGATTTGGGAGGCGAAAAAAAAAAAAATGCGTGTATACTGTATGCATGCACATGAAGCGGGTCTCCTTTGCAACCTTTCATCAAATAAGATATTTTTTTAAAAATATTTCACTCAAAGTGTGCACCAGATCGTTGAATTTCAATTCAAAATATGCAAAATCTCTCGTGCTTGGGAGGGGGTATCCCCCTCCCAAACCCTCCCCCTCTGGTGATTTCCCAAATGTTGATTCTATCAAATATGCGTATACGAGATATCTCAACTTCAACCTTAAAAAGGCAAAAGCTCCATCGGAAGGGAAGGGTGGAGATAACACTCGCCCACGCCTTCTCCCTGCTCCCCCCCCCCCCCCCCGCCATGCATAGAAGTAGACATGTGGCTATACCCAGATCGCTTTATTTCAATTCTAAAAACGCAAAAGCTCCGCGAGCGGGAGGGGGAATCCCCCTTCCCCTAAGCTCTACCTCACTAGACTTTATACATACACACAGATGGTGCACATTCGGAATAAGAGCTAAATTCCGTGATTATAACACTTCGATGAAAAAGTATTGCACCAAAAATTTGCACCAGATCGCTGAATTTTAGGTCTGAAAACGCAAAATCACCTTCGTGTGGCAGGGGATATGCCCCTATCTACACCCTCGTGTGCATACTTTTTCTGCTTGATTGCTGAACAGACAGCGTTCATGATATTCAGTGTAAGAATTAATACAAGAAGACTAGTGTATTTAAATTATACCATTTTATAGGCAAATTGTTCAATAATAATCTACACTAAAATATACTGCAACCTTAAACAAGTGGGATTGTTTCAACTCGTTAAAACACGCAAAAACATACATCAAATTGCACCATTTGCAACGTCAAAATGCAAAAAGTTCTCACCGTGGGAGGGGGGACACCCCCTCCCACACCCTCCCCTCCCCCCTCGCTCGCTCCACTCGCTCGGGTTCAGTCGCGTTCATGATATTCAGCGAAAAGAATTGATACAAGAAGTGCATTTAGATTACACCATTTTATAGGCAAATTGTTCCATAATAATCTACACTAAAATGTACTGCTACCTGAAACAAGTGGGACTGTTTCACGTCGATAAAACGCGCAAAAACATGCATCAAATTGCACCATTGCAACATCAAAATGCAAAAAGTTCTTACCGTGGGAGGGGGGACACCCCCCTCCCACACCCTCCCCTCCCCCTCGCTCGCTCCGCTCGCGAGGGTTCAGTCGCCTTCGTGATATTCAATGAAAAGACTTAATACAAGAAGTGTATTTGAATTATACCATTTCATAGGCAAATTCTTCAATAATAATCTACACTAAAATATACTGCTATATACCTTATACAAGTGGGACTGTTTCACGTCGATAAAACGCGCAAAAACATGCATCAAATTGCACCATTTGCAACATCAAAATGCAAAAAGTTCTTACCGTGGGAGGGGTGACACCCCCCTCCCACACCCTCCCCTACCCCCTCGCTCGCTCCGCTCGCTAGGGTTCAGTCGCGTTCATGATATTCAGTGAAAAGAATTAATACAAGAAGTGTATCTAAATTATACCATTTTATAGGCAAATTGTTCAATAATAATCTACATCAAAATAAACTGCTATATACCTTAAACAAGTGGGACTGTTTCACGTCGATAAAACCCGCAAAAACATGTATCAAAATAATTGCACCATTTACAACATCAAAATGCAAAAAGTTCTTACCGTGGGAGGGGGGACACCCCCCTCCCACACCCTCCCCTTCCCCTTCGCTCACTCCGCTCGCCCGGGTTCAATCGCGATCATGATATTCAGTGAAAAGAATTAATACATGAAGTGTGTTTAAATTACACCATTTTATAGCCAAATTCTTCAATAATAATCTACGCTAAAATATACTGCTATATACCTTAAACAAGTGGGACTGTTTCACGTCGATAAAACGCGCAAAAACATGCATCAAGTTGCACCATTGCAACATCAAAATGCAAAAAGTTCTTACCGTGGGAGGGGGGGGGGGGACACCCCCTCCCACACCCTCCCCTCCCCCCTCGCTCGCTCCGCTCGCTAGGGTTCAGTTGCCTTCATGATATTCAATGAAAAGACTTAATACAAGAAGTGTATTTAAATTATACCATTTTATAGGCAAATTCTTCAATAATAATCTACACTAAAATATACGGCTATATACCTAAACAAGTGGGACTGTTTCAACTCGTTAAAACACGCAAAAACATACATCAAATTGCACCATTTACAACATCAAAATGCAAAAAGTTCTTACCGTGGGAGGGGGGAAACCCCCCTCCCACACCCTCCCCCCCCCCCCCCCCCCTCGCTCGCTCTGCTCGCTCGGGCTCGGTCGCTTCGCTCCCTCGCCGACTAACCGCCCCCCCTAAGATGAAATCCTGGCTACGCCGTTGTACGGAGGGTAGCCCATTTTCAGTAGTGACAATGACAGTCACTTCTGGTCTTCCATGGGGCCCTGTACACAAAGATTTCAGACAATCAGGGACTGATGATGATAGAATAAAATATACACAAACACAAATAGAACGGTACATACATTACTACATTGTTACTACATATATACCATATTATTATCACACATTGTTCAAAGGTTTGAAGCACAAAAAAAGTTCAAATAGAAACGATTTCGGTTTTAACTAAACTGAACTTAAAAACGGGTAAAGAGGAAATTTGACGCAAATCATTGGGTAAGTTGTTATACGCTGATGCACCTCTGTATGAAAAAGATCTCTTAATACAATAATTAGTTTTTGGCCGAGGTAACTGTAAATCGTTTTGATTACGGAGAGAGTATGGTGATGTCTTGTACTTAAAAATATCTTTCATATATTCGGGGGCCATGTTATTCATGATCTTATACATAAATGAAAGCAGATGAATTTTTTGTCTATTGATTACTGTTTTCCACCCTAAGCTATAATGAACATCACTGGTAGTAATATGGGAATAAGGGTTTACTTTCAAAATTAATCTCCCGGCTCTATTTTGCATCTTCTGAAGTTGGGAAAGAGAGTTACCGTTGGCGGATTGCCACACTACATCACCATAATCAAAATGAGGTAACACAATAGAATTATATATCAGTTTCAATTAAGTCAAATTAACAAACTGTCTCAAACGACCCATATAACTAATCATTTTACTTAACTTGTTGCATAGTTGTTCAATGTGAACATCCCATAATAACTTGTTATCTACAAAAATTCCCAGATATTTAAAACTTTTCACCTGAAGTAATTATTTACCCCTAAGTTTGACATGCAAATACTCTTGCTTTTTTAACATATTATTTGTACCAAGTAACATACAAACAGTTTTATCAAAATTGATTTTTAAATTGTTATCAGCCATCCATGATTCCATACATACAAACTCTTTTTGCAAAACATTTTCTACAAATTTCGGGTTTTTATGTGAGTAATAAATAACCGAGTCATCGGCATATAAATGGGCCCTGCAGTCAGAAAAAACCGAATTGATATCATTGATAAATATACTAAACAACAATGGTCCTAACAAGGATCCTTGTGGCACTCCGCTAGTTAATAATCTTTCATCCGAAAGAGTATTATTGATTGACGTTCTTATTCTTCGGTTCGAGAGATAACTCTCGAACCACTCAAGTTCTATGCCATTAACCCCCATGTTTTCCAGTTTAGATAGAAGGATCATGTGATCAACCATATCAAAAGCTCTTTGCAAATCAACAAAGATGGCGCCAACGTATTCACCCTTATCAATAGAGCGATGCCAGTCGTCCGTTACGGTAGCAAGTGCAGTAATAGTAGAGTGCTTGGGACGGAATCCTGACTGGTTTCTACTAAGCAAAGAGTGCAAGTTTAGATAATCAAGTAACTGTTTTTGAACAACTCTCTCCATGACTTTAGAAGCACAGGACAATAATGAAATGGGTCTGTAATTACTACAATCCAGCTTATCCCCTTTTTTATATATCGGTACAATTTTAGCTATTTTCCATTTATCAGGCACTATCCCTTCAACTAAGGATTTATTTATAATGTAAGTGAACGGCTCTACTATTTCTAAAATTGACTCTTTCAATATATACATAGACATTTCATCTAATCCAAACGACTTCTTTGCTTCCATTAACCTCACATACTTCAAAACATCTAACTGAGATACAAAACAAAAATTAAATTGTTTATCAGACCTTTCCCGATTATGCGTCTTTTGAAAGAAACAATTCTTTTTCCTTTGCTTATCTCCACCACTTACCACATTTGCAAAATAATCGTTAAATGCATTTGCTATAACCTGTGAATTTTCTTGAGGGAATGCACAATCAGTAACTTTACTCTTGCCCATTAATGATCGCAGTGTTTTCCAGGATTCATTTCTGCTTGTTGCATTTGAAAATTGTTGACATATATATTTACGTTTTGCTTTTCTTATTTCATTTGTTACTCTATTTTTCAGACGTTTATAACTTTGCCATAAATCATTGTCCCTTCTAATTTTTGCCTTTGATTTAACTTTATCTCTCTGTTTCATTAATGACATAATTATACTGTTCATCCATGGCGAGGGAGTTTTTCGTACTCGTCTCGTCTTAACAGGCATATGCTTGTTAACAACCTTCATCAACATACTTTCCCATATATCAACTGAATCATTTATATCACTGAATTCTTCTACCTTCTTCCAATTTTGTTTACGTAAGTCAGACCTGAAAGCTTCCATGTCAACGTTTCGTGATTTCCTGAAAGTTACATACGTCTCACTTTGTGATGTATGTTTGCATTTCCATACCATATAACTGATATAGTGATCACTCATGCCGTTCTGAATTACACCATATGATTTCACTTTGTCTGAAAAATTCGTGAGCATGTGATCAACAAGTGTTCTTGATCTTTCAGTCACTTTTGTATACATTTCATTATTAACCTGTTGCAAACAATATACACTATTAATTTGATCATAAACCTTAATATTTCTTTCGGGTGTTTTCTTCTTAATATCACAATTTATATCGCCCATAATAACCAGTTGGCTATCAAAACTACTCAAAAAATTTAAAAAATCCTCATAATGATTAAAGAGATCAATATTTGAGTTTGGAGGTCTGTACCAATTCAAAAACATTATTGGTTTGGAGTTTTTCAGACAGATCTTGATGCACAGTGCTTCCAGGTTGACAAGTGAATCATGGGTAACCAAGGTGAAAGGAATAGATTCATGAACATAAACTGCGACACCACCTCCATTTCTGTCTCTGTCTCTCCGAATTAAAGAATAATGGGGAATACCGATTTCATTGTCTGAAATAAAAGAGTCAAGTCTAGTTTCATTTAAGGCAAATACATGTATTTCATTCTCAATCATAATTTGTTTAATTTCCTCATGATATTTCACAAGGCTAACTATATTCAAATGAACAAACTTAATTCCCTTCTCAGAAAGTTGTTCATACCTAAGGGATGGATCTCTCTTTTCACCAGAGTCAACAGACTTATCGAATAAATTGCTGTCTGGAAGAGTTTCCGAGTTGAGTTCAATGAAATTCGGAAGATGTTGAAAAGTACATCTATTACACTCCCAGTTCAAAAATAATTCATTGGGATCATTGTATTTACTCACGGGGATTCCTGAACATGATATGTGCACCCATTTCTGACATGAGGTACATTGGAGTGCTTTCTGGTTATTTCTAACACATTTTGTACAAAGAACACATGGAAATAGTTGTACCATTTGAAAATGTATACAAAAAAAAAATGTATTGAATGCAGTACCAACACAAGATCTAATGAAAGATCTAAAGAAAAATAAAAATGTAAATGTAAAGAAATAAAAGAAAAAAAACTACTTCAGTCAAAAGGGTTTAGATAGGAATGATATATAATTGCAGTCACAGCACTATTCTAGGATTACTAAATACAAATACAATGTAACCGAAGGCGGCAGTAAAACAGCGTTATTTTCATGTGTATGACACAAAATAGATCCCTATCTCCTCATTCACAATAAAACTATAGTGCCCTTGTGACGAACCAGCAGGAAAGAAACAATAAGATAGATAATAGTCACAACACAACATGAATTTTGATAGGCCTGCTCAAATTTGTACGGGAATGCCACATGGCTATCTCACATCAGTGGAGAGGGCAGAAGCTCTGAACAAAAAGGGGGGAGAAAAAAGTTGTGTTCAGAACTTTGTAACACTGTAGTGACAATATATTAACCTAGTTCAATTATGCACCAGTCGACACTCCCAGTCCATTCATAATAGACACGCGAAACATAAAGATGAGAAGAGAGTGAAGGGATGACAAGGTACACAGCGGCGAACAAGCTCACAGTGTTTGCAGCTCAGCAGTTTGAAGGTTCTGCTGACTGAAAGAAGACAAATTGACTGTTATCTTCATCCCATTGATCTTGACACAAAACAAACCAAGTATGTGAGATAACAGGTGAGCTCGCTGGCACTCGTTGGATTATAGCGGTAAGTATAGCAACCTAGAACGGGATGAAAGAAGCCAATTCCCGCAATAATGCCTATCTCACACCTCGCGACACTGAATTCAATTGACTTAATCCGAAGATTGTAATTTGACAATGTGGGACTTTTTCGTCAACGTGAGGCGATGTCCACCGTTGGTTAGCACACGAATGCGGCCATCTTGGGTCCAGATGCTTTTACATTTACTTCTGAACTTTGACTTGATTTCTCTGAAGAGGTCCGATCTCAGCTTGGTCAGGCTTTCTGTATGAACGTAGATGGGATCCCCTTGTAGATCTCTCAGGAGCCTTCGGGCTTGATATACACGGTCCCTGACGTCATAGCTGGTGAACTTCACGATGATTCCACGTGACCTGCCCTTCTTGGCGCCGAGACGATGCGATCTGTCGATGTCGCCATTTTGAAGCTTCACTTTCAATTTTTCCTCGCAAATTTGTTTCACGATTTCGTTTGTGTGTTCACCCTCATGCTCACTGACACCATGAAATACAAGGCAATTTCTCCGAGAGTACTGTTCTGCCTCCTCTTGCTGCTCTTTCATTTGCTCAATCTCACTCTCCAATCTTGCTATCTTATCACTTTTCGACTTCATTTCAAAGTCAAAGCTCTCTTTCAAGTTTTCACCAACTTTCTCTGTGATAATTGACGTGAGTTCTTCGACAAGCAATGATTTGATTTTACTCACAAGAATGCCAATGACATCGCTGTCCTCAAGAGCTTTCTGAACTTCTTCGCGAACATTCAGGCTGTCTCTCACAGGCTCATCGGCACCACGTTTACCTTTCGTCATGATGGGTGTCTGTTTGGCAGCAGCACAATCTCACAAAAATCAGGCAAACTCTCTCGAAATATACACAGTTCTGTCGAGTAACATGTCAAGAATTGCGCACAAGTCCACAAGGTTACTTGTAGTATAAGAAACGGAGATGAAGGAAGTACATTTTCGGCTGTTTTACCACACACAAGCCATTGGTGAACGGAGCTAAAATAAGACACGTCTGTTCATGGCGACGGTCATGTCTAGCAAGGTGTTCCCCCTCCCACGGTGAGAACTTTTTGCATTTTGATGTTGTAAATGGTGCAATTTGATGCATGTTTTTGCGTGTTTATCTACTTGACAGAGTCCCACTTGTTAAAGGTAGCAATATATTTTGATCTCGATTATTATCAAGCAATTTGCCTTTTAAATGGCATCATTTAGATAAACTTTTGTATTTATTCTTACACTGAATATCATGAACACGACCGAACCCGAGAGAGCGGAGGGGGTGGGGGTGGGGGATGGGGGTGGGAGGGAATGTTCCCCCTCCCACGGTGAGAACTTTTTGCATTTTGATGTTGTAAATGGTGCAGTGTTATGCATGTTTGCGTGTTTTATCGATTTGAAATAGTCCCACTTTTTAAGGTAGCAGTATATTTTGATGTAGATTACATTGAATAATTTGGCTATAAAATGGTATCATTCAAATAAACTAACTTGTAGGCCCTACATTATTCTTACACTGACTATCATGAACGCGACCGAAGCCGAGCGAGCGGAGCGAGTGGGGGGTGGGAGGGGTGTCCCCCCTTCCACGGTGAGAACTTCTTTTATTTTGACGTTGTAAATGGTGCGATTTTATGCATGTTTACGTGTTTTATCGATTTGAAACAGTCCCACTTGTTTAAGGTATAGTATATTTTGATGTAGATTACACTGAACAATTTGCCCATAAAATGGTATCATTTGAATAAACTTGTTGTATTAATTCTTACAATGAATATCATGAACGCTGTCTGTTAAGCAATTATTAAACAGAAAAAGCAAGCACACGAGGGTGTAGATCCGGGGCATTTCTCCTTCCGCACGAAGGTGATTATAGCATTTTCAGACCTGAAATTCAGCGATCTGGTGCAAACTTTTTGGTGCCCCCCCCAAAAAAAAAATAATAATAATAATGGAATAAATATGGCTTTTTCAGGAAAGTGTTAAAATCACGGAATTTAGCACTTATTCCGAGTTTGCGTCATCTGTGTGTATGTACAAAGTCTATTGAGGTATAGAACTTATAGGGGGAGGGTGTGGGAGGGGGATTTCCCCTGAACGGGGAGGGTATGGAAGGGGGTATAGGCCTATCCCCCCTCTCACGCGAGGGAGATTTTGTATTTTCAGAATTGAAATTCAGCCATCCTTGGGTGAAATATTAAGACAAAAAAGTAAGAAAATTTCCACAACTCGGGAGTTACGAGGAGGAGCAAAATGATATGTTTGTCCCCAATACTTTTCTGGGGGAACCATCCCCCCCCCCCCTTCGATGCAGTCAAAAGTGTACAAAGTCTATCGAAAGGGACCTAGTAGTGGAGCTTTTGCATGTTTATGATTGCAATTCAACGGTCTGGTGCATAGTTCTGGCGGTATTTGGACAATTTTTCATAGAGAAAGTTCGAGATTTGTCCTCATCTCAGGAATTGCTTGGGGGACATATGATTTGTCTGCCCCAACATTTCGGTAGGAGCGGGGCAAAAAAAAATGCTCCTCCTCCCCCTCCCCCTTCCCCGAAATAGAATCGACGCCCCTGATCATCCCTATATGCCCATAGATGTATCCTGACTGAGTCATCAGAGTCATCATCGTTTCAGGAATGTTTCAGGAAATGGAGGGGGGTTAAATTATGGCGGTATAGTTTTTTGTTATTGTTTGTTTGTATTCGTACATAATTTGCAGATGGTCCCGAGTTGCTCGCGTCATAGCATGTTTACCTGTAGGCCTATACTATTTGACGTTGTCAACGTCTGAACCATACCTTATGTCGATATTACTTTCTTCGCGAGCAAGCGCTATAGAAAATAATGTATACATTATCCAACAAGATAGAATACTGTTCAGCTCTGTTCTATACCTCTCTGAAGGTGGGCGTACGAACTCGCAATATGCCAAAATTGATACAATTACATTTCTGCTTCCTCCAATTTTTTCTTCAAATTTCAGGGGGGGGGGGGTGATTGTACAGGCCATTCCCCTCCTCCATTTCAGGGGGATGCATACCCTCCATCCCCCCCCCCCCGGATTTACTTCCATGATAACATAAAAGGGCATGTGCAGTGGCGTATCTAGGGGGGGGGGGGGGGGGCAAGGGGGGGCACGTGCCCCGGGCGCCACTTCTTGGGGGCGCAAAAAACAAAACGAAGAAAAAAGAAAAGGAGAAGAAGAAGAAGAAACTCACCTGAAAGGGGGGGGGGGAGAATGGTGGGGGGGGGGGGCAGAAAACCAAGTCAAAAAAGCTAAAAACAAAACATAACAATGACTCGGACAAAATGACAATGTTTATTGTGTTCACACGAGAATTCCATGTTATGTAAGCTGAAATATTGTACAACAATTTTCGGCTCGCTCGCTGCGCTCGCTCTCTAAATTGTATACAGAAGAAGAAGGTAAGAACAAAATGTGATGACGCGGACAAAATGACAATGTCTATTGTGTTCACACATGTCATTCTATATTTAGCAGGCAAAATGTTTCACGGAGCAGCGGCTGCAATTTCTTTCGTTCTGAAGCGATCGCCAATTGGATCAAAAGAAGGCGCCAACGGTTTCGAACATACGGGGGGGGGGGGGCGCCAAAAAAATCAAACAAGATAAGAATAGAACGTAATGATGACGTTGAAATATACAAATTTCGGCTCACTCGCTCGTACTAATTTAGAGTATTTCTTCAAGAACTCAGTTTGTTGGTAAAAATCGTTATCTATAAGGCCGTCACTATATCTTGATTAGAATTGTAAGATTTGATAAGCAAAAAATGACAAGAGTTCCATGTTTTGTAAGCTGAAATACAAAAATTTTCGGCTCGCTCGCTGCGCTCGCTCGCCAAAATTTATCAAAAACAAAAAGGAGATAAGAACAAACGTGATGATGACGCGGAAATATACAAATTTCGGCTCACTCGCTCGTACTAATTTAGAGTATTTTTTCAAGTTCTTCAGTTTGTTGGTAAAAATCGTTATCTATAAGGCCGTCACTATACATTGTATCTTGATTAGAATTGTAAGATATGATAAGCACAAAATGACAAGAGTTCCATGTTTTGTAAGCTGAAATACAAAAATTTTCGGCTCGCTCGCTACGCTCGCTCGCCAAAATTTATCAAAACAAAAAGGAGATAAGAACAAAACGTGATGATAACGCGGAAATATACAAATTTCGGCTCACTCGCGCGTACATGGGGGGGGGGGGCATTTCATGAAGCAATTTGTCGGATATTTCGTCTGACAAACTGTTAAAAGCTACTGAAATCCTTGCTTCTGATTGGCTGAAAGCAAATTTTGTCCGACAAGTTGTCGGACAAAATGCTTCATGAAATGCCCCCTGATTTAGAATATTTTTTTAAAGTACTCAGTTTGTTGGTATAGATAAATCGTTATCTATAAGACAGTCACTATCTTGATTAGAATTGTAAGATTTGATAAGCAAAAAATGACAAGAATTCCATGTTTTGTCAGCTGAAATACACAAATTTTCGGCTCGCTCGCTGCGCTCGCTCGCCAAAATTTATCAAAACAAAAAGGAGATAAGAACAAAACGTGATGATGACGCGGAAATATACAAATTTCGGCTCACTCGCTCGTACTAAATTTAGAGTATTTTTTCAAGTTCTTCAGTTTGTTGGTAAAAATCGTTATCTATAAGGCCGTCACTATACATTGTATCTTGATTAGAATTGTACGATATGATAAGCACAAAATGACAAGAGTTCCATGTTTTGTAAGCTGAAATACAAAAATTTTCGGCTCGCTCGCTACGCTCGCTCGCCAAAATTTATCAAAACAAAAAGGAGATAAGAACAAAACGTGATGATAACGCGGAAATATACAAATTTCGGCTCACTCGCGCGTACATGGGGGGGGGGGGGGGGCATTTCATGAAGCAATTTGTCGGATATTTCGTCTGACAAACTGTTAAAAGCTACTGAAATCCTTGCTTCTGATTGGCTGAAAGCAAATTTTGTCCGACAAGTTGTCGGACAAAGTGCTTCATGAAATGCCCCCTGATTTAGAATATTTTTTTAAAGTACTCAGTTTGTTGGTATAGATAAATCGTTATCTATAAGACAGTCACTATCTTGATTAGAATTGTAAGATTTGATAAGCAAAAAATGACAAGAAGTCCATGTTTTGCCAGCTGAAATACACAAATTTTCGGCTCGCTCGCTGCGCTCGCTCGCCAAAATTAATCAAAATTCATTTTATTTAAATCACCCTCAAAAGACCCCCTTCAAGGGCTTGAAAAGCATATCATGTGGACTTTGCTTAAAGTCCCTACCGGGATGGGGTTGGGGTTGAACACTAGTCTTTTTCAGAAATTAGGGGCGCAATTTTCGCGCTTGCCCCGGGCGCCGTTTCCCCTAGATACGCCACTGGGCATGTGATCAATCAATAATACAGAGCGTATACTTGTGCCTGGATATTGATGCTGAACTTATAAATGGGATGTATGTTGACCACTAAACGTCTTGTGTCAATAGGTTGATTTCTTTTCTCCGTCGTTTACGACAATTTTTCTGTAGAAACATCTAAATTTGATGTATTGAGCAGATACTCTACGTAACTCTACTTCATCTATTATGCAGACATTATATTCCAATCTGCACGTGAACAACTTCTTAACCAAATGCAGAAACTTCAAAATAGAGCGGGAAGAATCATCTTAAAAATAAAACCACAATCTCATATTTCTCTATTTATCCATGCATGAAATATTACAATGGGAAACTCTGAAATCTCGCCAAATTCTCTACGTTCAAATTATGATGTTTGAAGTTCTTAGCAATTTAACACCCATTATATCTGCAAGAAAAATATATCATGTTTTGATAACAGTTACCATTTACAACATAATAATCTTTCTTTGCTCAAACCTCGAACAATGGTTGTAAACCACATTTTTTTTTAATAGAGGTCATAAAGTTACATAATAGTCTTCCCACCCATATTCATAACTGCCCATGGACACTTGCCTTATTTAAGCGATCACTTTTAGAATGAATTAGATTTATTGGTGTATTTTATAAATAATTCAAAGATCCTTATGTACAATATTTGTATTACTGATAATTAATATCAAACATATTAAGACCTCTATATGATAATAGGATAACGTTGACATCCTTTTATTATTACAAGACGATATACGTCTCCGCCCTTCCTGCCCGTTTTTTTTTTTTTTTTTTTTTTTTTTTTTTTTTTAGCGGCACTATAATAGTGTCGCTGAATATGGGTTATCAAGCCGTCTTATCTCATCATCTATACTGTCTTTGTTATTATTGTTTATGCTCTTTGATTGAAGCCTTACTTTTAGCTTTCAGTGTTATTCATTTTCTCGTATTTGCATATGCACACGTATTATTGTATGTCTTTATACGCTGGATATTTTCAAAGTCATTGTTTTTATGACGGAAATGAAAACAAACAAACAATTAGATACTCTTTCTGATTATGATGTTGTAGTTAACAACAGATCAAACAAAACAGGTGGTTGAGCAGCTGTGTAATCCCCCCCCCCCCCCATTCATTTATGATTATATACGCTATCAAGGAAGAATAAAATATATGAATGATGCCTATGTATATACACGGAATCAATATGTATTGAATTTTCGGTTCAAAAAGGCAAAACATTCTGCTTGGGGTGATATGCAAACCACCCCATGCAGTTGTAATGATTTTATGGAAATTACGAACAACATATATCAAAACTGTTCATTTCAAAACAAGTATTGCATCATCGTGGGGAATTTCAATACAGTGTATGAATTTATTGTCTAGCAGTAATGCAGCCTCTCATAACTTGATTGATAACATATTACAAGCTTCATTTTTGCTGGTTATTTCTAAACCTATAAGAATTACTATATTCACTCTGCCATGCACTCTTGATGTTACTGATAATATTTTTGTATAGGTATACCGTTTATAATAGAACAGAGGGAAAACTATACAAATACCATTCTAAAGTACAAGTTGATTATGGTACCTTTGAAGCCAATTCTGAAATTATCGAGATTCTTAATTCATACTAATTTTCTAAAATGGATTCAAACTTACCGCAAACTATATATTGCTCCAGATGATAAATCGTTTTACGAATTTCTGTCCTCACAAAGTGAACACTCAATATTTTTCAAACCAACAGACAGGCAAGATTTAATGAAAACTTTACTTCAGCTCAAAACAAGCAAAGCCCCTGACTATAATGATGACACTGACAGTGTTCTTATAAAACACACTGTACACTGGTAGAAGGCGAGGCCCTTTAGAATGGTTCGAGAGTTATCTCTCTGGAAGATAGTACTTCGTTATTACCATTAGCGGAAATGACGTGTCTACGGTTCCCATCACGTGTGGAGTATACCCCATCAAGAAAGCCTTCTTGTCCCATTGTTTTTCTTTCTCTATGTAATTGACATTCAAACTTCTTCGAGTATTCTTTCTTTTATCTCTTTGCTGATAATTCAAATTTATACTCATAGTTATCCTGAATTAGTTGAAGTTTTTTTATGTAGAACTTGTAAATGTGACAAATTGGATAAAGGCGAATAGGATCGTCTTTGAATAAACAACAACAGAAATTGTATGTTATTCAGCAATTCGACATTTTGACAATGCTGTCGTTAAGGAAGTCAAGACTACAAAGTTTCTTGGAGTTACAATAGACAATAATCTACCCTGGAATTATCATATTGATCATCAATCAAGTTACACGAATTCTCCCCAAGTCAATACTTCTTATGTTGTATTTAACTCTTATTGTATAATACCTTATCATACCTAACGTCAGGGAAAATGGAGTGCAAACAATAATAGACCGAGTACTTTTGTTACAGAAAGAAAAAACCCAATGCGATTGACATGCGATGCCGCTAATAGATCCTGGCACTGATGTCTTGTTTATTGAAAACCATGAACATTCTTGAGATTACTGATATAATATATCAACTTCAGTTGGGTTGTTTTATGTAGGCCGACATTGTGGAAATGAAGAATAATAGTGGCCATTTGTATATAACAGCGCACAGGTCCACCTTTCAGTGCTCATGGCGCTTCAAAAATGAAAAGATATATATCATAATCATGTATATATAGTCCATGTTCAAACATGAGAGACGAAAATGGGAAACAACAAACAAACACAATAATACCAGATAAAGAATACAAATTAACGCTGCTCCCGCTACATGTAACGAAATTATTCCAAAAGAATGATGTGGCACAGGATAACTCGACAAGGCAAGCAAATAATTTTCATGTTCCTAAGAATAAGATTTTGGCAATACAATGTCTCATCTGCACTTGGATTACACTTATAATTTTCACATGTATTAATCCATATAGCAGATAACCATTCAACTCCCCCCCCCCCCCTTTGTTATGTGAACTGATGTTATAAAGGAGCAGCACTTGAAGGGAAAGGCATCTTGAAAAACAAAACGTCGCACTTTTGCCGCATAGCATGAATGCATTGTGGTCGTGAATTTGGGAGAGAGATCCCTGAACATATACCATCTTCATCGATGGCGCTTTTACTGCGTCATGAGTGAAACGAAGTAAAGTTAGAGGGCGCTATTACGATGCTGTTGGTCTGGCTGCAGCTGTTGGCAGTATACAGCACTGGCTGTTGGGCCGTGGGTCTCCGAAGGGGGTTGCACAAACACACACACAAAAAGAGCAATCAGCCATGAGGAAGATAATGGGAATTTCAATGAACGAATCATTACTCAATTGCTAAGAGTTAAAAAGGTGTAACGCAATCCTGACAATACAATGAGATGTGTTTCTAATCCTGACAAGATATGGACCATTTTAGCATTTTAGCATGGGGCAGCGCCATCAAACTTTGTTAGATAAATTATTGTTATCACAAAAGAACGTATAACTTCGCATTATTTGTGGGGTTTCGCCACGTTCCCATTCAGATTCATTGTTCACTAAATATAAAATTTTAAAAATGAAAGATTTGTTTCTTTTTCAACTGGGTCAGTTCGTGTTCAATTACAACACAAATGCTCCTTCTAATATTTTTAATTCTATGTTTCCACGAAATCAATCTTTTCATGAATATTCTATACTAGGCGTCCTAATGAGTTTCATTTACCTCTTTTGAGAACCTTATTAGCTCAGAACACATTTGTATACACCAGCCCTAAATTGTTTGAATTCATGAAGTTCTGAAATAATTTTTTTTCCATCGTTATGCATTTTTAAGCCTAATTTGAAATCTTTTTTTTTTTTTTTTTTTGGGGGGGGGGGTTAAATTTTGGCTGAGATATTTATTTTCATTACCTATACAGGTTACAGCAAACATGAGGGTCATCATCAGTTATTGAATTCATCATAACGCAGTGAAAAACGGCATTACCAGGCAATGAAATACGGCATCTTATTTGCATAATTTTTGGCACAGCTGCGTGCAGTCACCAGCTGTTCGAAGCACCTCCTCAATTCTCTCTTCCGTTTCTCTTGTTCAGCGTGTAGACATTCTCTCTCTCTTCTCTCTCTCTCCCTCTCTCCCTCTCTCTCTTTCCTCTCTCTCTTTCTTTCTTGCTTTCCTTTTCCTCCTTTAGTTCATTTTTGTCCCATTCCGTTCAATCGTCTCCCCCTCAGTTTAGTCATGTCATGTTGTGTCTCTGTTGTTTGTTCCATTTTGTCTAAATTCTTTTTGTGTATTAATGTATTTGTAATTGTAGTAAGTATTTTTGAAAGAAATTCTCGAGTGGTCCACAATTCACAAGCACTGCTTTTTAGTGGACCTCTCAGTTCTCTTTTTTTTCCCTCCTCAAAACATAACTTTGTGTTTTCCCGTATGTTTACATAATTTATTTCTATTAGTTTGTCGACTATCGTAACCGTTTATCCCTCGCACTTAACAATGTATAATATGCTTATGATGGATTTTCTGAGTTACCTTGTGTTATGTTTTGTTGGAAGAAAAATGAGAATGAAATAAATAAATGAATGTATAAAAAAAGATGGAAAGTAAGTGCACATGGTTGGAATTATTACAAGAGGATCGAATAGGAGAGAGTGGGCCAAAACCTTATCTTATAGCTTGGAATTTTTGTCACAACAATAACCTCACAAGCATTACAGAGACGGTTAAGGGCTTCTGTATTTTAAGATGTTTCACAACACCATTGCTACTAATAACTTCCTCTATATAAGATAAAAAGAAAGGAGCCACTTAATTGTGTGTGTGTGTGTCTGTGTGTGTGTTTGTGTGTGTGTGTTTGTGAGTACCACCCTGAAACCATGGACCATCTGTTTATGAAGTGCATGTGCCATTATCGAACCTGTAGGGAATGATTTGAAAGTACAAATGTACTCATAATGTAAAGAAATTGGTCTCAGTTTGAATCGAACACTGATGGTTCAGTGTATGTTTGGTATCAATAAAGAAACGAAGCAACAAAAAAAAAAAAAACTACGTTGATTTCACATTTGTGTATTTAAAATATTTCGTTTATATGTAAATTTCAGAATCGACAGCCAAGCTCTCAAGCATTTTATATAATAAATGAATATTGAAACAAACCGTTGGAAAGAAAATCGCTGAAAAGAATAGTAAAGTGAGTATTAATGTAAAGAAATGAACCATAAAGATTAGACCTCTTTGATGAGGTTATTCTTGGAATTGGATCAGGTTTTTTTCATTGTATGATTGTTTCAAAGACATTCATTGGTTTGGTTTGAGTAAGTTTGGATTTTTTTTTCAATTATCGGGATGATTAGGGCTCTGTTTTTCCCGACAAGTCAGAGCTCGCGGATTCTTTCTTTCGAGGAGATTCTGTCCGAACGGATATTGTTTTATAAGGTAAGGTGAGATATTTGCCCTGGGCATGATCGCCTTGATTAGTATGTACTATTGATGACCAATATCGTGACATATTTGACTTGTTGATAGTGTGTTTTTGTTATTGCAACAACAACAACAACAACAAAAATGGTTGGCTGTTGCCCAATAAAAAGTTTTAGAAATGATGACTGTCGGGCACGATTGCTTACTCGGATGCCTTTGATTCTCACGCAATCAGTTTACAAGTATCGATCATTATGGCTACAGAAAGAAAAAGTGAGAAATGTATATTTTTGTGATTTTCTATATAGCAAAGACATAACATCTATTTTTAGTAGAGTAAGAAGTAGCACTTTCAGTTCTGTTTTGAGGGACTTTCCATTTAGATGATTGCATCGAGCATATAGTATACACAAATCACCACTTGATTTAAGTTGAAGTTTGTAAATGATGATATATCTTCCTTTTATATGCCATAAAGAGGAAGGAATTTATAAACATTTATATTCTATTTATGTGAACTTTCGAGGGAATTTGGCAAAAGTGCTGTGATTTTTATTATTTCTTTTTTTACTATGTTGATTTGCGACAGCTGAGTTGGGAAGAGATTCTTTTTGGAATTGATTTACAAGACAAGAAAAACTCATATAGTTAACTATGTTATAATTTTGGTTAAGAAATAATACTTTCTAAGGAGGGGAAAAAACCCACAACGCCAACGCAACATTTGATTAAAATTTTGTAGAATAAGATAATTGAGAAAAAGAAAAGTTAGCAATTGTAAGCCATATATACGCTTCAGATACATTTGGAAGGTAAAAGTGAGAAAACTAAGAAAAAGTTGTGAGATTTTGTTTTGGTTTGTGAAACAAACAAACCACGTAGTGTCTTACGAGCACTCGAACTAAAATACGTGTATGTAAGTCGATATAACATATTTTTGGTGTTACTGAGGATTTTCTTTTTTTGAGAGAGAGAGAGAGAGAGAGAGAAAGAGAAGGAGGAAGGGTAGCTGTCAGGGGTAGGGGAGTAAGGTGGAAGTGAGGAATGCTATAGGGGGTAGGTGGTGATTTTGACAGGAGGGTGAGGGGATACTTTTTTCAGAAATGATTATTATTCAATGGATATTGACATTCAAGGCCATGTAGAATGAATGCGAGTATATAAAGGTTCTTTTATTGATATACATGTAGATAATATCTTTGTGATGAATGAATTGTTATTGAAAATGGACTGTTTGTCAGTAAAAGAAACTAGAAAAGCACTCTGAGAGCGCAGACCTCCGCCAAGCAGCCACTTTCCATCGATGATCTTGCTCTTCCCAAGAGATCTTTCATCCGAGGGGAAAAGCTCTTTGGGCTCTTCCAGTGCCGTATTAATATACGGCACTGGTCTGGGCTCCGTCCCCTTTTCCTTGGTGCGACCAGGGAGGTGTATTCTTCCACCTCCCTGGTGCGACCAAGAGAGGGCGCAAATTTTCTACGAGAGACTGCGCGCCCAACGAAAAAGGGTCCGGGAAGCGTTTTTTTTTAAAGACGGCACAGATTGGGGCATGGCGCGTGTTAAACCTATGGGAAAAACGTTGGGTTAGGGTTTTTGGTTAGGGTTAGGGTTAGGGTTAGGGTTAGGGTTAGGGTTAGGGTTAGGGTTAGGGTTAGGGTTAGGGTTAGGGTTGGGGTTAGGGTTAGGGTTAGGGTTAGGGTTTGATGGTTAGGTTTAGGATTAGGATTAGGGTTAGGTTTAGGGATAGGGTCCCCAATAGATTTTTAGGGTCCCCAATCTGCGCCGTCTAAAAAAAACACGCGTCCGGGAAGAAAGTTTCAGTTTTACGATTTTGATCAAACGCGATAAATCATTCGCTCTGACAGGTCCCGCCAACAGAACTCTAGAGTTCTGTGGTCCCGCCCACCGAGAATGGTAGTAGTCTGTTGAGCCAGTCTCATTAAATGGAATTTGGATCTATCTGATTTCGTATGTGATTTATATTAATGACATGTAGATTCATATAGGTCACAAATTGGTTTCAGAGTATTCAATTCTTCTGCAGAAAAGAGACAGTACCTTTTCCTTCACAGTAGGCCTAATACGAACACATGATACTGAATTTATTGCTGAATTTGAATTAGACTAGTGCCATCGACTGTTATAGGTATTACACAGTTCAGTACCTGTCTCCAGGGAGGCCTCTCACCTCCCTGCTTTCTCCCAACACCCTGCAGATCTTCTCACCGTGGGTGGATGGAGTACTGCATGCATGCATTGCATGATTATGTAACTTACCCAATATAAGTGTTTAGTTTGGCCATGGAGCTAAAAACGAATGGCGATCTACGATCGTTTATCTCTAGTACAGAATCCAGTGATTTCTCTCTAATGTTTTTTTTTCAACTTTGTACAAAAAAATAGGGCCCAACAGTAGCCATGACTGTTCGTATCATAATTAGAAATGTTCTTGATTTTGCGATCTTGTTTGTGCAGCAGGATTTGGTAAGAGAGAGGTATTTCAGTCGGCTGCACTGTGTCTGAGTTAATCCATAAACACTTTGAAGATCGAGGCACTGAGTCTAAATATCAAATTGTTCATGATATTATATGCAAATTGACTGGGTATACTACGACTGCAGTCGACTGTATGTTGTACTTGTGGGACAATCCTATAAGATGATGCCTTGAACTTCTGGAATCCCCCCTTTTTTTTTAGCCAAGTATAGGCCTAAACGTAGGTTTACAATTGAATTTCTATGTCTGGAGAACAATAATTCACAACACAACCACAATACTGTCAGCATAGGCCTATAAATACCACGCAATTTCAAATAAAAACATCCACAAATCTTTCTGAGTGTGGCTCTGACGATGAAATTACTAGTAATAAGTGATTTCATTGATGAAATAATGTAGCCATCAAAGCTTTATGTGTTATAAAATATAACAGGTTAGAATACAAAAACACGCTTTGATTACGCGAGCATAAAAGGTTTACCGCGTTGAGCTTCACAAGGAATAGTATTTTATCAGTTTTGATTAAAAAAACTAGTGGTATTTTCTTCAGACCTAATTTACCAAAAGAAGATAAAGATATCACATGTTTGATGGAGAATTTACGTGGCAATTAAACCTACACGCTATTTATCCAAAAATTGAATAGGCATTGTTTTTTCCGAATGTTCGTTGATCTGAAAATAAGAGAAACTTTATCATTTTGAAGGTTTGATACCCCCCCCCCCCCCAAAAAAAAAAAAAAAAAAATCACAAGAGAATCACGGTCGGGCAGTAAGTTTCGTCTGGAAATACATGTACTCATCTTCAGAAATATTGTATACAGATATGGGGGAAATGGCAGTATTTTAAGATTTTAACCATTATGATTTTGACCGTTCACTTTGAGCATGTTTACACAAATGTTATTGTATGCTAAAAAAAAAAAAAAAAAAAACTTCGTCCACTCCCACTTGCACACAATCATGTTAAGTTTCATGGCCAACGGTTTCAACAAAATTGATTACGAAGGAAGGAAAAATGCCTCAGGCGACACTTCGTATACGTTATAGCGGTGACATACAATCTTAATGTGAATCAAAACTGGGATAGTCTGAAAGACACCTCGAGGAATCCAAATTAAAAAAAAATCAAATAGTTTTCTCGTCACACTCTAATTTCCCACTTCTTTCCTTCGTTTTGGATCTGTCGGAAAGCGGTGCATCATTACACTTGAGCCAGGTCGGTTAGCGCAACGCCATGCTGCGCAGGAAAGGCATGACGAATTTTCTGTTTATCGCAGGAAGATATCAAAAATATCTTTCGTATACCTCAATAGAATAGACAACGGCAAGGACACTGCCCCGTGACTGATATTGGGGATGTCCCAAAGGCAAGCAATATTAACGCGTAGCTGCGCATGTTCAACAATGGGCACTGCGTATGAACTCTGCTCACGCCCGCGTGATTGACTTTGGTAACGACATGGCGCCTGTAGATCACGGGACCAGCTTTTGACCAATCACAGGCTTCAAAACACATAAGCCGAAAACCGAGTTGGCCAGACTCTCTAAAGGGCCGTTCACATTGGAGCGGTTTTGCGGCAGCGGCAGCGGCGGCGGTTTGCCGCTAAACTCTGCCGCAGCGGCACGCTGTGCACACTGGAGCGGTTTGCCGCGCGTAATATGCAAATTAGATTGTTGCCCTTGGGCACCTGCAGTTTACTAGGCCTAGTAATCAATTACATAATTATCATACGCACATGTATACCGTGAATACATTCCTCATGGATCTGAGAATTTACAAAATCACTTTTCCAAAACGAAACAAACAATAAAGGAAATCAAGGATGAGTAACATGCAAGAAGACTATTGGACAATCAGTACTGGAATCTCAGCTTTTCAACTTTTTGCTTAAAACAAAAAGAACACTTTCAACACAGACTGTTCAATGAAACTGCAAAATATTCCTTGTGTTACTGATATTGGTATGCACGTAGAAATTATTGCATCGGACCACTGCTACATATACTGAGAAGGCGGTTCATAAAATGTGTACATCCAACACCTCAATATCTCAAATATGATCTGCGAATGTCACATTTTCCTTGTTCTTGTTTTATTGTTTGTTTGTTTTTTGTTTGTTTTTTCTTTCTACAAAATTAGTCAGCATCCAAAGTAATGATATCTTATCTTGTTTCATGTTAACGAGAAAATGACTAGTATTTCTTTTTTTCTGGTGTCGGTAAAGTAGTCAACTGTATGAAAGATGAGCTCTTAAAAAAAACCCAGCAACATACTTCTTTACTTGTCATTCCAATCTTTTACCATAGAATAGTATACCGGTATTATGATATATATATATATATATATATATATATATATATATATATTGTAGTTGTTCCGCGTATTGGCAGTACTAGAAATAGCAATAATAAAGTCACAACAGAGGAATGCAGGGAATGCATTAATAGCCAATCCTCGAAAATTCAGATTATTCATTAAATCAAGATTGGCTATTAATGCATTCCCTGCATTCCTCTGTTGTGACTTTATTATTGCTATATATATATATATATATATATATATATATATATATAGATCATCATGATTGTGTCATTCATTTTCATGTGCATGTTTGTGTAATGATTTTTGTACTTCATAACTCACTTTTCCTACTGCGCCTTGAGCACGTTAGTCATGTGGAATTGGCACATTAAATGTATACTGTATTATTATTATCATTATTACCGATGAACTCTATATGGATGAAATGTTAATGTTTGATTTGATTTATGTCAGTTCATGCTCTTTTTGGAAGTGTAGTTACAAAGGTGAGGGGATGTTTTAGAGAATATGCCTACCATTCACTCTCCTACTCACACCTACTAGATCTACGTATGTAGAGTATAATGTAATCAACAAACGGCCCATAATAAACTCACCCACATACTGTACTCCCAGCTATGGAAAAACAAGAGTAGCATTTTCACTCTCCACAACATGTGTTATTGTATTATGCATGGGAAGAAATTAATGGCAGTTTTGCATCCTCTTAGAAAAAACAAGCAAACAAACAAAAACAAAAACTACACACACACACACACACACACACACGATGTCAGTTTGGATGTCATATTCATACATCTGCATTACACCATCAAATCTACGCTTTCAGAAATCTGGATAGCATTTTAACAGACAGTCGATTTCCAAGTGAACCACACAACTGTTGGGTAAAGTGATTACCAAAAGCCAACTGAGGTCGGTTTTATCTTAAGCAAGTTTTGTGGCCTTGCACTAAATCTTTTCTTCGAAATTTAACCACCGAATGAAAACATTAGTTAACAGGAATTTTAACCAACTTATGTCGGTAAATGACAAACATCACTCGAAATACACATCAAACAATGTACATACACTAATACAAACCACACATGTCAAATTTAGCACTTGAGACACTAATTCAGGACAATTGTTCCAACATACAATCTCATTTGATGTGATCTAATATGGCAGTCTGTTGCAGAAATAAAGTACAGTGTATACATATACTGTTAACATTTGCGAAGGGAAGTAATATAACACATTCACATGTAAAATGAAAATTCACAAGATCTGACACTGTATGAGCAACTTTGTAAATCTGAATGGACAGACATGAGTTGTCAAAACAATACAGTAACGGTAGTATGGTACTGGATTTTATGAATGATTGAAGTATATGTATGATAATTAACACCAATGTAATTTGTATCTTGGACCAATTTTCTATAAGCATATTATTCTCATCTCCTCCATCTGAAAAAAGAAGAAGAGTTAATACAGTGCAAATTCCTAGCAGAAATGCATACTTAACAACATAAAACAAATCAGTTGTTTACATTTCACTTTCAAACCTCATAAGGACCAATCTTTCTAAGTATAATAAGAAACAAAAAGTACTTGTATTACATGTACATGGGTCTAGGGCAATTACCAACTGGGCAATTACCCCGGACCCTTCCCGTGGTTCTAATCCTAATCCTGAACCTAATCCTAACCCTAACCCAAACTCCTAACCCTTGACCTAATCCTAACCCTAATCTTTACTCTAACCTTACCACTAACCAGTATTTAGCCAGGGGGTAATTGCCCTCTGGGGCAATTGCTCGGATGCGCATGTACATACATGTAGGACAGGAAAAATATAGGAGAGAATAGGATTGAGAGAAAAGAGCAGTACAGAGTTCATCAAATGAAGTGAGCAAGAAAGAGCGGATACATAGGGATGGATGAGGCTTGAGATTTACAGTGATATGGACATGTATTGAAGTTACAAACACAAACACAAGAAAATCAGGATAAGCAAAGGAATACAACAAAAATGGGCACCTAGGTGCTTACATGGTTCAATTTAGCTAGTCAGATCACAAAATCAAGTAGCAAACAGAATAGCAATATATTACGCATATCCAATGCAATGACCTGCTATGAGTTGTCTGACATCAAATACTAATTTAATGCAAGGAAGGTACAAACTAAGTATTCAAGATTATACATGTAATGAAAATAATATTCGATGCTATGTCAACATTCATAGATTTGGGTTTCAAGATAAACTTGAAGCTTTCAAAAATCTGTAGTAACATGCTTCAGGTACACTATAAAGTGCTTGGTCTACTGCTAATCATTTTACTCATTGCCATGCAGCATAATACAATATTACATCCATACTCCAAAGTCAAATACACACATGAGTGACAGGTACTATGTAGGTATATAGTGAAAAGGTGAAATTTCATCACATTTTTGAATAGTATGTTGGCTACTGGCCTACCTGGGAGCTATGCAAAGAATTCTTGTGTTGTGGACCTGTACATGTATTATGCTATCACATTTCTCCTGAGTCGACTTCTAACTGCGAAGTGATGCACACTAGCCTGCCTTGTATGATAATCATGAAGAACTTGATCACTTCTTACGAACATAGATGAAATTGCGTGGGGTACATCTTCACTACTCAAGTGATACATGAAGGATGCCAGTTGAAGACAATTATATCTTGTGTTTTCAAATTACCATTCACACTATAAAGACTGAAAGTAGTTTGATCCACAATATCTTGGTTAGATTTTCTATAGATTTTTTACATTACCATGGCAACACATTAATTACATACCACATTTACCTGTAATAGTGGCCACATTTTCCAAGTTCTAGGTCAACTCCTGAAAAAGCAAGAGAGTTGTTGTAACTTGGGTTGGAACCAGGTGCAAGCATGGTTAGCAACAATACTGTTGACAGATATTTAGGCCAGGTGAGGTCTATGGTAGTCTCCATGGCAATGTCACAGTTTGGTGCTCTATACATCCCTTGTCAACTTGTACACACTATGTGTGGGCGTGGTGTGTAATAATGGAATTAGCAGCTTTTCACATATTCGATACTTGTCTACATTATCATAAGTTAAACTAACTCCTTGAAAAGTGAATACATGTACATGTTTCAAAGAAACATTAAGCACTAATAATATCAATATAAAGGTACCTTATGGTACAGGTGTATAGTCAAAATACAACAATATCCAAATGGCAAATGGCTTGTGAAATAACATGGTCACTGTTATGAGGAGATCACAATTAAAGGGTCAGTGCCTATTTCCCTATAACATTGTATGTACTTCTCAAGCAAATGCTGTTTTATTATGCAGACTTGATACGGGAAGGGTGGAGATGATAAATAAATGGTTGCATTATGGTTGACTCGGCAAATTTAGAAAATAAGGGATGGATGCCAAAGTTTCAAATCCTCCTTGTTTGTACAGGAGTCCCTTTTAAAATGGTCTCACCGCCATGCAATGTGGCCAGTAGTTGCGATTTAGAACAAAGATCAACTTGAAGACAAGATCAGCTGCACCCACAATGCCTTGAGGACTATGCCCTGTGCTCCACAACTGCAGATACATGTACCTGAAGAGTGTATAATTTGCTTTCTCCAATAAGAAGGATGAAGGGCTGTGACTGCGGATGTTCTGTGTCGACCACATATGAGTAGTTAAAACAGTCCTTCCTGGAAGAACGAAAAAGGCAGGCATATATGGAAACAGTGTAAAAAAATTTAAGACATATTGATGTGCACTATTTTCTTATGCCTTTATACACATGATATTTCCAGTAATTTTGTACCATATATTTACTAGCAACTCCAGCAAACTAGGAGCAAGAGTGACCAAGATCAGAAGGTCATTCTTTAAAGCTGAAGATCTACTATGCACATGCAGGAGTGAGTCAAACATGATATCTGGAAACAGGGGACAAAATTGTTTCAGAAGGGAATGGGGAGGTAGTACAGGCCTGTAAGAAAGCTACAGATCACAACAGAACAATTCACACAATTCTGGCCTTCATGGTGCTATTTGTTTGTTTGTTTGTTTGTTTGTTTTTTCCCATGTCTAGCTTAATTACAAACCAGAACTGTCTTTGCAAAGAAGTGTAACTTTGTCTTAAGTCAATTTTTTTTTGGACCAACCCCCCCCCCCCAAAAAAAAAAAAAAATAAATAAAAATGAAAATAAAAGTGACAGACAATTTTACATTCAAAGTTATATTTGACATGCATTTTCATGTCCTCCGAAACTGATTAAATTGGTATGGGCCAATTACTAGACCTAGGCACCTATGGCACACTATAATATACACTATTAAAATGATTGATTGGTGCATGCTGCATATTGTCATACCTGTCAAATGTATGGGATGTTGCCATATACATTATAAAGAAAGAGAAGAATCTACATACATGTACATTTCCTTGAATGAAGGGGCAGGGTAAAGATTAAAAGATGTGCCTTCACAGAAATTTCACTCTTAATTTAAGTTCACTCTTTAGTTCTAGGTGACATACAAAATAATGTACCTGTGTTGTCATTAGAATTATCAGGTACGGTACAATACATGTACCATCACTTCCAAAATAAAGTTGTTGTTTTTTCCTCCCACAGGAGTAAGGTCAAGTTCTGAATGATGGTTATGGTATAAATGTACCTAGAATGTCAATCTTTTGAATAATGCACTTTCAGTAAATCCTGAAAGCTGAAACTCACAGCTTTCCAGTCAATGAGTGAGTTTGCATCAAAGCCTGGTCAGGGATGCAGCCTCCTTTGCATGGTCTTTCTGCATTCGCTGAATAGGAGGGAAGCAGATTCAATCACTGTTTACCTGAGGGTAAATAATATTCATACAAGTGAGGTGTTACACAAATGATGTGTTATACATGTACAATGCATTATAATGTTATTTCCTTACATGAATGGGGGAACTTTTTACTCAGCACAAAGAAAATGTAATATAAACAGGTCTCTTTTAAAAAGCACCTTAGCCCTTCACTCCCATAACCAACACCACATGCAGGAATTGATTGCCTGAACTTTTGATATCTGTTTTTTGCTCTTAAATTGCTCATTTTGCAGTACAGTGTAAGTGCTACTAAAATGCCAAGTGCTTCATGAAACTATTCATGAAAATAGACATTTGGTATTGCTAACAACATGAATTAACGCACTGAATTACCTGCAGAACACAATACAGAGGGTCATCTTTCCTACCAAGGAACACAAAGGACTGGCACAGCCTCCCAGAAGAAGTAATGGCTGCTTCAACCCTTGATACAATATGTCAAGGGTCAGCAATTAACCAACCACTGCATCACTAGCATTTAAATTGTATGAATGAGGGTACCACCTATTGGCACCCTATGAATTTGCAGCTCATTTATTCCAAAAGTATAAAACAAATTCACCAAAGTTTTTCCTCAAATAAGCTGTAAATACTGCAGTTTCAAATCCTGTGACCGTTCTGTTGATATCCAAATCTCTGTTGTAAAATTATGCAATTTTAGTACGTGCGATGCATTTTCTTCGCGTGGCTGAAAAAGGGTACCTCACGATCTGCACCCCTTCCCTCCACAGGTAATACATGTGAATTTCATAGTCATGTGCTGTTACTGTGTGGATGTGTAATTGAAACGTGTTTAGTTTGTTTTGTTGGCTTGATTTTCATTTCTTTGTTACTGTTTTCATAGCTATAAAATGGCACTTAATCCCACGCATACCTTTTTGTTCTATACGCAAACAGCCATGATACGCAGGGTGTCGATGTACCCTGCCGATAGCTGGTACCCTTACCATACATTGAAGAAACCGTCCAAGCCTATTGATTGTGGGAAATGTGGGCATCTTTGGAAAGGCAAGACAAGATAATGCACACGTATGCTTACCACCTACAGTACAGTTACAGTTAAAGTGATTTTAAAACATTACCCTTAACTTGGTCAGACTCAGCCTGAGACTCATGAGAGGATTTGATTCACTTTCTAACAAGACAAATCAGTCCTACTTCACTGCCTGTCTGATGATGCGAGATTGAACGCAAGTAAATTCAAGTACCGTAGATTGTCTTTGTCATGCCAATGCCGATGGACAAAGTTGTGGTTATGTGTATGCATTTATACCAGTGCGGTTGCAGTATGGCAGCACAAAAACACCTACATGGTACATGACCTAGATCTAGGCCTGTATAGAGGCAGAGTCAATGCCCAGAACATACCTAAAGGGCCTAATGCACAGTAGGTCTAGAAACTTTAGACTAGAGTCTAGAACTGTGTCTAACGTTAACAATAACAGTATCAGGCCTAGAGGCTAGGTGTTTCTGTTGTTGTTTTTATTTGAATTTATTTGCCGTTTATTGACCATTTTTTCCCCGTATTAGCTCTAATTAACGCCAAATTTTTACTTATGAATTACCTTCTAATTCAAAAAAAAATTTCCCTCTAGGCAGGGCCTACATTATTCTAATTCTGTCAACCGTTGTTAGAAATAATTCAAAAATACTCTATGATATGAAATATATCTCACGTAGAGTGTCTAGTCTACTAGCGTAATAAGAAGCATTGTGACGCTGAATATATTACACCTGCCTACGTAACTTTTTTTTTTAATGAGGATGTTAAATAGGGCCAGGCCCTACCGCCTGCCTACCGGTATACAATCGACCATATTGTGGTCCATTTATCATATGAGAAGCCCTTCCCATCTATGGACCCATACATTACTGGTCATTAGTAGGTGTGGGACTAGTCGGATAGTAGGAGTGCTCCTACTGGACCTAGTAGTTCTAGATCTACTCTAGACTTCAAGGCTTCAGTACCACGTTGGCAGAATACTCTAGACATAGATACGCGTATATGGGACTGTGATATTGATAGACTGCTTTCTTTCGCTGGCGAGTCTGCGTCTATGGCAAAATACGTGGAAAGTTACAATCTGCAATGTAGCCTCTGCAAGAGAGTGACCGCTGTCAAGGGTCGAAACAAATGGCAAAACCTTGAGAAAACCAAATGAGCAACTTACCATTTAGCCCGATTTCATCACCAATGGTCTCCAATTCGATATTTTCCTTAGGAGTGTTTTTGTGAACATAATTGAGTTTATTGTACAAAAGTTGTCTTTTCTGGACGTCTTCGTTCAGCTCTTCGACCGACGTGTTGCACCTTCGCGAGACTCTTTTTCAAGCTAAAGTTTATGACCCCACCCACATAATAACGTCACGAACTGTACTCTATTATGATTGGTCAATAGCAACCTCGCCGCAGCGGCAGACTAGAAAAATCGCTCTGCGGAGCGATTCGAGAAAACCGCTTGCGGTTGCCGCTCTGAAAAGTCACCGCTACCGCTCCAGTGTGGACGGTTGTACATGAACAACACGCGAGGGATTTTTGCGGCACGCCGCCGCCGCTGCCGCTGCCGCAAAACCGCTCCAATGTGAACGGCCCTTTAAAGGGGCATAGTCCCGGTAGTGTAGATGGCGCTGTTGATGATACTGCCGAAGATTACCGAAGTAGAGCTGTCATCAAGAGTACAGTGCGTAGGTGTTGCTAAGTAACGTTGCCTTTGTTGTCTTCTCTGCGCATCGCGCAGTCTGTAGTAATGCCAGGGTGCGTGCATATGTGCTTGTTATTATGACATCACAAAAGAAGTTTGCTAAAGCTGTCATTCCCCCTCAGCCGAATCATGAGCCGAAGTGTGATCGGACCACTGACTACAGTGAATCGGTCTTCTTCGGACTCGGGAAAGTGGGCCAAAGCGTAAGCGCCAAAAGAAGTCGATAGCGTAGGTCTCTATAGGAAACTTGCGCCGTGCGCCCGCGTACGCATTTGACTAAAACACGGGGACCATGCCCCTTTAAAGGGACTGGGGATGAGTGTTCGGTTGTGCAAAACATGCGAAAGAGAAGGTGCTTTGGGTATAAAATGAAAGGTAGATATGTAACTTAACATGTGTGAAAATATCTTGGAAATCGGAATCTTCTCAAATGTTTTAAAAAGCGAAAAACAAAACATACTTTTCTGGAAAAAGACCCTTCGATACGATGGCGATACGTATTTGAATTGCGGAATACTGCTTGTTGACTGCGAACATCAAGCCAACTTACAGCGAAATCAAGCCAACATGCCGAGTGAGCTGCGGAACTACTAGTAGTTATACGTAGAGCAATTGTGGCTAGCTCTACGGCTGGCTGTGCTATGGGCGCGGCGAGCGCTGGCCGCACTTCACTTGCCATAACTCGCATCATCATACACAGTGTCCAGTACAGTGCTAGTGCTTCTAAGCTCGAGCTGCTGTACGATCTTGCGTGTTTTCATTTGATGAGAGCGCTAACCTAAAATCAAAGGACTCCTCCTTTTCAGATTCACATGTCCTTCTTCCAAGATATTATGAGAGCTAGTTCTATCGTCAGAAGACTCGGTAGGCTACGTATCCTAAAAGCCATCAAACTCCATTTATTACAAGATTCTTCGTTGAGAAGTACCGAAAGCGGGATAGGTGAATGCGGTGAAGTAATACGTAGCCCGACCAGACGCCGGGCGGGCTATATGTACAGCGACTGGGCTGTGCGTGTACGTACATAGAAACTTTTCCGGGTAAGGACGGACACAGCCGGCCCAGCGCTAGGTCGGTACCATGTACGCAGGAACTGCCGTGCTTCGCACGGCGTCTGGTCGGGCTACGTAGAAAAAAAAATCAACGAAATCTCAATTTACAATAATTTACAATTCATGTAATTATTACATGAAACACAAACGGGTTGTGTTATTACATGTACATGCAATTCAATGCAATCTTCATGGCAAACCCATTTTTTTTTTCTTCAAAGATTTGAAACACAAGTACCGAGTAGGCCAGAGAATTCGAAGTATCCGGTACAATGTTATATCCAAACTTGCATTGGAACTAACCAATAGTTCATTTTTATTACCGGTACAACTTGTCATGTATTTGTAATTTCATGTGACTTTAATAGTTGTAACATTTATTGTGGATGATTTTCTTCACAATTGACACATGCACATATTTGTACTAGGTTAGAAAGTTGGTCATTGGTATGGCTTAGGCCTTACCTATTTTCTGTATAAATAGGGTTAATTGGAATTATTTCACAGATACACACAAAAATGTTGGGAATCAGATCATTTTCAGTCTTCTAGACTGAATAATGTGACACCTGTAATAGTCTAATAACCAATCCAACAATTTCTTAGGCTATCTTATACATTTTCTTATTTATCATATGTACAATGCAACCAAGCATGATGCAATGTCTTGTTCACCTATACAAGGAGAAAATCAAGACACAAGGAATAATCTGTTCAAGTCAATTATTTCCACATAGGTCAACAACATTCACTCAGTTTTATCTAGAACCCTGATTGGGTTTTTATCATCAGAACACATTTTTTTCTCATTGGTAAATTGACGCTTAACAATTAGGCCTGTATACACAGGTAATATCTTGTTGTGATATTTCAGTGAATTTAAATCTAACACATTACTTATGTAGGGCTAGGGTTCACTTAGCTCTCTAGCACTCATCACACTAAAAGCAAACTAGGGCAGCACACATGTGTTACTTGGAAGGAGTCCCCTGGCTAACTAACTTGTAGCCAGTTTATTCTTCACATAATTTGGCATGGGTTTACATGTAAATGTGGGTTGTTACATAAATATGCATACACAAAATCAACATAACAAAACATGCAAATAAAGAAACAAAGGTTAAAACTAAATATTCATAATAATATGTAAATGATGTGCAGGCTTGGGTGATTTAGGCATGATTTCAGTATTACAGGGAACAATGGGTGAGAAGTGAAAGAGTGGAAAATGTCATGTGATATGTGGTGTGTCTGTGATACAATTGTAGGTGGGGTGTGTGGATGCATGTGGATGTGAATACCGGTACTACTGTATGTGTGGGTTGACGTATTTATGTGTAGAGGGGTGGTACCTGTAATAAAAGAAGGGGGGATACACTTCTAATAAAAGGTTCAAAATAAATCCCTACACTTACGTTATACTACCATGCATAAATACAAATTTCATGTGCACATATAAATTGCATGTGTACATGGGACCTACATTAGAAGTTGTGTGTACCAGGGTACACTGACCTTACATTTTCTTTTATCTTTGCATGTATATTTGCATTTGGTGTTGCATCATGAGCACAGGTTCTAATTGCAAATGTGCTACATGTATTTAGAAACTGCTCTCACAGTAATGTGATGTGATATACAATGTAGAGATAACAAATCTGTGCTGGCTACTTGCATGTAGGCCTATATCTTTTAAATATAAAATGTCATAATAGAAATAGTTGTAAAGCAAAGATTGCCAATTGACACAGGTAAGGTAATCATTTGCAGAAAAAAAAAGAAAAAAGAAACTGCTCAGCATTCTGTCATTAGTCAATTTGGGCATCTACACATTATACTCCTATCATATTGAACAATTATGATAATAATACTATAACATGTAAATTAAAAGAACCTTACAAATGCAACCACTTTCAAATAACTTGCACATTTGCAGGGAAAAAATATTGAAGTGAAAGTCCAAGAATCAATGTCACAGGGTTAATGACTTCAAGTACAAAGAACACTATACTATTTCAGTGTGGAGACCTTCTACATATTGCATTGTCAAAACACAATTGGTTTAGGGTTTGAGCATATACAATTATATCAGTAGAACATCATGTAGGGACCTACCAAAATGTATATTACAATGTATTTTTATATCTATGTGAATGAAAACTGAACATCTTGTTTGAAGCACTTCCAACACATTTGTTTATCAAAATTCATACTTTTTTTTTTTTTGGCCACAAAATATAGATGCAATGAATATTACAAGGGCACAAACTCCATTTACCACAAAAATATTGTCCTCATAATAATGTGATTTGATAGAGTTATCACAAAATTTTGTGCTGAAAAAGTGTCTTCCAAAATGCTGATGGACAATGCTACTGTGTAGGACCTGCTGTGCCACTTGAATGTAACACATGGCATGATATCAGTGATCACATAAATGATGAGGATAATAATCATTATGAAGATGATGATAGTAATAAAAAATTAGCAACAACAACAATAGTAGTAGTAGTAATAATAATAATAGTTAGAGCAATAATGAAATGTGTGAAAGGCCCTTCAGTGATGTACACTGTTGTGCATGACAGCCCTGCTTAAGTTCACTTTAAAACACTGATGCAATATTTTATCGTAACGGAGTAATTGTAGTTTTTCACCTCTGAAACACCTGGGAAACACAGGGGGAAAAAAGACCAAATGAAAAACAAGAGACCCGCGGGTCACGCGCTCACCTGAGTATCGCAATTTCACCTTCCATGCATTCTTGCACACTCTTACCTGAGAACATTGGAAACTTTAGGTCTGCATATGGATCCCTCCCCCCCCCCTCAACTCGGGGGGGGGGGGGGGGGGGGGGGGGAGGGGGCAGGCAGTCCTGGATCTGAATCTGCAATTAACAAACTTGGAACTAAAGTCATCAATGTTCAAACTCATGGTATTAACTTTGCTTTATCATTTCTGGTTCTAGAGCAGAAGATTTTAAATATTCCTCAATGTGGGGGGGGGGGGGGGGGGGGGTGGGCCCCCTAGGGGGCCCCCAAGAGGGACATGGTGCCCATTTGAAGGAATTGAGATTCTATCCCCCTAGGGATGCTACCTGCTAAGTTTGGTCAAAATTCATCTTGAGGTTTTCAAGAAGAAGATGAACATGTACAATTCAGGCTCCATTACAAGTGTTGGACTTCTCCCCAGCCCTCTCCTGGGTCCTAAGGGCGTTGGGGGGGGGGGGGGGGGGGGGGGGGAAGGGGAATGAATCCGCCAACCCCATGAAAAAAACTTGAAACTACAGTCATCAATGTACTAACTCATAGTATCATCTAAGCCCTATCATTTCTGGTTCTAGAGAAGATTTTTAAAGGTTCCTTAATTTTAGAGGGTTTGGCCCCCTAGGGACCCCCAGGTGGGCAATGGTGCCCATTTGAACAAATTGAGATCCTATCCCCCTAGGGATGCTACCTACCAAGTTTGGTGAAAATCAGACATGGCGATCTCAAAGTGAAGATGAAAATGTACAATTTAGGCCCCATTAGGACCCCTCCCCACCCCCTCACCTAGGTCCCAAGGGGGGCACCCCTGATTCCCCCATGAACAAACTTGAAACTACAGTCATCAATGTACTTACTCATAGTATCATCTAAGCCCTATCACTTCTGGTTCTAGAGAAGATTTTTAAAGGTTCCTTAATTTTAGGGGGTTTGGCCCCCTAGGGACCCCCCAGGTGGGCAATGGTGCCCATTTGAACAAATTGAGATCCTATCCCCCTAGGGATGCTACCTACCAAGTTTGGTGAAAATCAGATATGGCGATCTCAAAGTGAAGATGAAAATGTACAATTTAGGCCCCATTACGACTCCTCCCCACCCCCCTCCCCTGGGTCCCAAGGGGGGCACCCCTGATTCCCCCATGAACAAACTTGAAACTACAGTCATCAATGTACTTACTCATAGTATCAATTAAGCCCTATCACTTCTGGTTCTAGAGAAGAAGATTTTTAAAGATTCCTTAATTTTAGGGTGTTTGGGCCCCCTGGGGCCCCCCAGGTGGGCCATGGTGCCCATTTGAACAAATTGAGATCCTATCCCCCTAGGGATGCTACCTGCCAAGTTTGGTGAAAATCGGTCATGGGGTTCTCGAGAAGAAGATGAAAATGTAAAAAGTTTACGCACGACGGACGACGGACGATGGACGACGCACGACGGACGCCGGACGAAGAGCGATCGCAATAGCTCACTTGAGCCTTCGGCTCAGGTGAGCTAAAAAAGGACAAAACACTTTGTGCCTGGATATTGCAGCCCTTTCAGTTTCCAGTAACAGTTTAACGCACATGCAGTTTAGGAGTTTACAGGATTTATTTTCCCTACTTGCTACATGGGGCAAGAACAAATTTTCCAGGCAATCAATTCACTGTTTCATTCTGATTCACACATTTGAGTACTAACATGTTTGTTGTTACCTCACAGGAAAGACAGAAATAGAGAGTTCAGAGATATAAATGTAGTGTCATATCAGTTATCACTGCCATCACATGAATGTAGTCTATGATTGGAATTGATGTTATTCATGTTCAATGTGCATTTATCAGAATCCCCAACAATCCTGGTACAAAGGTGCAGCTTTTTCATTACTAACATGTCTTTTGCTATAATACACAATGAAGGCATAAATTGACAGTAGGCCTACAGGAAGAACTGGTGTCAGAGCTATTATCATTGCCATCACTTGGATGCACTCAACATAATTATGATATTGAAGTCATCCAAGTTCAGTTTTCAAACATTTGCCAGCCACAAAGAAGAACATGAGAGGGGATGTCACTGGCTTCATGGAGCTAAGTAGTTGGGAGGGCTGGTCTTGATTGATGAGAGGGGATGTCACTGGATTCACTGAGCTTGGTGGCAGAGAGGGCTGGTTTCCACTGGCGAGATGGATGTCACAGGTCTCACCGAGCTGCGTAGCCTAGAAGAGGCAGTCTTATTTGGCGAGAGGGGGTGTCACTGGCTTCAACAACCTGGATATCTGTGATGGCACTTGGATGTGATGCTAGCTGTTCCACTGCAATAGAGGCCAACAAGCACATTCTATTGATCTCTCATCTAATGACTGAATGTTGGTAATAAAGTAACTACTACACATTTACAATGAAAAATTATTTTACTACTCATATAGACTCAATTAACTATTCAGTAATACAGTAATACACATAGTAAATATTCTCTTTAAAGACTATCATTCAAGCAATGACAAGTTTAGTACTGATGAAAGCAATTATGTTATATGCTGAAAGTCCAATGAAAATAGCTCATTTTATTTATGATATCTACATAAAAATTCCCTAATATGCATGCCAAAGGGACGTCTTCATCATCTACTGTAAAAGTGGAAATTTCTTGCGGTGTTGGTTGAAATTTTCACGCATTTCGCGTAAGCCGAAACTAGCGCGAAAATAAAAGCATGCGAATATTTTTGCTCGCCATTTGTTCAAGTAGTTGATGTCTTGATTCCGCGGAACTATAAACATGCGAAGCTCTTCTTACCCCGCCGACCGCAAAAAATTAGTCGCGCTAAAATATCCACTTTTACAGTAACCTGTTATCTCCTTACATCTGCCCAGGCTCTGATAAAATCAATATCTGTCAGCACTCTCACCAGGTTTTGATCCACTTCAATTTGACCCAAGTCCTTTCCTCAGAGTAGCATTTTCCTCCACAACTAATTTTAGAAGGCAACGGCATTCATGAACTTGTCCTTTTTCCATTTCACAGGGGCATCTGGACTGGAGTTCATCTGTATATCGGACACAATGAAAGGCATTAACACGGACTTACAATTAGGATAGTCCCGTTAGTTCTTCACCAATCTGTAAATTTAGTCACAGAACTTGCTATCCCATGTATTTCAGTGTAGAGTCTACCAGGTAGCTTTATCTTGTAGTGCTCACATACATGCAACAGAGAAAACTCCATGAAATATGTTAGAAATAGACTGTCTACTGTAGAACTTAAATAGCAAAAAGGAAAATATGACCTACAGAGACCCTAGCCAAATTTTTGATGAGTTGACACTGCACATGACGTCGGGATGACCTCAGCCTCTCATTGTGCATCTGGGTAATTCTGTGAAGTTGGGGCACGAAGTGTGACATTTTAGCATAACTCAATACTAATTATGCTATACATGTATTGTTTATAGGCTTTGCAGTTGTATTGAGACCATACATTTTCCTGGAAATTTTGTGCCATTCCGACTCAATTTTGATGAAATTATTAAAACGATATGTAATGGTGTCCTGTAGCATCGTGACGTGTCCATGTAGCATCGTGATAGTAAACATTTGGTCCTAAAAGACAAATTAAGGCAATTAGCTTGACCAAAATTTGATATAATATGCATAATTACTAGATTAGTCAGATAGCTAAATACCAATATCTTAACTCTCCTTTCCACAGTTTTACACAAAAAAGGACACTGCATAGCATCGTGATACATTTTGTAATTTTCTTTTAAAATTGAAACTGTGTACAGGAAATTTGAGATATTTAGCTATCTTATTCATACCTTGTAAATATGCATATTGCATCAAATTTTGGTCAAGCTCATTGCCATAATTTGTCTCTTTGGACCAAATTTTAAAATATCACGATGCTACGTGGACACGTCACGATGCTCCAGGACACAGTGTTACATATTGTTTAATAACTTCATTAAAATTGAGTCTGAAAGGCACAAAATTTCCAGGAAAATGTGTGGCCTCAATGCAAATGTAAAGCCTACAAACAATAAATGTATAGCATAATTGATATTGAGTTATGCTGACATGTATTTTGTCAATATCACGATGCTACATACATGGACACTGCCCCAACTTCATGGAATTACCCATCTACAAAGTAGGCCCTATTCATTTATATGTTGTGTATACAACCTCATATCGGGCCTATGATGTCTTTCAATCCAGCCACATGCAAGGGATTTGGGGGTCTGTATAATTCCACATACAATCATATAGTAGGCCTATATGTGGCTGCAATGTACAAACTATGTAACTTGTAAGCCTAAAAGTAATGATCAAGACAACCATAATCTTATTAACCACTACCACAGCTTTGGGTTTAAAAAAAAAAATGTTATAAGTTAAATTACAGCAAGAATAAGAACAGCATCGTTTGAGAACACAGAGTTATCTATTCAATTTATTGATGTTTTGTGTACTAAATATCAACATTAACTTTCATTTGCAGGTTCAAAACAGTTGTTGGATCTAGGTGTATTAAAATAGTACCAGGTAATTAAAGTTAGTTTGTACAAACCTTTTGTACCAACGGAAGGGCTGGTCTCAATGGGCAAGAGGGGATGTCACTGGCTTCATCAAGCTGGGAGGGCTGGTCTCGACTGATGAGAGGGGACATCACTGGCTTCACCAAGCCGGGTATAGGCTAGCTGGTCGAAACTGACGAGAGGGAATGTCACTGGCTTCATCAAGCTGGTTAGCTAGGAGGGCTGGTCTCAATTGATGAGAGGGGATGTCACTGGCTTCACCGAGCTGGGTAGCTGGTCAAAACTGACGAGAGGGAATTTCACTGGCTTCATCAAGCTGGGTAGCTGGGAGGGCTGGTCTCAACTGACCAGAGGGGCTGTCACTGGCTTCACTGAGCGGCCTAGTCAGGATGGTCCTTGAATGCGATGCTGGCTGTTGCTCTACAAAAGATACCCACAATAATATCTGACAGACCTTTCTCAACAATTAGCACCTACTGTGCTACAAAGCATACACCATTAACCACTACACTATAGAGACTGAGTGAACTGCGCTACAATGCATATACGCCATTAGCTACTTATGTATGTACGTACAATAGATACACTTCAATCAACATTTTTGCAATGCCATGTGTACCGGAGACAATAACAAGGTACTGGTACCTTACCAAACATGTGAATTCACGTTTTTGGTCCGATCATAGCTGTGATGACAACATATACACAGTTGAGTCTCCACAAAGTATTTTGTAAAAACTGAGAGTTACCAGATTCGCTGACACTTTCATTCATTCAGTGTCGTTTCGTAAAATTGGATTTCTCGCCTATCGCCAATTTGTAACAAACGTCAGTTCTGATGAGTGTCGTAACTTTCTTATTTCGACATTTTGAGACCCATAATTTGACATGAAGGTAGAATAGGGCAACATAATCCAGAATACGGTACCAGTAAAATAGGAATTCGCGTATTTACATGCAAAACACAAATAGCGTGCCATTTCTTACTGTGAACAGCGATTTATGTGTAATAGAGAAGCACATTTCAAAAAGGAGAAATGTTGAGCCAAATTTGGGATGTCATTCATAGGCAAAAAAATTCCCATGTTAACTTATGGTAACTATACACAGCCCAGTTGCTGTACGTAGGTACATAGCGACAGGATTCGCACAGCGTACCGTACTTACAGCGTCTACCACTCCTAGTCCGAGGCCCTTTTTCTCTGCCATTATAGCTGTAGCCCGACCACACGCTGTAAGTACACTGTGCGAATCCTGTCGCTACGTACGTACAGCGACTGGGCTGTGTATAGTTACCATAACTGGAAATTTTTTTGCCTATGAATGACATCCCAAATTTGGCTCAACATTTCTCCTTTTTGAAATGTGCTTCTCTATTAATTACACATAAATCGCTGTTCACATTACGAAATGGCACGCTAATAAAGTGTTTTGCATGTAGATATTAATACGCGAATTCCTATTTTACCGTAGTCTGGATTATGTTGCCCTATTCTACTTTCATGTCATTAAATTATGGGTCTCAAAATACAGGTCTAAGATACCTACCATACCTCAATCGCATTCTGAATACACCTTTTTGTGAATCTGCATGTAGCCTTTCTCCACATATGTGAGTATTAAAAATCTCAGGCAAACTCTGATAGGCCTATAGATCTAAGTATATCTTTTAGTTTAATAGAAAAATGTTAGGGTGTGGCATAGGACACCTAACAAAATTACTAATCTAGGCCTACTAGCTCTATCAGTATTACTAAATAGTAGGCCAATAGTGTGTGTAGATCCTCTAAGTGACATCTCTATCAATTAATGTTACACTAACAACACTAAACACTGTAACAGTTGTTATAGGTCCTACTCACACTGAACTAGTATGACTATGAGGTCTTCCGAGTTTCACAAATTTATTACCGATCCAGCCGAAGTGAAATGACATCTCTGTCGTTCAGCCCCTTATCTTCTAGTGTCTTGAGGGGAATTGGGACTCTGTCTCTACATTTTATTTTTCTGTCACCATCTCCATACTCTGTCACTGGTTTTCATGGTCTTCCTCTTCTTGGAGACAGATCTCTCGCTCTCCACCTGCGGCTCCATTGTTAGTGTGGATGGTATTTATACGCAGCCAGCAGATCAGAGTTCAAGCGGACCCGTGCCAGCTACAAGCTGCCGGGCGGATCCCGGGAAATGCACCGATAACGCTCGCTAGCCAGTGAACAGGCACCCGGGTTTCGCCTCGCAATAATAGGGGCGATATCTTGGGCTTGCTTTTCGCCGAGGAGAAGGCAATACATTAACGCTGTGCCAAAATCGGACAAAAGAGGGAGGCAAAAACAACACTTGAACGGAGAGCCTCTAAGCCGACCCCCCGTGATTTTGACAAGCGTTACATGTAACGCTCTTCAAAAAATCATAGATATCTTCATAATGCCGTATTTTTCATCGATTCTTTTTCATTGCTTAGTCCTTTCATAGACATTGGTCCTTGTTTTTGCCTGTTTCACTTCATGAAATAGCACTTTTGCATTTTGGGTTCCAACACTCCTCCCCAGTCCCTTTAATATACGGCACTCAGTGGGCTCTTCCATAGAGAGCAGCATCCTGAAAATCGACCGATTTCCCAATATAGAAGCCTTTGTTACGTCATAAACCCTCACCTGCATTGCGCGCCTCGCCCTAGGAGAAACTACAGCACGCACTTTAGTGCGCGTTTGAAAACCAAACGCACAGCGTGATCCCTCAAGTTCATTGAGGGATTAACTTGCTTACTTGAGACTTGAGACGGTTGGACGTGTATTTGCTGAGCTCCGGCAGATTGGACTTTATTTACACTATTGGTGTCTGGTCACGGCTATTTGTGCTTCATTTTGAAAAGCTCAGCGAGGTAAATTCGATCAGTTCATGATTTTGTGGATTGCCTTATTCTTTGGGAACGTTTGCAGCGGATTTGGTCAATTTTTTAGCGATTCTACGTACTTTAACATTTTGATTTTGATTGCCTATTTGCGCAACTCTGCATCATTGGCGCTCACAACGCATTGACTCGACCTTGGCAACTACGCCGTCTCCTTAGCGACAGGAGACTGGACAAGACTCTGCGCACCCCTTACAAGTGCGTATATCACACATCTCCAGAAGGAGCGCTCCACATAGCAACACCGAGCAACGCATCTCACGCGCTCTATTGTTACTCCTTTGTGACGTCATGGCCAACTTCAACGTTCTAGATGATGAGGTGTCTATCAAGGAGGAGGATCCCAGCCGAGCTATTAATGATGCTGTGTCCTATGCAGTGGTAGCTTCCATGGGTGTAGATGCGGCGTCCATGAAAGGTGTGGGCAAGGGCTCCGGAAGTCAAGGACGTGGTGCAGCAGGTGGAGGATCTAGGTCTACCAACACCAAGGGAGGAGACACCACTAGCCCTACAGTGGCTGGAATTGATGATGCGCTGATAGCCAACATAGTCGCCAAGGTTATAGTTGCTATCCAGCCTATCATTGTCCAAGCCGTATCTTCCGCTGTTACCGCTGCAATGAAGACCTTGCTTGAGGAACAGAAGACTTGGAAGGAACAGAATGAGGAAGGAAGGGCTAGTGGGAGAATGAAAAGGTCTGTTCAAATTGGTCATTTCGAAGTAGAACGACTCGAACAATACACAAGGAAGGAGAACGTGAAAATCTACGGTCTGAAGGAGGAGCAGGGTGAAAATACGACAGGAGTGGTGCTAGACCTAGCGAAGCAAATGGGAGTAGACATCAAGGCCACGGATTTGAGCATCTGCCATCGATTGGGCTCAACATCGGCGGATGACCATCAAAGGAAGAAAGCGCGCACCGTCATTGCTCGTTTCACCAGGCGTGAGGCAAAGGCAACCTTCATGCGAGCCAAGAAAGGCCTAAGAAAGAGAGAGGATCTGAAACATGTTTACATCAACGACGACCTCACCCGTCTCAGGAGCAAAGTCGTCCAAGAGATGAGGAAGGACACAGGCATACTACGCGTCTGGACAATAGATGGAAAGATCCATTACATTAGCAAGTCCGATGGGAGGCAGAGCATCAGAGTTCTAGATTCGCTGGACAACCTCCATGACATCGGATGGGACGAGGACCGCATCAAGAAGTTGGGGGTTTACCTTGACATCTAGGAACTCGCGGCACATGCCTGCTCCGATGACCATAAATATCATTGCTCATCGATTTCAAGGCTGAAGATTGCAGGGCTAAATGTTTGCGGTATTTCTAAGAAATGTGATTATGGCTTCCTACAAGATTTTGTCAAAAAGCATGATATCATTTGTCTCAGTGAAACTAAAACCGATTTGAATTATTCTGAGTATTTTCCTGGGTATCAATATGTGACGGCCCAGAAAAGAAACGTCTCTATCCCCCTCAGTGGGACTCATGGGTTAGCAATAATTGTTTCTGAGAGATTCAAGGGCTGTTATGAAATTTTGAATCAGACTCAGTCTGATTCTATTTTGTGGATTAAACTCGACTTTTCTGGATTCTCTATTTTGATTGGCTCAGTGTATATTCCGCATGAAGGGTCAAAGTACTATACTGACGATATTTTTGACATAATCTTAAATGATTGTACGACTCTGCGGGCTAAATACGATCTCCCGTTTGTGTTGGTAGGAGACTTCAATGCCAGAACAGGGATACTTGGTGATTTTCTTACAGTGGAAGATGATATTCAAAATGAAATTGGTTTGTCATTCATATCCGAGAATATAACTGATTCTCAATCTGAACTTGAATTGCTTGGTATTTGTACTAAAAGGTTCAACAATGATCATCATGTTAATAATAACGGTCATAGATTATTAGATCTTTGCAAAAGTATGGATATACATATAGTGAATGGCAGATTCGGTGATGATTTCGGTATTGGTCGTTTAACATGTGGCAGTGCCAGTACTGTTGATTATGTTTTGGCATCTCCCGAAGTGTTCACAAAAATTGAAAATTTCTCCATCGGTACTTTTGATAAATTTCTATCAGACAAACACTGTCCGATTTCACTCGAAATTGTCAATAAATTTGCTCATGCTGTAGAAAGATCTACTGAAATTATAATGTTTTTAGAACAGACGTAGGTAATTGTAATGATGAAATGTCAATCAAGATCAAATGGGAGGATAAGAAAAGAAATATATTCGTTCAAAATTTTGATGATGCAGAAATACTTGCATCAATAGATTACATAGAGACACTTGCTAAAGGAAACATCTCTCAAAGTGAAATTGATCAGATCACTGGTAATCTACGTAATATCTATTTAGATGCTGCAGATGCGTGTAATATGGTTATTGAGTCTAAAACAAAGAATTTCAAGGCACGCCGAAACAAATTTCACGCAAATTCTTGGTTTGATAAGGAATGTTCTGATGCAAGAAAAGATTTTATACGAGCAAGAAATGTCTTCCGTCGAACTAAAACTGATCACAGTGAGAGTGAAATGAAACGTAAAAGTAAGCTGTACAAAAATGTTATCCGTTTAAAGAAGCAAAATCATACCTGGCAATTAAATTCAGCGTTAAGGAATTTAAAAAGTTCAAATCCGAAAGATTATTGGAAACTGATTAATAGGAAGAATAGATACTGTGAAACATCTCAAGAACTATCATCGCATGATTTTTATGATCATTTTAAAAGTTTGGGTAGTGGTAACGTACGATCTTATGATGCTGGTATTGAAGCACTGCTTCATGATATGTCAAATGAAGAATTAGACAGAGAGATTGAAATATCGGAAGTTGTCAATCAAATGAAACGACTTAAGAATAACAAGGCACCAGGCCTTGATTTGATTTTGAATGAACTTCTGAAGAATAGTTCAAAAAATCTGGTCAAGTTGATAACCAAATTGTTTAATCTTATATTTGACAGTGGCATTGTCCCAACAGATTGGGTAAACGGTTTGATAAAACCATTGTATAAAGGGAAGGGCTCACGAGATTGTGTTGACAACTACAGAGGTATTACATTATTGAGCTGTGTTGGGAAGCTATTCACGGCAGTATTAAATGATAGAGTAACTTTGTTTGTAGAATCACATTGCCTGTTAGGAGAGGAACAAGCTGGTTTTAGATGCGGATATTCAACTATGGACCATGTATTTTCATTACATGCTATTCTTGATTTTTATTTACAGAGAAGGAAAAGGGTGTATACAGCTTTTGTTGATTACAAAAAAGCATTCGATTTGGTTGATAGATCTTCACTGTGGTTGAAATTGTTTGACCATGGAATTAATGGTAAATTACTCCGGGTCGTTAAGGATATCTATAGAAAGTCAAAATCCTGCGTTTTTTATAACAATTCTAAATCAGATTTTTTTAAGAGTAACATAGGTGTAAAACAAGGTGAGAATTTATCACCAATATTATTTTCGTTGTATTTAAACGATTTTTCGTCATTTCTGTCTCAGAGATACCCTGGCCTGGATTTTCTTTCGTCAGGTATCAATGAAACGTGTTCTACCGAAGAAGTGAATATGTTTGTTGATTTATTCACATTACTATATGCAGATGATACGATTGTGTTGGCTGAAAATGCTGAGGAACTCCAGTTAGCTCTTGATGCTTTATTTGATTATTGCCAATTGTGGCATCTGACCGTTAATACTGCTAAGACTAAGATAGTTATTTTTTCCCGTGGAAAAGTTAGAACAGCTCCTACCTTTCTTTTCGGAGATGACAAAATTTGTGTCTGCGATGATTATGTTTACTTAGGAACGACGTTCAATTATAATAATAATTTTAAGAAAGCTATAAACAAACAAGTAACCCAAGCCAAAAGAGCGTTGTATTCTATGAAAAGTAAAATTTTACCTCTCCTCCTTCCAATCGACGTAAAACTAGAGCTATTTGAACGTTTGATCATGCCTATTTTGCTTTACGGCAGTGAAATTTGGGGTTTTGAAGACCTCGCCCAAATTGAAACTTTCTTTTGTAGATATTGTAAGGAACTTCTTGGATTACATAAGCGAACTCCGAATTGTATGGTTTACGGAGAAATAGGTAAAGATAGATTACAAAAAACAGTGACCCTTCGGATGTTAATGTTTTGGTTTAAACTTGTTAACAGTAATATGTCAAAGATAGCGCATATTTTGTATAATTTTCAATATGTTTTATCGGCGAGGCAAGAAAATTCGATGACATGGGTAATTAGGATAAAAGAAATATTTAACAACTTAGGTCTAACTGCAATTTGGAACAGCCAAGCAGCACATCTCACTTTAGCTGGCTTCAAAAGTTTAGTTAGTACCAGATTAAATGATATTTATAAACAAGAGTGGCATAGTAATGTAGACAAAAATTCTCAATGTTTAAATTATCGAATTTTTAAGCAGGATCTTCATTTTGAGAAGTATTTTCGACACCTTAATGATTCACAGGCAAAAATTTTATGTAAATTCCGTTGCGCTAATCATAAACTGCCAATTGTTTCTGGAAGATACAATCAGATTCCAAGAAACGAAAGATTTTGTACCCATTGTAATGAAGAGAAAATTGGTGATGAATTTCACTACCTTTTTCAGTGTAGACTTTTTAATGAACAACGAAAGAAATACTTAAAAAAATATTACTGGAAATACCCCAACACTATGAAGATGGATCAATTATTTAATTGTCAAAAGAAAACCGTCCTTTCCAATTTATCCAAGTTTTGTAATTATATAATGACACATGTTTAGATTATTAGTATTTTTTATCCTTTTTGCAAATACTACATGCCTTTTTTACAGGCTGTGCCTTCTTTACAATTGATTTGTAACTTATTTGTCTTTTCATTCTCTCCTCCTTTTTTCTTCCCCTCTCTACTTCTTCTTCTTCTCGTCCATATTTCCTTCCTTCTTGTTCACTTAGCGTATGAATTCATTTCCATATGTCTTTGTGTGTTTTCTTTTTTTCTGTTTTTTCTTTTTTTCCTGAACCAAAAGTCACTCGTATATCCTTTGTTAATTCACCAGTCTTGTGTCCTTCTCACTCTCCCTCTTCACCTCCATATATCCCCTCTTTCTCTCTCCTCTCTCTCTCTCTCTCTCGTCATATTTCCCTTTCTTTGTTTTTTTTTCTCACTATATATCGTGTATATATTGTATATTTCTGTACATTTTTTTTTCTTTTCATCAATCGCATTTCATTCTTATTTTGTTTGTTATAGTTGTTTTGTACACTTTTCAGAGTTATTTGCAATTATTATTTATTGATATTATAATGTGCTATATGTTTTTCATTGGACTCCGATACCCAGAGTTTGGGTTGTGAGTAAATAAACTTTCAACTTTCAACTTTCAACTTTCAACCCTACCTGTCAAAATATCAAAAAATCCTTCATAAATTCCCCCTAAAATTCTCGGATCACAAATTTAATCATTTGTTACTTGTGTCATTCTGAAAATTTCCTGTAAGTTTCATCAAAATTCGTTAGCTACTATTTGAGTTATTTTGTACACGGACAAACCAACAAACCAACGGTAACGAAAACATAACCTCCTCCCTTGGCGGAGGTAAAAATGGTTTGGTGAAATAATCATTAGTGAGGTTCACACCTAGATCCCTTTACCTTGAACTGCGACAAGTGTGAACGGAGTTTTGTTAACCACGACGCTCAAGTTTTTTCCACAGCGCGCAACCCTATGTGCGAACTAGGCGCCCTTTATTTTCTATCGTAGTTAGCTTTACCTCGAGGTTTTGCTAACTGCATGTAGGTGTGAACGGCATCGAAGTTTTGTCGTGGTTAGGGGAAGGAATTTTTTATGCTCGTAGTTAGTATAACTACAAGTTTTTGGATAGGTGTAGACATGGCTAATCAGAGTGTAAGGATTATGAAATTGATGTCATGATATTGTATATTTGTTTTGTACAATTTGTTTCCATTGATGAAGAATGAAATGTTCCGAAAAATAATAACCTCGTTCGATTTACATTTAATGTTGATGTTATTTGACCCTGACACGGACAAAGGATTGATCTGTAGTCCTCTCTGGAAATCATTTTTATCTATTATACCAATTGTTAGTAACATAGCAACTGGACTTACAAACGTGTAGAATAAATGCTCAGAAAAATGACACTTCACCTATAATAATAATGATAATAGTGGCTACTTGTATAGCGCACTGGTCCACTTTTCAGTGCTCATGGCGCTTCAAAAATAAACAAGTAGTATTCAATTTGGCAAACTATGATAGAAAAGCCTTTCTTTTTCGCCTCTGTCATTGATTTTTTTTTTCACCGCAGTTAGTCATTTCAAACAACAGATCATTATTTTTTTAATTGTTCTTGTTTATCCTTGTACGAGACAATCGAGTGGACATCCTCTAGCTGCATTTATTACATGAAATAACCTTTGACCTTCTAACTTTTGACTTTTGCTAATAATTTCCACAGGACATTTTTAATTCTACATGTATTGAGGAAGTTACAGCTGAAAACGTAATTCTTTAGCACGACTTCAGTGACGTAACACATTTGACGACCTTTGCACTGCTTCTGCAACTCATACAGCCAGTCATCTGAATCGGTGCTTGTGCAATGCAGTTACGCCTATTTTGTCAGTTGGTCTGTAGTGCCGTTGCAGGTGAACACTCACATCAGGGAAGTGAGAGGGTCTCACCTCCCTGCTCACATCAAGGCCTTTGTGGTTTTGTTAAAAGTATTGTATCCCAGCTACGCAAAGGTAAGTAAACTGAACTGAGTACTGAGTACAACAACATTGTACACAGAAGTGCGCTGTATTGACGTATCTACTCGCTGAGTTTCACTGAGTTCCACGCAGGGTGGAGCCTGGTGAGCTTCGTCCCCACAACAAAAATGAAGAGACGGGCTAGAAGACAAATGGTATCAAAATGAGTCCATTATAAAATGTAGGAACCGTCAGCACAATGCCTTTCACAGTGTCTTTTTCAAAGAGCAGATTATCTCCCCCTCTGTAACGATACCTCTACCAAAGATCGTATATACGATCTTTGCCTCTGAGCTTTTTATCCTCTGAGCTCTAATACTAGTAGTAGTACTGAGTAATACTGAGCATACCGGATATTGGGGGGGAAAAAAATGAAGGACCAATCAGAGCGCTATCAGTTGTGGTAACGCTACGTGTGCGCGCACGGCGTTTACTATGGACGTCGTTCATAGAACTCGATGAATGAATGAGAGTACGAGTTCGCCCAACCGATTGGTTGCTAGAGACACGCACATGCGACACACACATACTACGCATATCAGTACAACGGCGGAGTGTTTACAAATCATACGTAGTAGTACCGTTCATATCATCAGGCAGCGTCAACTGCGGTGCGGTTCATATGCCTGGAAACGAAGTCTGAATGACCGAACGCCGAGCTGTGCCGATGCTCGCCATTTATTACCCCAAAGATTCTAGCATTTGATGATTCTAGCTTCTTTCAGTCAGGGTTCTGTCTTGTAACCAAAAGACAGGGTAAGTACTCCTCATGACTTTATAGTTTGGTCTTACATTGGTGTAGATATTTCCACCTCACAAATGAATGCAACCACGCCCGGTTGTGGCAGTCTGGTGGGGAAGGGCAAAGGCGTGGAGGAGGTATGTCAGATGCGATGCGCACGCAGTGCATTTACTCCGACACGTTATTTCTTGGTATTGATCATGCGCTTCGCAAGATCAAGCGTCACGTCAGTCGATCTACCTTGAATCTAGAAGGGCGATGGAGGAAAGTCTGTCTGTTGACTTCCCTATTAAAGGTCTCCTGGGATCCTATTTCATGTTGACGTCTACTGGGGCCTGTCTTATAAAGACTTGTGATAGAAATCAATCACAAGTTTCATGTGAGCTTCAATGCAAGTTGCGATTGATTTGGGGACTTGTGATTGATTTGAAGGCTTTATAAGACGGGGCCCTGGTGTGAAGTGGTTCCCGGGAAGTGGTCTACAAATATCACAACGAACTGTAATCATTTTTCAAATGTTAATCTGCACCCACTCAGCTCCGCCCCTTGACTTTCATGCTAAGCTGTCATTATCTGTTAACTTTGACCAATGCTCAAAGTAATGATAACAAGACCAGTTTCATAGAGCTCTACAATATTATGAGTGATTAGGTCTACTCTGTGGAAAATGTTCAGTGATTGATTATAGGACAGAAAAAATGTGGAAATTACATGTATTTTGTATTAAATAAGACCACTGATGTTAGTGTGTAAAATTACACCCTCCTGGTTATTGCAAGATGCATTACGTAGGCCAACTTTTAGGTTTGGGCTAAATCAGTTGCCTTTACTAACGGTGATGACATCAGGAAAGGTATAAGAAAGAGCCGCTTGTGGAGAATAGTTCAATGAATGGAGAGAGAAAAAGAGATATAAATGAAATTACATTTGACACTTAAATTGGACCAAAAGATCCCTGAATTGTTAATATGAAGAACTACTTTCATCAGCAGAATCACCATGACACTGAATTTCACAGGACCAGGATTAAACGTGAGGGTTCTTTAAACATCCTGACATACATAGGGGTTCTTCTAATTAGATGATGTAATGAATATTCTGCATGCTATAGCTCAGAAATTGAGATACAATTGATGAAGATCCTCAATGTCTTTGATTTACAAATAATAGCGGTTAGAACAAATGGCGGATCCAGAGGCCGCCCCGGGCGTGTCCCTGTACTTAGTTGTTTTTTTTTGTTTTTTTTGTTGTTTTTTTTTTTGTAATACCAAAAGTATGCATGAAATCGCACGATGACCATTATAAACCACACCACCACCAACAAAAACTCCCTATCATGGGAGGGGGTACACCCTCCTCCCCCTGCCCCCGCTCGATACGCTCCCTCTCTTTGCGCCCCCTCTTTGCGGAATTTCTGGATCCGCCCGTGAGAACAATCACTAAATTCACGAATTTCCCCTCAGAAATCGGTTTACATGTATTGTGTGCCAGAGTATATGCATGTGTATGTGTTTATATGTGTCTGTTACCCCATCCTCCCAAGAAGTGAAGAAAAGTGAAGCACCATCGTATACTTTGATTCACTGAGAGCTCACCATGTAACTGAGAAGCTCCAAAAGGTACCTTTAATCACAGAGGGAGAAACCCTCATGATTTAATTATCAGCGTGATGTACGATGGAGACAGATAAAGGATAGTTATGGCGCGGGCCCTGTTCGAGAAGAGTCCAAATAGGCCTATGCCTGTTTGGCCAGATTCAATGGAGAAGTGCTAACAGGCGTGATTGTTTTTCATTTTTCCAGCTCGATTCGTAAAAGTTAATAGATGTATACAGCAACGAGGGAGGGGGAAAGACGGAATATGAAATGCAATCTCCACTCAATATTGACTTTTGTCATCGATGGAAGGGTATGGAAAAATGAATCATGTGTATCAATATACTGTAATATTCCGAGAGAAGTTCATATAGAACTGAGGATATTAGTCGAGATGAGGGATACCAGTGCTTAATTGATATCTTCGTAATTTACAAAATATGTACGCTTGATTTCTTTAGGCACCATTTACAGCTACATGATATACTTCATTTCTTCATACACCGTGGGGAAGTAGCGTCGGCTTTGAGCGTACAAATTGGTCGTAGTAAAACGCGGTTGTCGAAGTTTATCCTTGTTACTGGAGAATTACGCTTCGACCATATATTTGTAGAGTGGCTCCCGTATACGACAATATATGCAAACAATGTTTTACCACACCTGTCCTTTTTGAGTCAGAGCGGAATGCTCAGCATGCGCTTTCCCTTAACTGCCCTGTGAGTTCCCGATACCCTATTTTGCTTTATATTAGTGAAGTTTATCATTAATTGGTATTCTTTGTCACAAACTATTTATCAAAAGTACATATACTTCACTCTCCTTGTTCAGCGTTTCGATTGAACAAACCGCAGATATACGATGCAACGTGGCAACTCCACCCCACCCAGATAATTCCGTTCTTGTTTTTTTTTTTTTTTTTTTTTTTCTGAAATCAAGATTTGGGCCTGACCTTGTATCACGGTCCACCCATAAAACGCTTTACAATAGTTTCGAATAAGGGCACCATGCTTCAGTGGTCATCAATATACAATGTATATATTGATATATGATATACAAAATGCCAAAGACACCATCGATGTCGATAATAGTAAGTGGAATTCTGTAAAGAAAACGATTAAGGGGGCACTTCAAGACAATACTGGAAAAAAACGTATCGAGTTGTTGTTGATGCAAGGTCAATTTGTAAAGCTCCTGGCTCTTTCTGACGAAAATCTCAGCTGGAAATCAATTATATACAGCTTGCCGAAAAGGGTACTCAGTTTTGTAACAAATGCATGTGACGACTCCTTACCATCGTATGCAAATCTTTATAGATGGGGGGAAAGATTAACGAACAAAATTTAATGTGTACTTTGTCCTAATGCAACTGGCACTCTCCACCATAATTATTTTGTCAAATTGCCCGGCATTTTTGGAAAGGTACGAATGGAGACGCAACAACATATTGCAATATAATTTACCATACGATCAAAGAGTCTCTTCCCACTGGTCATGTCATATACGCTGATCTAGATGGGTGCAAAGTGGCAGGCGGAACGATTCCACTCCACGTAGTTACAACTAATCAACGACCAGACATAGTAGTCTTACTAGAAAGAGTAAAGCAAATCCTAATTGTTGAATTGACAGTACCATTCGAACCTAACACTGAGGCTGCTCATGAAAGAAAAGTACAATGTGTATAGAGAAATACAAAGTGTTATTGAATGAACTAAAACACAAGGGCTATAAGCCTTTCTTTCTTGCCATCGAGATCGGAGATAGGGGGCAGATAACACTTAAAAACACGACTGAAAACGACTGAAAGGCCTACTCAAAACATATAAATCCAAACAAAGTCCCCCTGCATTCTATCAAGACATTAGTAGATATGCAATAGTTTCATCATTCACCATATTCTAAGCAAGAAAAGAACAGAATTGGGGGGGGGGAGAATTAATCACTTAGAAATGTAATATCTGTACGTGTGAAAGACACTTAGTAATATGTAATAATTGTATAGAATTATTACATTAATTGGATAAATGTACTGATTTACTGGAATGACATTTGGCACTTATCCCAAAAAGTGTATAAACGAGTAAAATTGGATTGACACGCGAACACTTGGAAATGCATGTACAACTCATGTATCCCGGACAAATATAATGATTTGTTCAAATTTTATTTGATCAGTTAGAAAATGTGATGGAGCATCCTGGACAAAATAACGAAATGAGTCATTGGTTATTGACACCTAATCACTCAAAATTATGTACTTATTTACGTATCCAGGAAAGTATAAAATTAGTGCAGTTGATTAGCACTTCAACAATCAGGAATGTATAATACAGTGTATGTGTACTGCGTGGGGAAATGTACGGTGATTAATTAATTTTGTGTGATTGTTGTCAACCTCACAAATCTGTTATAAATATTTCTGTATTGTTATTTGTTCATTGTAAGTATTTGTAAGTGTGTCAGTACCTGCCATGTGTTCAGAATAGGACCATGGACCTGGTATATATGTCAACATGTCATTTGTTTTTACTTATCAATAAAGACATGATTATAACATGATTACAACAGTATAGTTTGTCCACGTGTTGGCGTGATAATATCAGCAAAAGCAAAACTGAAGCAACGTTCATGCTGTATTCACCTACAGTTTATTTCGGCGCACATATTTTCGAGCGATTCGCTTTTTCTCGACGGTTGATACTGAGAGAACAATAACAATTACTACGTCATAATGATTTTGCAACCGCGTTACCAAGGAAGTAAATGAGTCTTTGATGTCTATGAAAGACTCTCACACGCGCAAGGTTTTGTAACCACATACCATCCAACATCACAGCAGTTCATGAAGAAGGTTAGGATTCTCAGGAAGGATTGGCCAACGCTTAAACAAGTTCAATCACTAGCCCCCGAGGTAGCAGTACATCCCCTGCATTTCCAACGACAGCCACCTAATCTCAGAAAGTTTGCTAACACGATCTCAAGTCCACAAAACAATCAGACCTATACTGGAAACCAAGAAAGGTGGAACAACTGATGTCAGATATGCGACCATCTAGTCACAGATACAGAAATCAAACTTGGATCCAGCCACAGCCTTCGTCCGTCGTCAGATGTATGAAGAGTTGCTATTATTTTCCACGGTTATTGACACTAAACCAAATATATTGCATTTATATCATGTAAAATACGAAATGTATATACATATTTTGTGTTTTATATTTTCTTTTGATTGCCTATTTTGTTTTAATTTCATCAAAATGCAGGACGTGACGAGTATTTCTACGCACTGTGAAAGTGTATCTTCGAGGGTATATCGAGCAGTGAGAGCAACGTGAGTTGTGAAAGACTTGCCCTTGTGACTTGTCCGTCGTAGTCGTCCCACAGTCTCCGACCACCATGGACATAAACGAGACCACTACGATGGCGAGCACCAATGCAACGATGAGCGGAAACACGCAGCCTTTCTCCGCCATCGATTACGTGGTTTTTAGCGCTATGCTGGCGGCTTCTCTAGCCACAGGTCTCTACCACGCATTCGCAGGTGGTGGACAGACAACAACGAGAAGGTATGATAGGAGTACTGACTGTGAAATGAGAGTCTATAGAGTATACTCTTATTACCCTTTTTCTTTTCTTGTCATTTTGGTTTCGCGTTTGAATGTCTAATAAATATGATATTATCGCAATCAGGGAACTCGTGTGAGAGATAGAGAAAAAAAATCGCAATGAATTATTGTATTGCTGTAGATTCATATTTGTTTTGCTATAGTTTGCTAATTCATCTATTGATTGACCAGATTCCACACAAAATATTCAGTGCTTTGATTTTTTTTTAACACATGGTACTCTGATCTGAAGCATAATCAAGATACATTGTATTAAAGAAATTCGTAGTACTATGAATAAATGTATAGTGACGATAGCATAACGACAGCACAAATCTGCTGTCTGCAATGCACTCTATATAGCATGTTCTGAATTAGTTCAGCTATCGTAATGAACTGCTTCAGTCGTCTATGGATATTGTTGTCACTTTCTGGAATATGCCTGTCATAGAGTGTCGACTGTTATTTTCATTCACAGATATCATATTATCACATATATATATATTTTTTTTTTCCAAGTGGACTTTGTACTCTTGCATTGTGAAGCAAACTGGTGTATGACAAAATACTTGAATGGCACTCGTTTACAGAAGTTTGGTGGCGTGTATTAAATATCAGGCTTTAGCCCACCACGCCTTCATTCCAAACACGGTTATAAGAATGATATTCCGTAGGCTATTGTCTTTTTTGACACGGATGGGGAAACACACACACACACACACACGCACCCACGCACGCATTCACACATAAGCACGTCACCACATATACGAGTTCACCATTCAGGTCAGGAATTTTGAGGTATGTGTACCGTGAATTTAGCATTCTTTTTATCTAACTATTGACGTCAAAGGCCGGGAAAATTAGTGTAAGGCAACGCCCGTCATGCATCCCGCCCATCATATTTTTGTTGTATAACACGAAAACAGACAAGTGATCCAATAAACGAGTCTATGTGAATGTAGTGATTAGTAACCCAGTCAGTCCATCAAGTTTTCAATTGATTGAATAAAGTCATACTTTCCTCTCTGACATCACTTTATCTATTGGCTCCACAGTTAATAAGTGATTTAACTGCAGTTAGATCACTCGCGCAGTATACCCACAAAACATGATCAGTCACGCGGGGTAAAATATCCTTCCCGTTAACAGCAGGATTCCTCGTACAAATGAACATTCCAGAAAACCTGACACGATGTCTCAACCGATGGGCCGCGAAGCTCTTGCAGTTTGGCTGCCATGTCTTCCCAAAATAGTAATAATGATAATGATGATGATGGTGATGATGATAATACTACTACTACTACTAATGATAAGGATAATAATAATAATAATGATAATAGTAATAATAATAATAATGATAGTAATAATAATAATAATAATGATAATGATAATAATAATGATGATAATAATAATGATAATAATAATAACAATAATGATAATAATGATAATAATATTAATAATGACAATAATAATAACAATAATAACAATGATACTACTACTACTACTACTAATACTACTACTATACAATAATAATAATGATTGTATTTGATCTACACATGTAGCTGGGCCTCAAAAACCTGTATAGGAGCCGAAGTAGGTTATGCCTCTGGATAAAAATGGTTGAGAAGCGCTGTCTTACATCACAGTTCCATTCCACATTGAAACTGACGTAATTTTAGGTATGAAATAAGGAAAACAAGGCAACAGTCCGTTTGAAGATCCAAATAGATCAGCTTGATCGCGGATTGTTTCAAATCTCTCGCACAATATTATCGTTATTTGAGGCATGCAATAACTCTATTTCAGAGTAACAACATTTTGTAACATAATAACATGCATGCTGGGAGTTGAGACTCAACCGAAATCAAGCAGAAAGAACTTTTATGTTCCATTTTATCATTTTATAGTACCGTGTATAGACCCAGATGAATCAGCTACGGGAGAACTGTATAGTCTGTAAGACAAATCGCACTAACACAAGAATCGCAATATTCCATTAACGACGTCTTCTTCAGTTTAGGCATTGTGCATGTTACTGTCATATACACAAATACGTCCAGTATCAATTGATTTCGGAAATCACAGGGAGGGCTGCTTAGTCCATTATTGGTAGAAAAAGGAAACCCTTGATCTTTCTTTTATTTTTTCACATAGGTTCCTGTTGGCCGATCGCAGCATGTCCAGTCTTCCGATTGCACTATCGACAGTAGTCTCATTCCTGTCGGCGATCACACTGTTGGGTCATCCGGCTGAGATCTACCAAAACGGTATCCAGTACTGGCTGGTCTCATTCAGCTTCATCATCAGGGTCTCCGTCCCCATTTTCGTCTTCGTCCCAGTCTACTACGGCCTGGGGCTGGTTAGTGCCTATCAGGTGAGAAGAAAGGGGAAAACGGTGGTAGAGAACATGATGGAAACACGACTGTTCGTGGTTGATCGATCGATTAATCGAACACTTAATATCAAAACGCTTAAGTGTTGTGTCTGTTTCTATGATATTTATCATGCAAGACAGCTTATAGGAGTAATACTACAATCAATGTTGGCCTATGCAGACAGGTGCAACCAATCACAATTCAATTTACGCAGTAAATATGACAGTGAAAGCCTTGAATGGAGAAAATACTAGCCTACAAAGCAAACGGAGAATAGAAGACAAAATCATTTAGCCCGAATTAGAAATTAAAAACAAAAAGACTGCTCTAACAGTTGACACGGAGCTGCAGCTGAGTAAAGAGAGACAACAAGATCGATGTGATGAAAAACAAATAACTACGGCGGAAATGATTGAGAGTTAAGCACGACCACATAGTGAGTAGTTCATCGACAATCAGGGTTGTGCCCCTTTAATAATATATTCATGCCTCTGTCGTATGTTTTCATGCGTTTCATCCTAGTCATTTCTCGTTTGATTGGGTGGGTATTTTACAACGAAATATTTCACACTGTTCAGGTTTTGTCGTTTTACATTAAACATTCAGGTAGTAGTGGGATCACTATATGATATATGTGATAAAAACCTAAAATGACATGAAGGTTTTTATCTCATATTGTATATATGGTGATCCCACTACTACCTGAACGTTTTGTATATATGTATGTATGTATAGATAGATAAATAGATAGATAGATAGATAAATAGATAGATTATGTTGCACGCAGAACAGTCGACTAAAATGTAGACGTCACGCAGAACAGTCGACTAAAATGTATTTTGGTTTTTTAGTCATAATTCCGCAAAACCAGATCTATGGCAATGTCACAAATCATGAGATCATTGCGAACGTTGTACACACTTTAGCAAACATGTCGACGACTGCAGCTGAAAATGCAATATGGAGGATGTTCGATTGATGCTATTGATTATGAAAATATTGGCAGCGAAACACTCTACACAGCTGATTAAAGTTGGGTTTTACGATCAATACATAATAAGATGTTTACTCCTGCCAAACGAGTGTTGGGGAGAAAACTGAAAGAAACAAAAATTGGCTTCTCGGATTTATCAAAAGCTATGGAGATGTTTTCTTTTTCTTTTTCTTTGAACTACTGAGTGAATTGTCAACATTTTTTATGAACGTTGTCTTACTGAATGAGTCAGTTCTAACTGATTACCTTTGATTTCAACAGATCCTCACATCTCGATAGAAATTCGTATACATGAACAGGCCTTAGTGAAATGAGATGACGCAATGATAGATAACGGAGATAATTACTAGAATGATGTCCACAGTATAATATGTCACGGTATGATATGTAACGGACGCTTGTCATCGTGAGTATCTGTTAGCTGTGTGTAGTTTGTGGGTTGGGACGGGGTTTGGTAGCTCGGAAAAAAAGGAGCGATATTTAATTTGCTGGAGATGCAATGGAACACGATAACTACGCGTGCTGCAAAGCAAGTTTGCATGGCGTTACCGTCCGGGAGAATATGCTCACCTGATTATCACTTCAGATTAACTGATGAGAACACTATCTCCTCACCTTTACCGATCAATAATGTACCTGAATCAGTGTAAAGATACATAAGAAAAATGTATTTGATTGTGCATTGCTGACTACAGAGCCATTACAACCGGATATATCAGGAATCTAAATAAAAATGAGAAATTGCTTTTATTTCTCTACATACTTTCATAGGACAATGATTCGCAACATACTGACTGGAGTATGATCTCTATGATAAAATTTCTACCCACTCTCGTTCGCAATTTCATTCTGTACTTATTGATTAAATCAGAGAGGTATTGACTTGAGGTTCTTTTTTCTTTTTGGCAGAAGAATGAAATAGTTGCTGCACTCTGTGATGATTCTATTCCACGGTCATTTAAGTTTTTCTCTGAACAGTCGCTATAAGGCAGTTTTTCTCGACGTTTGTAGAGTTGAAAATAACAATAACAAACACTATCAGGCAGCCAAGACGCCGATGACAAGCATGTTGTCATACCTTACGCTCTTCTTCATCATCACGAGTAGGACCCCTCTATATGAGTAACGTGTAGAAATCGGTCAGACAGTCTCAAACCTTACATTATGGTGCTGTAACGTTGTCCTTGTAAACGATATTTACCCCCTAGTAAACTACCCAAGCTTCATTACATCATAAATTGTTTGTCACGGAGTGAAATAAGAGCATGTGCCAAAACCTAGTTTTTCATAATGATGTCACGCAATCAGGAGTCGATTACGTACGCGAAATGAACACATGGTATGCTCCCACGGCCAAATCGCAGCAGGGAGTGTATAGTATGTACTGGGTCCAAACAACTGCGTCATATTCTACAGTATCGAGATGGGGGGGGGGGGGGGGGGGGTGCAGACACGAATGAACTAAACTTTATTGCAGCTTGTCAAGCAGCACTCATCCCTACCTCCCCCCCCCCCAAAAAAAAAAAAAAAAAAAAAAAAATCACATAAAAAATATAAAGCAACAAATCCACGAAATACACAAAACAAAACAAACAAACGCAAAAAAAAACAACAACCAAAATTAAAAACAAAACACACACACCCATGGATCATGTCGCACTTCTCCCCTGTTTACAGGAATACAGATTCCACGACCTTCACATTTTGTTTGCAGGCGTCATGTAAAACTCAAGTCTGTCCAAACTTGGGTCTCACCCATGTTGCCATGCGACCGTGTCACTTCTTCCGGTCCATCTGTGCAGATGCCATCTGTTTCACACCTTTTGCGTGGCATTGCTATCGTAGCTGATGTGTTCCCCCAGAGAGATCCTCGTTAAGACTAAATGGTTGAAACTTTACCGTTAATCGCTCCTCGTGTTGTTCAAATACTTCTTTCGCTGTGAAGGATGTTGTGCGATCAGTATCTGGCGCATGACAATTTATGCGATATCACTCAAAGGAATCGTATTGCTGTGGATCTAAGTTTTGGAAGCTGATATTTTGGAATTGCCTGGTGCGGTCATTGCAAACTATCGTAAAAACAAATCAGAACAGATGACCTCTTTATTTGTAGAGAAAGTTGAAGTTGATAATGCATCACTCCACTGAATTCATTTTCATGATGAATTACCTAAGCCCAACAGCAGCTACGGAAGCATTTCTTTCGTATTGCAATGTTTCCTTCTCATGGCTGAACCCGGCAGACGCACATGCTTTACATTAAAGGGATGGTATAGTGTTGGTGGAGATGAGGAGTGGACTTATAACTTATTACGAGATACCCAAAAACCACTTATGAAATAATACAGAGCATGCCATTCTAAGAGGAATTCAAAGTTGTTAGATGAAAATCGGTTTTGGAATGGCCGAGACATCCAAAAACAAAGTAAAACAAAGCCATCCTAATAAAAGGTGGGTCCCACCTTTTAATAGGATTGCTCTGTTTTGGATATCTCAGCCATTTCAAAACCAACTTTCATCAAGTAAACGTTGAATCCCTCTTTGTATTACATGCTCTTTTACATTTCGTAATAGGTTTTTCACTATCTCACCAAAAACTGTTAGAAATCTGAAGATAGGTCTCAACCAAAACCATACGATTCATTTAATGCTGTTAGTTGAGGGGCACATTTTACCCCAGACACATCCCTCTGTGGAACTCCTTGCCCCAAAGTGCCATCAGCTCACGTTTAGTCAACATCTTCCTGGAGAAAATAAGAGACGTTGACTTTGGCAACTAGTCATATTTCCAGGCATTAAATTTTTAATCTTGTACATGGACCGTAAACACCTTTTTTTTTTGTTCACACGCCGAGACTGTTTGTATTAATGAAAGCCTTTCATCAGTTGTGCGAGTATACTCCAAGGAGGTTCTGCGCAGTATTGGAAAAAGAAAAAGAACGCATAATAATTATAAGTTTGATCTGTCGACTTCAACTGAAATAAACTGAAAAGTGGGAGGGGCTTGTACAAGAACTTTTTACTGTATTTCAGGCAAATGGACGAACTTTAACGATCAAGTTGATATCTGTAATTGTGTACTGCGTGTTTGAAATGTGACAGTTTTAGATTCTCGTTGATATGCTTGTCATGCTATTACCACGTGTCGATTTTCCCATCATGTATTTTCTAATCAGGCTAGGACTGATTGCAACTGCAGTATAAAAAAACAGGAAGTCGATGAAATGCTGACTTTCATCCCACGGCCTTTTATGGCGACTTCTCTCCGGTTTTTAAGACCGATATCGTGCATATAGACCCCGATGTTTCCCAAGCATGCACTTTTATGCAACCTGCGTGTTTGGCTATAGTATAACTTTCTGTGTGCTTGAAAAGCAGGTCATGCAGAAGCCGTCGTGTCCGGTTGGCAAATGTATTCCCTGACGTAGAGGATGAATTACAAGGAGTAACTCTATGTTACCAGGGAGGTGAGACACCAGATCACCCTTCCTCCAAACACATGCCGTAATGTCGCGCAATATATTCGCCCACCATTAGCCTGCCACTCGTGAGCATCCCCGTCCCTGTCCAGTGGCATAACACATAAAGAGGGGGAATGTCCTCAATGGGACCATTGATAAGATTATACATTATAGCAAGTACGTTTCAGGAACAACACCCAAATAATTCAAGCGATATTCGGGCATCTTCTTTGGGCTCCCACTAAGCCAACTGGTGCTGAGAGACAACAAGATTTACACCTTTTTTTTTCATCATTTTTATCTTAAAAAAAAAAATAGTTTCCTTCGCGCTTGTTAGTTCGTTGTACCTTCACTCTTTGTTTTTTGCTGTGTTGCACTGTTTTAATCAAGTTAAAAAGAAAATACGTCCTGATGACACCCCCCCCCCCCCCTTCTCGACTATACAAAGACTGTGTTCGGGCTGAGAGACTGACCCTCTATTCATTTTGGGATGGTTGAATGTCTAGAGGTAGAATGTCTATAGACGTTACACTTACACCTCTCGGACGGTTAGATGTCTATACAGCGAGGAAAGGAAGCACAGGAATCACGCGCCGGCTGGTATGAAGATTTACCAAAGTCGGCATTCCAAAGCTTTCAGGGCAAAGGGTAGAATCATATCAAATTTAGTGTGCAGCGACCTAGCAATTCCGCAAGCAATCTTGACAGGCAAATATCTCTTTCCAATGTTTTTATTTGGAAGTAAAAAGTATAGCAACAATGATGAAGGAAATAGACCAAAGTTATATCAGCCAGGTTGATCATTTCGTCCTTTTGTGGGCCTCATGACGGCGGCAAAGGGCATTGGTTTGATTTTTTTTTACCTCGTCTCATTCTAAGATGGTTTCGTCAGAATGCACCATGCACACATGCTACTGCATAACAATGTCCAGTTGTACTTGTCTCTATCAATATCTGAGTATTTTCCACCTTTGACAAGCCATTGATGATATTTCGCAGCAGTATAGTTTGAATTTGCTTACCCCTTAGAAGAGCTTTTTACGTGACTGAACGATGTATGTGGATAATTGTGTATGAATGCATGCTATAGTGTCTGTGTGTGTTTGTTATGCAGTTCAGTAGTGTCGTATATTAACAGTGTATTTTTCCCCCGATAGAGACGTTGGAGTGGTATTTACTAGATGAGCGTGTAGACAATGTCACACATGAGAGCAGACTCAAAGTCAATAATTGCCATCAGAAATCGCATATTGACAGGCGTGAAGGATCTCAAAAGCTGATATATCATTCACTCAGCCCTTTTCTTTTCTGAAGTGATATGTTTGCCTTTACTATCATGTGAAGAAGCAACATGACGCGTTTTGTGGCGTTGTGTGAGAAAAATGTTCTGTTTCAAGATGTTGTCCATAAGTCATTGAACAGACATAATTTAATGAAATTACACATGTGTGTTGTATGAGTTTGAATGTTTGGTTGGTTGTGTGCGTTTGTCTTTGACTGTGTATTGTATATCACAGTAAGTATTTCTGCGTGGTAAAAATCTTCATTCTCAATGTATTATATGTTGCAACATTGTTTATCACAGTTTCTGTTAAAATCTTTGCGCACTGTTTGTACAGTGTAATGTGATTACTGTTAGCATAATACGGAATCTGTAGATACCGTGTACATATGTACCATAAAAGGCAAATATGAGTTAACACCCCCCCCCCCCCGCAAACTTGGAACTGCTGGTAGAAAATGTCCATAATGTTTAGATGTGAAATCTTGAAGTTATAAACAGCACATATACCGAATGTCCCAACAAAAATTACAACGGTACCCTCCGCAACGATAACTTTAAAAATAGTGAATCAATCCAAACACAATTTCAGGGTATGAAGCTATAACTCATTGCCCACATCTTACAGAAAACCCCATTCAATTTGCTTCAGTGTCAAAGAGAAATAAGGCTTTTTGTAGAGTATTTCAGAAATCCCTTCCCTCCAAGTTCTGTTTATTGTGTTTACACATTAATATGCAGTTCCAAGAGCATCCAAGTGCTAAACTTGGAAGAATCAGACTCATGACATGCTTTACAACAATCCACATTTCATGTGACCGCTTAACCAAATTGAATGTGGTTTTCTGCAAAATAGAGCTAAGATGTTATATTTTAAGACCATGAAGTGACATTTAGATTGTTTAATCGTGTTGGTATTATCAATGCAAAAATCCGATTGTATTTTTTTTACATACTGTATTGTGTGGATTTGTATATAGTCAAGATTTGTCTCGTAATGTAAACTTCATAAAATATACTATCAAAACGCGAAAGTAATGAATAAAAGAGGCAGGTATGAAATACATGTTCATTGTTACACGGCTTGTAGTACCGGTGTACCTTCAAAATACAGTCCTGTTTACCTAAACAACAGCCTTCCTGGTATAAGATTTGAATAAACATTCACTCACCTCTTGCCTGCTTCAAACCCACTTATTCGGAATGCTTTATCACGTCTTTCCGATAAGATGTACGAACAGGATTATATAAGAATGAATAAATCTTTCTATCTTTTTGTTTCTCTTTTTTTTTAGCCTAATGTGCAGTGCCTGTTCAGTAAAGAGAAACACTGCTCTGTGATTTTGAATGAAAAGGGAAAATGACATTCCCTCGGGAAATATTTTCAGGACACCGTCGCTTTTTATTCTGATCGCCTGTATCGCTATAACAGAGACTACAAAATCACCAAAAGTTTTCAAGTCGAAATATTATTATGCTCTTGTTTATCAACTTTCGTGATTGTCCATATTGCAGTATTTACACCTGCGCTTTGGTCTGCTAGTTCGAATCTTCGGGACGGCTATGTTTATTCTTCATACCAGTTTCTACCTAGCCATCGTTTTGTATGCACCCGCTCTAGCCATCCAAGCAGGTAATTTTCAAGAGGAGGTAATGTTGAGGTAGTGAGAAAGGGGCGTGTCTACACAGTGAGGTAATGAGAGAGGGGCGTGTGTATTAAGTGTGAATAAAGTGCTGTACAGTGAGGAACTGATCAAATTGAATGACCATGTAAAGAATACAAACTGTGATAATGATGATTGTAATCATAATCATGATAATGATAATGATAATATATTTGCAATTTTCATTATCGGTACAAATGTATTGTTACAATCGGGACAACACATTTCAATGTCGTAGCCGTACAACATGTAACAAGCACCTGCTTCGACACATGATACAATCGGGTCTAGGACAATTACCTCCTGGGCAATTACCTCGGACCCTTTCTCTGGCCCTAACCCTAATCCTAATCCTGAAGCTACATGTAACCCTATCCTTAACCCATACTCTCAACCCAGGCGCGCCGGAAGCAGTTTTGGATTGGGGGGGGGGGGGCAAACATTGGAGGGGGCTCAAGATTAGACCATGCATATGTTACACAATATACACATACACACACACACACGCACACACATCTATTATATATATATATATATGTAAAGTGGCGTACGGTGGGTCGAAACATGGGGTGAACCATAAAGTAATTTTGATGGTCTGTATGCTTGTGCGTGTGTGCGTGAGCAATAATGGGACTACAATACATTACGGAATGTGATACATTCAACAACGCAGTCATTGAGGAACATTGTAAGTTTTCCTTACATGGATTATGGAATGACGGTGTGAAACGATCGACAAATTATATACTGTCAGCAACATCAGAGGTGAATGGCATAACAATAAAATGCGAGCGAGCGAAGCGAGCGAGCTTGAAAATTTTGATATTCTACAGTTCCAGAACTGAGTTTTAATTGTAGCTATATATTTCGCTTTGGAAATTAATGGGGGCGCATCGGGCGCAACTGCTGGCAATTATTGGCAGCAACATCAGGAGAATGGCATAACGATTCAATGCGAGCGAGCGAAGCGAGCAAGCTTGAAAATTTTGACATTCTACAGTCCCAAAACTGGGGTTTGTAGCAGTTAATCTTTCACTTTGGAAATTAATGGGGCGGCGCATCGGGCGCAACTGCTGGCAATTACTGGCAGCAACATTGAGAATGGCATAAACGATTCAATGCGAGCGAGCAAAGCGAGTGAGCTTGAGAATTTTGACATTTTACAGTCCCAAAACTCCCGTTTGTAGCTATATCTTTCGCTTTGGAAATTAAGGGGGGGGGCATCGGGCGCAACTGCTGGCAATTACTGGCAGCAACGTTAGGAGAGTGGCATAACGATTCAATGCGAGCGAGCGAAGCGAGCGAGCTTGAAAATTTTGACATGTTACAGTCCCCAAACTCCTGTTTGTAGCTATATCTTTCGCTTTGGAAATTAAGGGGGGGGGGGGCATATCGGGCGCAACTGCTGGCAAGTACTGGCAGCAACGTTAGGAGAGTGGCATAACGATTCAATGCGAGCGAGCGAAGCGAGCGAGCTTGAAAATTTTGACATGTTACAGTCCCCAAACTCCCGTTTGTAGCTATATTTATCTTTTGCTTTGGAAATTAAGGGGTGGGGGCATCGGGCGCAACTACTGGCAATTACTGTCAGCAACATTAGGAGACTGGCATAACGATTCAATGCGAGCGAGCGAAGCGAGCGAGCTTGAAAATGTTGACATTCTAGAGTCCAACAACTGCCGTCGTAGCTATGTTTTTCGCTTTAGAAATTAAGGGGGAGGCGCACCGGGCTCAACTGCTGGATGCGAGCGAGCGAAGCGAGCGAGCTTGAAATTTTGACATTTTACTGTCCAAAAGCTGCCGTTTGTAGCCATATTTTTTCCCTTTTATTCATATATATACATATTTATTTTATTTTCTTTGTTTATTCATTTATTTTTATTATTATTATTATTTTTTTGGAGGGGGGGGGGGGGGCTTTTTTGGGGGGGCAAAAATACGTTTTGCCCCCCCCCCCCCCCACTTTTTGGATTGGGGGGGGGGGGGCGGCCGCCCCCCTGCCCCCCCCCCCCCCCCCCCCACTTCCGGCGCCTATGTCTCAACCCTAAACCTAACCCTAACCCTATAATCTTTGCTCTAATCTTACCACTAACCAGTACTTAGCCGGAGGTTATTGCCCTCGAGGGGTAATTGCCCGGATACGGATACGAACACGTGTCTGTCCATAGCAATAATCATATGTTAACAGACACGGAAATAAATGTTTGTTCTTCCAGGAACAGGATGTACAAAGTTCGTGTTGTTGTTTGTTAAGTCATGACTTTATTCAAGTTCAAGACAATGTGTATGAAACATATACCAAAACCAAGTCCTCCGTTTCATACAAAACGAGTGGCAGGTTAACAAAACACTTATGAAATAACTGTTGAAAATTACAATACACAGCACAAAAATCTACATACCACAACAATACAGTGGCAACGTTGAAAAATTCCTCCCGTACAATATCATAATCAAGAGTAGATTTAAATTAGAGGGGAATTTAAAGAGAAAAAAAAAGTTGATGAAGAAAGACAGGAAGACTTAGAATGTCGGAGACTAACGAAACACATGAGTCAGGATGAAATGCAACGAGACAAATACTATAGTACATGTACGTGGTGATATCACATTGAAGAAAATGCTTGTTGAGAGTATTTTCCTCCAATGAGCGCCTGTTTCAATGTAGCCATATATCATGAACGTATCTAATGTAGCCATACATGAACTTATCCAATCATACTGAATCGAATTACCAGCGGGGGCGGGGGAGAGGGGGGGGGGGGGGGGTAATCCAACTGTTCACAGCGCAAGTTGACACATCAGCTCTGTGTCGAACACAAGACGGATCGAGTGCTTCAGATTTCATTCCAGGAAGTAAATCCTTCTGACAGACGCTCCTAACCCGAGAAAGAACAGTGTACATTGAGCTTGTCCAATGAACAACCCGTACCTGCTTCTATTTTGCCAGAAGTCATCATTACACTTGAGGTCAAAACAAATAAGACAGTGATTGCCTTTCAGTAGAGAGCTGAGACATGTATGGTGACACAATGCGAAAGAAACGGCAACACAGTAAGGCTTATGAACTTGAAAATGTTACATGGTGTAATTCATCTGCTTGTTTCTCCTTGTACAGTCACTCGTCTTCCGATGTGGGCCACCATTATGATCAGTGGGGCTGTGTGTACCATTTACACTGCACTCGTAAGTATGACACACACACACAAAAAAAAAACAGCTATGTAATGAATATCATATTAAAATAATTATGATGTTATCTGCACTTATCCACTTATCTTTCAACAAGTAACCAGGGTATCCCTTTATCTGCTAAATGAGTACGCTTCGAGCTTACATTTACGTTAGCTTAAAGGAAATCGAGTGTCGTCAGAGAGAACGTCCACTTAATATTGGAAGTGCAACAACTTTATTGAGCGATTTGGCCAAACGTTTCAAAAAGTCAAATAACATTGCATGATATGTAAAGGTGTACACTTTGAAAGTATTAAATCCTCGATCGTGAACGGATCTTTCAAGAAGTTGATTGTATCTAATATTGAGAGATGTTTTTACTTCATGGTTGATTTCAGGGAGGAATCAAGGGAGTGATCTGGGCCGACGTGTTCCAGTTCTTCGTGCTGGTCGTTTCTTTCCTCACCGTGGTCATCCTCGGTTCCATTAGGGCGGGTGGCGTCGAACACGTGTGGGAATTCAACAGAGAAGAGGGTCACCTCAACTTTTTTGTGTGGGTCACGTCATGATAATCCCTCCCTTCCCCTCCCACCCCCCCCCCCCCGTCTCTCTCTCTCTCTTCTTCTGTTTGTCTTATTTTGTTTGTTCGTTTGTTTGGCGTTTTTAACTAAACGCCGCACGATCGTATATTCTGACATAACATCACTGACGGGTGTCTTTAAAAGATTATGTTGCAAGTTTTTGTTGTTGTTTTTTTTTTCCTGGTGATACAAAACTATTAACAGTGTGTTTACAATTGATCGCAGCGAGTTCATATAAGATTACTTGGTGGAGAATATTGCTTGATATTTTCAGGAAATGGAATAGCTGTGTGTTTTGCATACTTGGTTTGACTCATATTCATTGATGACACTTGGCCCTGAGTTAATTGTTCACTTTTTTTGGCACCTGAGTTGTATACCTAGAAAAATACAAAAAAAAACAAAAAAAAAAAAAACAAAAAAAAATTTGATCTTAACCCTATTCTAACTGGGCTATTTGAGACCAAGTTTTTACGGGGGGGGGGGGGTGTCAATTTGACCCCCCCCCCCCCCCCCCCCTTCAGATCTCGGCCACCGATCGCGCGATAGCCGCGAAATTTTGCCTAAAGATAGAGCTGGATGTCAACTACAAGATTACATGGTCATACAATAGAAAAATATTTCCTTTCTATTTTCAATAAATTAATTATGCAAATTTGTGCATGAAATTATATTTTCACCTATAACTCCATCAAAAAGACGGAACGATTGCTAAATTTTTGTGTCAGAATTCCTCAAGACATATCAAACAATTTTCATGCAAAAAAATAGCGCAATCTAAATAAATTTCTTTTGTTTTTGTTTTGTTAATTTCTTATGTATTTTATTGTTTTTACGACCTTTTGTTTTCTATTGTTTTTTTGCCAAAATTTGTTGCAGGCACTTTTTCAGGCTTATCTACACTAGGATTGATTAGTTTCAATGGTTAAAAGTTGAAATAATCTAATTCATATCAATTTAACCTAAAAACACGATTTGCATTGGATTTACACACGATATCATGAATTTGAGCTGTTTTTGGGTTGACATGCGTATGCAAAACATTATGTAACTTCAGAACGGTGTACGCGGACGTCGCAAATTTGGTCTCAAAATTTGCGGGAGACTTCAATGAAAAAAGTCGTGAAACAACGCGGCAAAATCTTTGCGCGTTGCGGAATCTTGGCGCGAAACGTCGAGGGGGGGGGGGGTGTCAATTTGACCCCCCCCCCCCCCCCAGCTAGAATAGGGTTGAGCTTGCTTTCTCTGTCTTTCTTTCTGACATCGGGCAACACCCCTACTTTTCTGCTTGTGTAATCTAGTACCATGGCAGTGAGTGCAGGAAATGTGTAGTGTTAATTGATTAAACGTTGCTGACCCAAGCTCAGAATCAAAACACGACCTTCCGAGGAAATGCACTTTGTCTCACATTCTTCTTGATTTTCCGATTGATCTGAATTCTGAGACCTAATCATAACACCAGCAGTGTCCCTTGTAAACATAATCATCTCTCTTATCTACGGACTTAACTGCCACATCGCGAAGTCACCATATCTAACGATTTCAGTTGTGTTGAGTGAGAGAGAAAGGGAGAGAGGAGGAGGGGGGGGGGGAGATGTTTTGCCACTTAAATTCGACCACATCCGTTTGAAACATCCGAGTTCGTATTGAAACTGGATCAAAAAGAATCTTATATCACGTATATCACGTAACCACAAACAACGCCAAAGTCAGTGTGAACCTCATTTACTAATAATGATAATGCCATTGTGGTTTATAGCACAATGTAATAAGATACAGGGCATGCGATCACCTAATCTCTTAGTTTGTCATCTTTTCCTAGATGGCAATGAATAATGCACAAAACGCTTTTAAGGGGCCAAACTAACGTGTGGTTTTTGTTGTAGAGTAAAGCTCATGAATAAAACATTGAATCATTTCAAATATTCCCATCAGTATATGACCTCAATCATGTCAATAATTTACAATTTCAAATATTATTTTACATCACTGAACTCGCACTCGCTCATATAGTTATAATCAATCGAATTGGGCATTACTTCGATCTGTAAATGAATTGTTCGTATAGTTTCCTATATGCCGAGCACATTGTGCCAATTATGGTTGATTTAGATTACCACACGTACATCTAACTGTTCAACGAATATTTATTTACTATTCAGATTGTGTATCACAGAGGAACAAACGAATGAACAGGCCTGCACACATACGCAAAAGAAAAAGCAAACACATGTACAAAATAAGACCCCCCCCCCCCCCCCCCCCCCCCATCGATCCGCGGTTCACGTAAATATAAATATGCATATTGTATATGTATGATTGTGTAATAAATTTGTAAAGTGCTGTTTTTGGTCATTGTAACTTTCATTGAGATATGTAATTGTGATGTGAGATGTGTATGTATGTACTGTCCTGATTATTGTACAAATGTCAATAGGAACAAAATTTCTATGTCCCATCATAGACCAATAAAAGATGAATCTGATGAATCTGATCTGATGAATACTCTAACATTTTGACAGTTTAAAAAAAGGTTTCGAAATCACACATTAATGGTGTAAATTTGTAATGGTTTCTTTCAGGTTTTCACCGGATCCTACTGTCCGCCTGACGTTCTGGGGGGCCATCATTGGTGCTGGATTCCAAGGGTTGACTCAGTCGGTGAACCAGATTGCTGTACAGAGATTTCTCACTGCCAAGTCTCTCAAAGCCGCGCGGCGGTGAGTACCCGTGACACTGTTCATTGTTTGCTTTTGAACAATTCACATGTAGCTGTTTGTAACAGAAATAAACACTAGGCTATCTTATCATCTTGAATTCAAAACTTGTGTGGATTTACAAAGAACGTGTTTTTTTGTTTGTTTGCTTGTTTGCTTTTTTGTTTGTTTGTTTGTTTGTTTTTGACGACCTCAGCCTCACAGAATAAATCATTCAGTACTCAAATGAAACTGCTGGAGTATAATCCTTCATAGTGCATTCAGTAAAGTTGCAATGTTCTGTTTCGTCAGCCGAACATCCGCGAATACGTTTTTATGGTACTGTTTTCATTTTATGTTCTGTTATCGTATCATTGTGTCACGACATTCAATTTCACACCGTCGTTTGAAATAGAATTGTAGGGGCCTACATGTGCATGTATGTGAATGTAATCTATCATACAAACGTACTAAGTAGGCTTATAATGAATTATAACTTCCACTCTGGAACATACACTGATTCGAACTTGACGAATGATTGCAGATTATAAGTTACCGATGGACAGATTATACAGTTACCAATGGACAAGTCACACACTAATAATAATAATAATAATAATAATAATAATAATAATAATAATAATAATAATAATAGCAACAATACTACTACTAATAATAATAATGACGATGATGATGATAATAATAATAATAATAATAATAATAATAATAATAATAATAATAGTAATAATATGTGCAATAACGAATTGCAATTGCAGTTGCTCTGGTAACAAGTTGGACATTACATTTACAATACATGTATTGCAAAAATTGAAAAAGAAAAACCCCAAAACATTGTGATACCGACACCTGGTGTCCGTACAGGTGGTGAGATTTGATGAAAGTGCTGGGAATATTATTTGGAGAGAGTCAACTTTCCAATGGCATGCAGGAAACGATCTGGCTGGTATTGTAGAAATGGTGACTAAGACAAAAGCGGTAATGATAGCTTTCGCCCCGTCACACAAAGTGATAGAAGTTTTCAAATATATCTTACAAATGGCGTCTTCTATCGACTCTTGCTCTTCCCAGGTCTCTTCTCTACGGCTTGCCTGGGGAGTTCTTCATGACGGCTCTAGTATCATTCAGCGGACTCGTCATGTATGCCTACTATAACTGTGAGTTCTACTTTGTGTTTTGTTTTTAAACGTTATTATTTTATCAAGATGTTTCCTTTCAATGCAACTTTGAATTCATGTGTCTTTGCTCATGCTTCTGTAGTTTGTGTTTACCTCAGGTACACTTGCCTCTTGCGATCCTGCTCATCTTGTCTTACGTTATGATTATCGCGTTTGTTTGTTTGTTTGTTTGTTTGTTTGTTTGTTTTCTCTCGTTTTTTGGATGCGACCGGGTATTTAGTTTTTTTCTGTGCAAATTACATGTGCAACTTTATTTTTAGTTCTTTCTCATCCCATCTCTTCTATAGTTCATGCATTTTGCTGTTACAAGAAGATATATCTTTCTTTCTTTTTCATATTTTTGGAAAATTTCTTTCCATAGACCCGGGATCGGGAAGGAGTGTGCCAGAGGATACAAAACGTGACCAGGTAAATTACGCTACATTCCTTTTGACTGCTACATAAATCACCATGATAATTCATGATTTATACTCAGCAGATTCGTATATGTTTTGCTTTGGTTATATATATATATATACATATATATATATATTTGCATTACTCTGGATCTATCGTTATGTCAATTATCTAAGCAGCTCTCAGTTCATTTTCAGTACACAAAATAATATTGTAGATAATAGTCTTACGTTTTGTTCCGGACCCTGACCAAAATAGGGGCTTAGAAGTGACATCATAGAATTATCTCGAGGACCGCCTCCATTATGAAGAAACTGACACAACATAGCAACAAATTTTCTCAGAATCTCAGAGATACGGATATCGTATTCATAGCGGCTTTACTACTGTCATTATCGTCGGTACATCAGATTTTGGTTTGTTTGTTTGGTTGGTTGGTTGTTGTTTTTTTTTCCTTACATTTTTAAATTGGTCCGAAGCCTAATCAACGCTTCCAAAAGATACAAAATTGGGGTTCCAAATACAGTACATCGTAAAACTTACAAGTCTAAATATTAGCTTTTCCATACAATCGTATTCCGTATTGGTTTTTATTTTCTGTATGTAGTGTCTGAAGGTGTGTATGTTATGATGTTTCATTCAGTCTTGCTATACACTTTTTTGTCCAACAGATCTTGATAACCTTCGTGAACCAGGAGTTTGGTCGAATTCCAGGCATCCAAGGACTTTTTATTGCTGCCCTCTACGCCGGAACGATCAGGTACTGGTAGTATCAATGAACGCACATGAACCGGATACCGAAAGGCCAAAGTGGTACTAGTAGCAGTGATAATAGATTTAGCATACAAAGTAGTGGTGATGGAATAAAACAGTATTTCTTATGGAGGGGGAGTAGTAATGCTTGTAGAGGCACGCCAATAGAGAAGTACGAATCAGCAGCAACAACATTGAGAGAAGCACGGACTTGGCATGGATGACAAAGGGCAAAATACGATGTAAACGAACTATTTCTTTCAATGCTCTCTTTTCCTCTTGTGTCTATCTTTTTACCTATCCCTTGTGCATTTATAAGAAGTTTATGAATAATTCAGCTATTTGCTTTTTAGTCCGTGTCCATCCATATACCGAATTTCGTATACGTGTATCCTCCTCTCTGTTGAAATCCACCAACAGCACAGTGACTTCTGGACTGAACTCGTTGGCGGCCGTGACGCTGGTTGACATCGTGAAACCATGGAGAAAGTGGAGGCATAAGGACGGTCAGGCAGCCCCAGACTCGGGTGAAATAGTCGACCGACAACAAGACTCCAGCGACACCACACTGTCAAAGTACCTCAGTAAGTGAACCCATCGACGTAGTGCGACGAAAGAAGTACCTTCCTTCTGGCAACGTCACGTTTTGTGACGTTTGCGATCTCTGGATTGCCCCAAATAATACACTGTTATAGATTAGAATCGAAAAGGACGATGGATAAGATGAAGAAGAGAAGAAGGAATGAAAGAAAATCAAAAGATATGGAAAAAAAGGAGAACGAGAGGGAGGACAGAAGATATCACAGAACGGAAAAATTGAATAATAGACACTTAACATGAATGCTCCTTGAAAACTGAACTCACTAACGTCTCCGATCTAGTTCTGGCTATGATATACCAGGGAGGTGTTAAGAGAAGTGGAATCTCTTTTGTGATTTGTGGAATTTAATGCTTATCATTTCTCTGGCTTTGATGTTCCATGCTCCAAACCGCTCTTCCATTGAGTATGGATATGGAGACCAAAGACGAGGTCCTTGATTTTAACAATTTTAAGCTGTTGTATATCAGAGAAAAATGTTTAAATCTTGTATGGAACTTGGTGATAATGTGATATGGAACAAATACTTCCAGTTTTTCTTCAAATCTTCTTGTTACTAATACCTCAGAACTGAAAAAAAAAAATTGTTCGCTAATCTCCGCACTTAAATGTACAGTTGTATATATTTTTTTCTGATTATGTAATTGGTTAATGCGCGTTCCGCGTGTTTAGTAGCATTTTACACTTAAAGAAGTACATTTTCGACTGATTTTTGTTCGCGTGTCCTGTTCTCAGTACACTAAATAATTGCTCCCGAAAATATTGACAAGAACAGCGACCAGCTGCCAGAGGAGTGATACATACTTAAACTGAAATGCTGTCTTTTGTCATAGCAATTTACCAACGCATGTCATAGAGCGCATAATTTCTCTGCGATACTGAGCATGGGTACAAAGAGAGGTTCTTGTTTCTTCTTCTTTAACACCCCCCTGGATACTGTATACAATTCTCTTTTGGTTGTAGACGGTGTAGTCCTCTTAAACGTTCTTGGTTATTCGTGTATGTCTGTCTTTTGTCTTCCTAATACAGCTGTGGGGTTCGGCGTCATCACACTCGGCCTTGCCTTTGTGTCTACTAAGATGGGCTCACTAGTCCGCATGGGAAACACGATCATTGGTGCCTTGGGTGGACCACTCGTGGGTCTCTTCTCTCTTGGCATGCTGTATAAACGTGCCAACGTCTCGTAAGAATGACCGCTGTGAGCGGTACTAAGCTTCACCCCTAACATTTTACACACTTGTGTTGCTAAATGCATGGAGGTTATTATGAGTTGACTGCTGGGTATCTCAAATTGAAGTGCATGAACAATCTGATTACTGTATAAATTTCTTCACTGTGCTAGTCAGTGACTTGCTAATATTTGCACAATCTAGGAAAGCTTGTTTGATTTTAGAATTAAAAAAAAAAACAAATACAGAAACAAAAATGCGGTGCAGAGGATAATATTTTTTTTTCTTCAGTTTCCAGCCAAAATAGGAGACTAATGAGGCCATGATATCGGAATATAAATTTATTTAATTTTGGCTGCAAAGTATGTTAGTCCTAGCCAAATCCGACGTGACTGCTAAACCCGCCAGCAAAGAGGTCACATATTGTACAAAGAGAGCAATGGTACGTGATTACCCCTGGGTGACCTAGCTAGCGCAATGCATGTATAGTGAGCCGGCCTCGCCGGCCCTTCGAAAATTAGTGCAAAGCGTAATGAACTACTTTCACCAAAAACAAACTTGAAATCACCAAATAAGCTCGTACATTTTGGTTGAAAAAGTGTGACTCTGCATGGTGAATATGCTAATGAGCAAGTCTTGGTGGAGAGTCATACGTCATCGATACACAACTCTTTCCAGCGGTGTTCTGCTCGTCATGCGTACGCTCCCTAGTTATCAATAAATACATGTTTACTATTTATTTTTATATTAATTGTATATATGAATATGCTTGAAATATTTTGTTTGAAATAATAAAACCACATATTGTCACATTTTATGAAAAAATCAGATATGATCATTTTGAACACTTAAATTGGTTTTCTTAGGCACGGCTGTCAACTTGACAGTAGGGCATCAATGACGTTGCACCTTTTGGCAGGCTCTTACACGATTGCTTGCAGGAATTATTTTTTAGAAATCGCGTACGGAGACAATTTTTGATGTCCACGCGTATAAATTGGTGAAAGGTTATATCTTTTACTCTGCTTAATTATCAGTACAGTGAAAATCTCAGTAAGCACACGAGACGTTAGAGAGATTTCGCTGCATGATGATAGTGCTGCAGGAGCTAGCGTTCTGTTTCTTCAAAATATGGTTTTGAAAAAAAAAAATGAGGGAAGAGGAAAAAAAAACCAGTGAGAGAAGGGTTCACGTCTGTAATGCTTTACTTTTTTGACTGCAGGGGCGCCCTCTTCGGTCTATTGTTTGGAGCTGTAATGGGTATAACCTTGTCCATCGGGTCCATGGTCAACAAAGACGTCGAAGAGGACCAAAAAAGCTGGTTCTTCCGGGTACGTGTGCCGCCGACATTATCATCAAAGTAGCCTTTTGCAAAGGCAGCTCGCTATAATTTGAGGACATGCACACACAGCGCGCGACCGGCGAGCTGCGGCTGCGAGCGTACGCTTCGCAGCTCGCCGGTCGCCCGCTGTGTGTGCATGTCCTCAAATTACAGCGCGCTGCCTTTGCAAAAGGCTATCATCAAAGTTGCTTGCCCGCCAGATCAAAGTCTATCAATGAAAATGTCTTCACATAAATAATTCATTATTTGCCGCACTATCAAATTAGCAATGTGCAAGTAGGCCTAGCAGATTTCAGTCGCAGGTAAATGACAGGTCCCATATCGACTTCTTAACAACTGATCACTCACCCAATACTGACCAATTCCAATCGAAAGAAAGTGAATGATGTAAATAGTTTCGACAATTTATTTTTACATTTCGACTCAAACGATCCTTCCTTCTCACACTCTTATGTCCTATCGTAAAAGTTAGATGAATGTACAAATGTTATTCGTTTTCTGGTGTGTTTGTTTTTTTATAAGTTAGTGATAATAGATATTCCCAGAAATACTTTCATCGATACGACTAGCTAGGTAGTATCAGGGTAAGCAAGGGAACCTAGCACGTGCAATATTTGGCCATTTTATAAAGTGATTTATTCACTAGAGAGACAATTCGTTTGAGGGGACAATTGGAATACCATGAGTGGATGATTTCCAGTTTGACTCTCCCTCTCCATACTGGCTTCTCATTGGCTCTTCTGCAGATTTCCTTCATGTGGTACAGCCTTATCTCGACAATGACTACTTTCATATTTGGTATAATAGTCAGTGAGGTGTCCCGTGCCATTATACGTCGGATAAATCCCGACAAGTGCGAGGAAGAGGTGGACCCGTCGCTCTTGGCGACATTCATCAGGTGAGGAAGGAATGGATGTAGGCCTACATGTAGCAATAAGGCTGCAGGTGGCACAGTCCAAGACAGGGTATATTGCATATATCTGAAGCAAAACACTATTCTCTGATTAATGTTTATGACGGCTTTACCCAGAATTACCTTTTATAGACTTTCTTCTTCTTATCGTCACCATGGCAAAGTTGTTTGTGCATACGATAGTACGTTTGTATACCAAAGTCATGATGCACAGGTTTGAGTGTTGAGTGGGTTAGTAGATATTCTACATTGCCTTAACCCAAGACTGTGATTCAGACAAAATGCAGAAATATTGTAGGTATTTGATTCCTGCCGACCCTACCCAGGAAATACCCTTGTCCCTCATTGCTCAAAGTCGTTCAGTAAACTGACTATAGGTTTTCGGTTCCATAAAAATTCATCCGGTACTTACCGGACGTACGATTTTATGCACTTGCTGAAAAAGAAGAGGGTAAATCGAAAAGGTTGTTACCATAGATGTGTGATGTAAAACAATTCACTTGGCATGACGAGACAAACCATCAATACATGTATTTCGATGATCCGGACTTGAACTCTATAGCTACATCTAGATCATCTTGAAATTTGAACATTGATTAACAAACATGTTGAAACTATCCGTTTTCTTGTTCATCAGACCAAAGAAATACCTAGCCGTGAGTTCGGTGGCCGGTGAGAACTACGAGCTGAAGCTGCAAAATGACGTGAACAAAGCGAGCGACAACAAGATGGAGAACGACAGCCTAGTCAGGGACGGTCATTGTAACGAAAACATTTGAAGTCATCAGTTACGCCTTACACCCCTTTGTACGACACAATTTTTGTGTCAGGGAAAGAGAAAATGTTATCCTATTTTATTATCTACAATTATACACAGTGTAGTACCGGAGTGACTCAATTATGAGAGGTACATATGTACTCGTAATAGTGTCCTGTCGAACAACTGGTATTAATGTTTTATGGAATCGAGGTTGAAAGAGCCATTAGAATCGACTTACGCCGGCGTAAACAAGTACAAGTTACTTGTAGACACATTGTATGGATTTATAAAGTATTTATTTCAAATGGTTATCATGTCATGTGTGTGCTTTCAGACTGTGGTATCTGTTACTTATGTTTGTTATTTCACAGTCCATTTCGATGGACAGTCCTTAGTGTCTCGTCTGCACACATTCTCGAACACACATGAGCACACATATAAACACCTTCATAAGGTAGTATAATCAGACACTAAGCGTTGCTGTCCTTTTCCTTATAAAGCTTTCATTTCTGAAATGGTATGAATCTTACTGAAATAAAGAGCTGAATATACAACATACCTTAACTTTATGAATAACATGAATTTGGAAATATTATTCTGTAAATTATTACATAAGGTTACGCATCTAGCAAATGTTGTGACATATGATGGCGACGTGAAACACTTTCACTAAGTTACAAACGATTGATGGCAGTCCAACAGAGTTTGCTGGAGTCATGGATTAAATTTATAGGATCGTGATCAAATGTATCTTTCTGAATGCACCTAATTTATGTGAACATAACTAGTCAAGTGACACTATCGTGGTTGGCAAATCATTCCATATATAGGATCATAGATCCTATGATTCTCTCAAGAGAATCAGGAGGTGTAGACAGTATATATAGACGATGAAGGGTGCTAACGCCTTAGCCTTTTACACTTTTGATAGCTCTTAAAGGGATGGTATAGTTTCGGTTGAGATAGGGTTTGAAGTTCCGAACGTTTTCTTGATAATGTTTTTTTTTTTTTTTTTTTTTTTTTTTGTAAGATAGTGATAAACCTCTTATGCAATATGAAAGTGCATATAGTTCTAAGAGGAATTCATAGTTTACTTGATGAAAATTGGTTTTGAAATGGCTGAGATATCCAAAACGAAGCAAAGATAAAAGGTGGTAGATCGCTTTGTTTTACTTTGTTTTGTGATATCTCGGCCATTTTAAAATAGATTTTCATAAAATAAACTTTGAATGAATTCCTCTTAGAATTATATGCATTTTAACATTTCATAAAGTGGTTTTCTTATTATCTCGAAAAAAAGTTAAAAGCTAAATTCTCACCTCAACCAATACTATACCATCCCTTTAAACGGTAATAAGTAAGACAGTGATCCAGACTGACAAAGGCGGACCAATACTCTCTAGTACCTTGCGATGTTCAAACATATTTCAGATGGCTGAAGGGATGTTTCAAATTCGACATTCCACCTTTGTTGCCTAATCTTTTCATGCGGGTGCTTGGTGTTATTTTTTTCTTACTCATTTTATCAATCTCCCATGAAACATCTCAGGGAGATTTTATTACACTCCACTGAAAACAAGTAAATGTCCACTCCATCCACACTGCCTTATAGTGCCTATGGACATTTCTCTCTTCTCGATGTCCTCCTTTTTATCCTCTCTTTATATTCAGGTATGAAATTCATATGTAAATTATGGAAATGAAATTTGTATATTGATACGTCATATTGATATGACTGCTTTAGAAAATTGTTGTAAAAATATGTCAGAGTTGAAATTGCCTAGACTAACTTAGAATGGATCATAGACTATTAGCTGACGAGTGTCTATCGCTCCTGAGTTTCAGTGTCCACGTCTTGATTCATAGTTTCACAGTAAAGTACAAGAGGTAACACACTTTTATGTAATGACATATGGAAATGCGTTTGGAAACAGCTGACACCTACGATAAAACATTCTTAGAAACCAAGCTGAACAAAGTAGCTGGGAAAATGGCAACAAGTTTCAATAACAAGGGACTGGGCTAGCCTTTAGACGTATGTCAATGTATTCACTGAGCTAGACACATGATTTCAAGATGACTACACACATGACATATGATTCCAAGATTGGAAGAGTAATGAGATGTGGTAGCAGGATACAGTATGTCCAATTTATCAAAGCACAAATAGTGACCTTGCTCTGATTGGGAGACAATCATGCAGATTTTAACACGTGTGTGCAATTGAAGTGGCATTCTTTGATCAATGCAAATCGCAGTATCGAGGAAATGAATGATAATTACATTATTTGACTGGTCGAGGTAAGTTTCTTGTCTCTCACTTTATACATGCCCATAAAGTGGCACCTGTAGAATTATTTCGCAGTTTTAAACATGTCAACGTTCAATCCTGCAAGGTCTTTATGGACACTTTTATTTGTCGGAATAATTTTGTGTGTATTTTAATAAAATCGAATAGTAATTTCATGCCACGTTGCGTAAACTACACAGTGAGTGTGTAGGTAGGTGAAGGAAGCAGGGGGTCTGCCTCATTTCGTCTTTCTCTAGCTACCGTACCATGATGACATGACTTACGTAGCTACGCAGCCCAGAGCTTTCAAGCACTTAGCCCTATACAACCAAAGACCATCGATGCCATTTGAACAGAACGAACAAGATGGGGAAAATGTTATACTAAACACGTTATATAAAGCGCTAAACCCTGGCTTATTACCTGTATGATTATATATGTAATATATACATGTATTTAATTGATAGTAGTCATAGATATACAATTTTCTAACCTGTAATTTTGTAAGTTTTGATCTGCAACTATGAAATATGATACGTTTCTATGATTTATCATTTGCTCCTAACCAACTGGTGCATTGCGTAGCAAACAGGAATGCGTGAGAAATGAAGGATATCGACCCGTGAAGTAATTGAAATGAAATGAAATACATTGTAAAATGAAATGAAATGATATATGATATGAGTTGAAATGAAAACATTTGAAAAAAACCCAAACAAATACTGCATTAACATTAACATTAACGACCATTTAATTTAAAAAAAAAAATGTAAAACTTCAAAACACATTGAACATCAGATGACCTCATCGACAAGACATTCCGCGCTCTCATATTATTTCATACGCAAATATACGAGGGAGGCAACACTGGTGGTAATGTACATAACCCTCGAACCTTTGAATTCCACCGATGAACCTTGTAGTTAATAATTAACCAGTGGGCAATACACCTCGGTAGAGATGTGGCTTGCACCCGGTACGTGCTAGTACGTCGCTTATTAAAGTTTAACCTGACATTATGATGAGTCACTTGATGAACTACACAATGTGTGTGAATCATGATGGATGAATTCATTGTAACAGAGAGAGCTTTAACTCATTCCACAACGGTGAAGTGCAAATCGCAATTGCTGATGGAGACTTGTATATATTCATGTATCAATGAGTGTTTGTTAATAAGTAAACGTACAATGTAGTCTGTAACACGCTTTCTATTTCCCAGATTGATGTAATATAGGATGTGAGTTTTTAGAGAATAAATTATTCGCTCACACAAAAGTATATGAGACAAGCGTGTTAGCCATCTTTGTACAATGTACAATTGTATCATGTTTTGTGATGTTGTTGCATTGATCTGGCCAGAAAATAAGAGTAATAGAGATATTGAGTGTGAATGTTCGAGGTTCTGATTGTGTGTTTGACGTTACTGTGGTCGGAGTTGCTGGGAGCATGCTGGGAGGAAGACATACAGTTACAGGGGTGGTACCTGTTAGACTCTCGATTTAGTTCATTTGTTATTCAGTTCATTTTATCACCATTTTTTTTTTTTTTTTTTTGGGGGGGGTGCACATAAATATGGACAGAGTCAGGAACATACAACAAAGATTTCTGGATCTCGAGAGAAACAATTCTTAAGAAACTGTAGCCCAGTTGCACAAAGAAGCACGATATTGCTGACGATTAACAGGTGTAATTTCTAAATAGCAAACGTTTGTCAAAATTGTAGATATAGTGCAGTACGATTTCACACCACGGTCAAGGTGACTTGATAAAGACAGTTCCTAGAGACGAACAGAATGGAATAAATCTCAGCAGAATCGGACATGGAATAAGAGCTACTTGTGGAATTTAAAAAGTTTTACATGTCTTCACCAAAAGTTGTACATTTGTCCTAACTTTACACACAAAATAGAAGAGGAAAATATATTTAAAAATGCCATAACATCACAGCTCTCCCATTGGGTGGTGAATTTATTGGATTCAAACAGACACCGACAATCTATAAGTCACAATTCTTTCCCATGAAAGTAGTCGTTGGGAAAGATTTATTCTTGATTACATGACACGTCTAAATGGGAAAAAAAAAGATTTATGAACAGTCAACAGGAGACTTAGTCCTATACATATGAGAATAATGCTGTCACTTTATGAGATCTGTTAAGATCTATAAACAACTCTCGTTTAGTAAATGGTTCATAGTAGTACTATTGCCTATATGGGAAAATTGAGAATGGGGAATCCAGTCATTCACAGATTTTAATTTTCTTTTCAAGCATTTAGAATTCATTTTCCACTCTTAATTTCATAGCTTCATCAGTACACAAATATCATAGACTATGATAACATATGGGACCATGTAACTCATATTTTCATACATCAGAAAATGTCTTCAAGGTGACTTCATTATTTTCCGATGGTGTGAAGTGAATCTGTAGGCCTCTTTAGAACTGGACCTTTCCACCCTGCTGGCTGATACTAGGTCTTGACCAGACCACGTCGAGACAAACATTGATTTTAATGGCACAATCATCATCATCGCGTGCTGATAACCAGGCCGCCGCTATTTCCGTTTTAACGGAATTGTTCAAGGCTTGTACGACTACTACTGATAATGGTGTTAATAATGATAAGGATTTTCATAAGGACAATTAAGGAGGATGATAATGATAACGATAATGGGGGGGGGGGGGGGGAGACAATGATTGCTATAGTTATAAATATGATATATGATTACAATACAATGATAAGAACTTTAGAACTAAACAGGATGATGTATTAAGACATTGTGATTTGCGGCATGATATACTGTATACTTTTCTTTTTCTCGATTGATAAAGCGAGTGCAAATTTGACTGATGTATAGCAGCTCCAGCACTTTACTGTGTATTGGAAGTGGTTAGGAAACTATGTTGGGTGTTACTACTTGATCATTGATGATAAAGGTCAAAATTTCAATCAAATCAGTTCATGAAATACCTATAGATTAGATGAAGAAAAAAAAGACAGGACTATAACTATTCCTTGTATTTATACGTGCGAACTCATTGCTCATGTACTAAATACTCTCAGAGGTTTTGCGTAGTTAACCATTAACTTTTTACCAAACAGTGTCTACGACTCGACAAACAATGCTCCCAGTCGGACCAATGGCGTTCTTGCGATCATAACATATTCCAAAACCGTTATTTACTCACATCTCATTCCATTCGCCTTCGTGCACCTATCAAAAACTCAGGGAGTTGTCCATTCTTGATCGTGTGTAATATCATTTTGCGCCCAACGCGTTTTTGTTGTTGGGCTGGTTTTACCGCCATTTTTCCTACGCTGTGCGTATGCAAGTTCACACCACTTCGGAATAAATCTCTTGGACATATTGTTATTGGAGACAAATAAGTTGTGAGTGAAATTTTGCAGAAATGGCGAGGAGACGAGACGACAAGATAACGGTTGAAGAGGAGATCGCGGAGCTGTCGAAAGCGACGTCGATTTTCGAGAAATATGTCCAGTCGAGTTTCGCTGAATTCGCTGGGACAATGGTCTACACGTTCATCGCCTGCCTAGCTGTGACAACCATGGATGTGACAAATATTGCCTTCGCAGAAGGGTTTGGCATCGCCTTCTTGTGTTCCGCTTTCTTGAGTGTCAGGTAAAAACAGAATAGGGTAAAAGGATTATTAAGGGTTTGCCCAAATATAAAGCTTTTTCTAATTTTCCCTTGGGGCCGAGAAGACAAGGTTTTGCCTAGTATTGAAATAGCATTTGTTTTTCTTTTCAAAATGGCGCCCGATGTTGACATACACTGTACATTAAAATTCCTAAATAAGATGTTAAGATAGACTTACTACAGTGCCTCAGAGTGTGTAATATATTTTTGATTCTCCACTTCGACGGGTCTTTATAATCTTTTGCATTATCAAAGTAAATCATCGAAGTAAATCAACGAAATCAACTTTGATATTTATTTGCTCAGTAAGGTAAGTTTGCAAACATAATCTCTACTGGAATTGTGTCGAAAAGATATCGTCTTTGTTTTTAACATCGCTGTCGGAGTACGAATTGACGTCAAGGATATTTTGCGCAGGCAGAATATTGTTAAAAGAAAAGTAAATGATTTATAGATTCCTAAAAGTAAATCCATACGTTGTGAAGACGTGTGGAGGTTTTAGATTGAACTCTTTATCTCGGCCGGCCTCCCCCGGCATCCATTGTAACCCATCAATACTTAATTAACAAATTATGTCTGTTGATGTATACCACCACCAATGTATGTATACACGTACATGTATGTGCATATACAATGATAATACAGGAACTAATAAATCAAATCAAATCAAATCAAAGAAAGTGGGTCAGAACTTCCGGTTTGTTTCTACTGTTTCCTCCTGCGGTGGAAGGGGAAGAGTTTTCCTTATAAGATGAGTGGGAGAGAGCGGGATGTTCCGGAGAGTAAATTTTAATTTCTTATTTTAGTCTAGTGTCAGTAAAATTTTTCTCTTATGTTGATCTCCCTTTATACAGTGGCAGATCCAGGTGAGGGCGTACCGGGCACCTCCTCCCCCTTTATTATTTTTTTTAAACATATGAAATAAAAAGAAAGAATGGAGGGGGCGCGTGCGCCCCCTTTAATTCTAAATTCCTGCATCCGCCCTTCTTTATATACCTACATACGACCGCTGAGGTTTTACATTCTCCCTGTTATACAACTTTGAATGTGAAGCTTTGACAGAGCTTCTTGTAGGATATGTCACGGGAGTGCCCAAATTGGATTGTCAGACGCGACCAATTTCGTTGGCTATTCACCAATGCATATTGGACGTTAAACTTACAACAACGGGAAATCATTATATCACAATCTCAAGATACTGAATTGCACTGTCGACTTGACTATACAATGCTGAAGATTAGAAAGGACCCATAAACGTACTATCATGAATCTCTGATACATGTGTTACTTTTTTTTACGCAGATACTGCGTTGTTGGTATGATGTCTGATAGAGATATTAGAGCAAATGTTTTTACTCAAATTGAAGTAAATAAACAGTAATCAAAGTCCATTTTGACGTCGATTTGTAAATCTGATTCTGTTATATAGGATGAGAGCTATCATAGCATTGACTTTAAAGATGAAATATTTATTCGTTATACTTTTATCATTTTTTCAATCCAGTTCACATGTTACGTCGAGTCCCGAGGTTAAAAACAGATATTGTTTTTAACTTTCAAAGACTACTGGCCCCTCATACTGTAAGGATGTGTGATTACTGATAGTACAAACAGTAGAAACATTTTAGGTAATGATAATGGTGACAATATCAATATTAATCGTTTGTTTTTTTCTGATGAAAGTACGCCATTCATAGCAAAAAAAAATGCGTAGAATTATCAAAAAATTAATTGGATATAAAGAAATGTACATTGTATAGACCATTATTCGTAAGTTGGTTACAACGATGGAATTGATCATTTCATCGTAAAAATGATTTATGGTGTAAGAAAATAAATAACGGACATATCAATTACTGTGGTAGAAGTGAAATATATAAAAATTGCAGTAGCAATGACGAAGCTTCACGAATCCTCATGCTATGAGTAGATCTTCCTCAGCATACAGCGAATGGGTTCCATGCTCCAACATTCATTAACTAAAACGATCTTTAGTACCGTAACCGTCGAAGGTCCAACTGTTTTGGGGCAAACACCACCCCCCCCCCCCCCCCACACACACACACAAACACACACACGCCATCACATGCATCCAAGCATGCAAAGGTAGATCGACGCATACAGATGTTATTCAAGTTTTTGCTCTTGGACATTAGAGGTTTAACGTAAAGTTTAGTTTAATGCGTGACAAAAACTCATATTTGCACCTGTAGACTGGTAGAAGCATGTTTATAAATACATCGCTTGTAGACTCAAGGGTTATTCGTCACAGCACACATGCTGGATTATCATTATTATTATTATTATTATTATTATTATTATTATCATCATCATCATTATCATCATTATTATCATTATCATCAATATTATTAGGCATTATCTTGCATACGGTACTGTTAATTCGCACCGGCTATAATACAATGAAAATCTAACGCCGCGGCGTTAGATTTTCATTGTATGCTGAATTACGTATAACTTCAAGATTTGATAGGAGAGTTAGGCAATCCATGTTATTTAAACTTTACTATTCATCCAAGTGCTTTAGGTTTGACGAAGCATGTTCACTTTATAAGGAATGGCTGGAGAGATATTACAAAGTTGTTGTTGTTCAAGGGGGGGGGGGGGGGGGGGGGTAAAGGAAACGTCTTTCCAAACGTGTAAATATCAAACTTGATATTTCATATGAGTATTAATCTTCGTGGTATGTTGTTTCTTTGTTAACAGTGGAGGATTGTTCAATCCGGCTCTGACCTTTTCCATGGCACTGGCAGGAGGAATCAACATCGTGGCTGCCATCATGTACTTCATCTGCCAGTTAGTCGGTGCTCTGGTTGGAGCTTCGTTCGTCAGGGTGTGTCATCTTTCTTCATCTTTTCGGAGCGTTTGACAAACAATAAACACAATATGATACATAATAGCAAGTCATTAGGCTCACAAGCCAGTATTTTTGCATGAAAGTACATGTCACCAACACTGTCTGATGAAGAATCCTGTCTTTTACAAGCAAATGTAAATTTCAAACTTTGTGAATAATCAATTCATTTTTGTATCGTTTTATCGTGTCAAGTTCGCTTGATTGCATAGGATTGTATGTGGTTCGAATAGAAGAATGAATGAACATCTGCGTATTATACAACCCTGTATTGTGACCATATGAAGATTACTTTCAAATTTCGAATGCAAGTTTGCGTCAGTTTGTTTCCCACATTGACAAATATATGGTTCTTAATAAATACAAACTTGGAAGATGGACACATCTGATAAGTTACGTTTTTTCTTTTGTTGTTGTTGTTGTTTTGTTTTTTTGCTCCTTCGACCATGCTCCCATCTGCACGCTATGCCGAACATAATTTCTACCCACCAATCATAGCCCCAAGCATATAAATCCTAATGCTCACATCAAATTAGACCTAAAACCCTATCACAACCTTAGCACTACGCCTAAGTCCTTGGAGAAAAATAAGACCGGAACAATTGTCACAAGAGAAAATGTCGTGTCACCATATCCTACCTAGATGACGCTATACTTTATATACTGCCACTGGGCACAAATGTAGAAAAATATACCGTCAATGGTAACGGCGTCCATATCAAAATCTGTACAGGCGGTAATCCTGGGAGACTCATACCACGACATCAAAGGAGGGTGTAACCAATACCGTGGCGTCGTCCCCTTCGACAAGTACGACTCTAACCGCCAACTGGAGATGACACAGGGCACGGCCGTGGTCATCGAGAGCGTTCTCAGCACCATGATCTTCCTCGTCTACCTCATGGCAAACCTGGACAGCAAGAGTCGTCAGCCTACCGGCCCTCTCGCCTATGGCTTCGCCGTTCTCGTCAGCGTTATCGCTGCGTGAGCATTGCCTTTTCTCACCGTCCCTTTTTCTTCCCTCATGTCACGTACTCTTTCGGAAATTATACTACTCTTTATGTCTCTTTTTTTATTGATTCCTTTTTTTATGTTTTCCATTAGTTTAGTTAATAACTTTTCTCTTGTTTCTCATAAATTGTTGCTTAATTTGCTTCTGCCAATATTGATGTTTCACTTCCAATATATTCTGTCTTTGAGCAAGCTTCTTATATTTCATGTCACTATTTCGGAATTTTCGTTACTCTATGCGTCGCTTGTTTATTATTTCATATTTTTGATAGTTTTCAACAGTCTAGCTAGTAACTTTTCCATTTGTTTCTCATAAGTTATTGTTTAATTTGCTTCTGCCAATATTATAATTTCCCTTCCAGTATATTTTCTCCTTTACTAAGCCCCTCGTTTTCATGTCACAATCCCTTTCGGAATTTTTGTTACTCTATATGCGTCTCTTGTTTATTAATTCATATCTTTAATGGTTTTCCACAGTCTAGTTAATAACTTTTACCTGTGCTTCACATAAGTTTGTGTTTGTGTTTAATTCGCTTTTGTCAATATCCCCTATAATATATGTTATCTGTATCTTTACTTCAGAATCTTGTGATATTCTGAAGTTGAGATTTTTTTCTCTCTGTTTTAGAATTTCTGTGTCAATGAAGACGTGCAATCATGTCAGGAGAATTATTTATCCGAAGAAGAGAGTAAATGGACAAGCATTCAATTCGTTTTATTACGCTTTTATTCTTTTTTTTTTTTAACAGCTATCATTCTACTGGAGCCTCTTTCAACCCTGCCCGTAGCTTCGGGCCTGCCGTAGTCTCTGGATACTGGGCCGAGCACTACATCTACTGGGCCGGGCCTATGCTGGGTGGTCTGCTGGCGGGTCTCTTCTACAGGTTTGTCACAACCAAATTACATACAAACGTCAAAGTGACGCAAATTGCTTACATTTCACGACCAAGATGTTCAATAAACTACGTGGTCAATGTGTCTGTAAGATATGTTAGCGTAATCACATGTGAATTTAGTCTAGTCAAAATTAATGACATAAAGTTTGGGCAGTTTTGATTCATTCAGTTTCTTAACTGGATGAAAAAAAAAGACTCTTCATTTACTCTGATTATTGTTAACAAATATGAAAACATACACCTTGCTTTGGTACAAGACATACGTCATTATACACATGTGGGTTTTTTCCTATTCACCCCAAAACAAAGAAGCCCTAATAATATTCTTCAATACTTCCAGAAACAAATTCATTAGACTCTCGTCATGATGCTTTAATCTTTCAAAGAGTCTTCTGTTTCATACAGTTGATTTGGTACATCCACAAGACGTATAAAATGGAATATCGATCAGGTCACCTAATTTTCAGCTTTGATAGTATCTATTATGTTATTATAGCCAACGCTTGTGACGACAAATCTATACTAGTTTAGTTTAAAAGTGATCATATCACCATTCGATGTGAGAACAAAATTATATTGCATCTATATCTATGTTCCATCTCTTGCAGATTGATTCTTGGAGACCGCAAGAAGCGATTTATCCTCAAACACTAAGCTGACGAAGTACAAGTACTCCGGAGTTCCACAGTCTGAAGAGACGTCAGTGTGTGTGCTATGTCCGAGTAGTACACGTAAAAAAGCCAGAAGCATAACACCTACTGTTAAAACAAGAGACATATCTCATTTAGCTGTAAACAGGCGTATTTTGAGGTAGACCGAGAATTTCAAATAATCCTATTACTGCAATCAAACGAAATTGGTAGACGGTCATTCACAGAAAATAGAAAGAGTTATCACTTTCTGTTTATCAAAGGAAAAAAAAGATGACTTTCTACATAGTAACGACTTCTGTGAGTGTGACTGACATATTGATTTCAATTCTGTAGTTCGTGTTTATCAACATACTCTTGACAGAATCGGTCGATTTTGTGATAACACTGGATCATCCTAGAGCTTGCTTTAAACTCATTTTCCGGTACTCAGAAAACTGGAGATGCATAACGTGAACTGCAATCAATGCAATTCACCAATCAAACATGTTTCTCAAAAAAATCCGCAAACGAAAAGAAAGAAAATGACAGTGCCGAAATTGAGGCATAGAAAATTAATATCTTTTGGGGTTTTTTGAGGACAATCCATAATGCATGAGTGGGTTTTCTGTTCGAAAAGTATTGTAAATGAGAATATTAAAATGCACAGACAATATGAACGAACAAACCACAAACTAACTGGGCCTGCTGTAACAAATTGTAACGTTTTTGATAAGACAATAACATGCTCAATTCTTACTAACATGGAAAAACCCGTGCATGGTGCGATTCTAACATTTTTAGTGTACATACATGCGGTAAAGAGCCTTAGATAACTTTGTACGAATAGGCAATGTTGCATTAACGTGAGTCTCCATGTAGTTAATTACTTAAACACTTTTTTTCTTTCCTATTATTATACTCTCTCTGTTGGATAGTGAAATAATACCACAAAGAAAGTATATACAACTCGTATGTTCTATTTCTTTGTTGTAGAATGTTTTCTTTGTGTATATTTTGTTGTAGAAATGGGCGTAAAAGCATTAGAGACAATTCAATAATTTCTCTCAACATAACAGGAACATCACTCAGAAATACAAAAACACTGGAATAAGAAACCAGTGGTGTCAGAAACATCAAAACAAATGTCTGCATCATAATTTAGCTCATGCATGCATGATTGCGTCAAGCAATTTTTCTCTCCTTCTCCCCCCCCCCCCCCCCTCTCTCTCTCTCTCTCTCTCCCTTCCTCTCTCGTGTTTTCTGATTATTTGCTAGTGGTAGAAGTTGCAGTGACAGTTGTTTTTTTTTATTGTTTATTTCTTTGTTGAAATACCATCTTTGCTTTTGCTCACTTTTGTATCAAACATAGCTGTTCTATAAATAATTTCATCAATCAGGTATAACAAGCAATCAGTTACAATAGTAGATATAATCAGCCACGCTCACGGCGATGATAGCGGTCTTCACCGCGCGGCAAGGTGAAAGACGCATAACTTGATAATTCTACATATCATTTAAGAGACTGGTAATTACTTTGTTCATAATATGTAACTTGTAAAATACCGAGGATCTTGTACAATGTGATCTTGTAATTCAATAAACTTGCCACCTTTAGTTTTAAATAAAGAATATTTTGCACCAATGTTATCAGCTATCTTGAACGTGTGTACCGTGACGAAAGGCATGAGATTTGTAAGATAAACAAACATTGCTCGTAGCACACAGTGTCACGTGAGTGTGTACGTATGTTGTGTGTGCGTATAATGGTGTGTGTGTATCTATGGGCCTACGTGTCGATGTGTGTCTTTGTGAAATAAACGATTACGCTTCATAGAAGCTCTATATAATAAATGGTACAGTTTACAGAATCTTAGTGATGAGCGTTCTTTCATTTTCTTTTTTTGAGGGGGTAGATATTTTCTAGTTTACAACATAATTATAGTTGTTCAGAATCAACAATAGGAAAGTAGCAATGTCTTGTAAAATAAAAGGGCATAGTATACTCTGTGAATTAGATATTTGCTGTGATCTTTAATTTGTGGCATTTTCTTTTTCTTCTTCTAGCGCATTCTCTCTCAATGGCAGGTTGTGGAGTTAAGGTGCCAATGTCGGGCTGTTTCATAATGCGATTTTGCTATTTTGCGATTAAAAAAAAGGTTTCTGAACGTCATGCAGTGAAGTTATTTCAAAATTTTTGCGTTGGAAAAGTTGTTAGATTGATATGAGCTGGCTTATTTCCCTTTAATCTTACTAGCCCTCGATTATCACACTAAACGCTTGTGTTTTTTCTTCAAAATGGGGGCAAGCTTTGAGTCATTCTTGTCTCGCTGGTCGATGACTTGCTCGCCCATGTGAGGTGCTTTAAAAATGGCAACCAATCTAGGCTTCTGAGTCTTCCTGGTCCACGCTGGATGAAATCGTCTGGACCAAACAACTTAACAGATGGGGAAACTTTGAAGGAGACGTGCTTTCCTGATCGTTTTCTGCTGCCACTCTCGGCATAACTGCGACCAAGGGACACTAGTGGCTCTCCGATTTGGCCCTCATCGTCTGCCGCTGATACCAGGGTGCTGTAATTCCAGGAGTTGTCTCCACGCTCGATGCATCCGCCCTTTGGACACGCCATCGGTGTGTATGCGATGAGGTTTGAGTTGTTGTTTTCGCTGCAAAATGAGTGTATCGATTTCACTATACTGCTACCGATATTCGACAGGCTGGTGCGACACTCTTTATGATTTGTGCCTGCCTGCTCCATTGTGCGATTTTCTTTGATGACATTGGGGTCCTGTACATTGATATCCGATAAAGACAGGGACTGCATTGCTGCTTCGACGCTTCCCTGACGTTCTCCTCTGTCAGATGGCATTTCTTGCTTTGGATATTTAGGAAGTTTTTCAGGAGGGAATTCGTGTATTTCAGAAGTCTTGAGGGTTTGGTGTGTCAGCCTAGGTGATATGGGCGAAGAGATGAAACGTAGGCAATCCAGATCTACCCCACCCCCAAGGTCAAATCGTGCAATCGAGTGTTGACTGTTACAACATTCCCTGCTGAAATTCAAGAATTGTTCTTCTTCCACAACCGGCAACCTTGCTGTAGCTCCATCTGAGGTTGATACTTCGTATGACTTGCGGCGGTCCTGCTGATCAGACAAACAACAGTGAGATACGGTGACATTAAACCACCACAATCCAGTAAGAACGCACAATGTGAAATGCACGATCAAAGCATGCATGGATCGAGCTCCTCAAGTGATGAAAGTTGCCTATGAGTATACCCTGTGGCGGATCCAGAGGGGGCGCACCGGGCGCGCGCCCCCTCTTTATTTTTTATTTTTTGTTAAACCCCCCCCCCCCAAAAAAAAAAAAAAATACAGAAAAAGCAAAAATGGGGGGGGGAGGGTGCGTGCGCCCCCCCCCCCCCCCCCTTTACGGAATTTCTGGATCCGCCCCTGGTACCGGTATCCGCGGTCTTAGCAGGCTGGTGACGTTTTAGTTGCTGTTATTGTTAGAATTTTGTATGGTCACTGTCTATCTCATTTGAACAAAATAATGGTGATTACATGTATCTTAATTTTGAGAGCGAGGAGCCGTTTTGTACGGGTCACATGTGATCCAGGACAACGCATCCTATACGTACACTAGCTGCCTACAATCTTCTTCTTCTTCTTCTTCCATTAAAGTACATCCCTCTTAGTAGAGTATAGTCGTACTGAGTGCAGTGAGGTGCGCGGTCACGGGAACACGTGTAGTGCAGAATACAGTGTGAACACACACAAATTAAAAGAGGAGGGCAAAATAAAAGTGCAAGTAAAAACCAAATATCTTGCTGTTTTAACGGGTGAATCGACAGATCACATCAATTTTGTACAACGTTGCGTGACATCAACTCACCATTATCCGGTGATGTAAGCTGCTGCAGCTGCAATGGATTCTTTATTCATTTTTTTTTTAACTTCGCGACTTTCTGACTTCACGTATCACCAAAACTTTCTGTATGTGAAGTTCGTGGTGTTGTTTGGTTGCATTGGTTACCAAGGTAGCTCACAGCTAGCTCCTGCCACATGTGCGTCACGTCACCCGGGATAGGTCTGGATTTGCGCATTTATCTCGGCCTGTGCGTACATTTTATATTTTGTCTTTGTTACGTCATAATACGTCACAATTATTTGCGCCACAATTTGCGTGTGTGTGTGAGTGAGGGTGATTCGTAATGCAAAAACAAGAGAACAATATGTCTTTGAATACCATCAAGCCCTATCTACCACCAAAAACGTTGTTCTCCTCCTCCTTCTTCTTCACCTTCTTCATCTTATTATTGCCTTCTTCTTCTGGTTAAGTCTGCCTCCTTCAATTAGCTGAAGATTCTTGCAGACTGTGTGTGTTTACGTACCGTAATATACTTTCATTCGAGTGTTATTTGCATTATAATACAGTTCATTTACAGATATTTACGAGCACATAGATAACAAACACAAAGAACATAAACTAGCCACTGTGATCAACCGTCAGTCGATTACGGAAGGCTCCCACAGATGGCGCTGCAACAATTTCCGAGGACAGAGAATTCCAGCTCCTTCCTGTTCTCGGAAAGAACGACTGACGATGCGATTCAGTTCTCAAGTATGGTATCTGATAGGAATGTGGTTGGGTGGCTCTCGTCGACTGGGTAACAACTTTGATACTACACCGTATTGCCATGTGCCCAAAGATGAGCAAGATTATTGTGCATTTTGTAAATAATGGTTAGCCTGTCATTTTCTCTGCGCTGTTGCAGCATTTTGGTGACATGGTAGCGATTTAGAGTGAATCTCGCAGCTCTTCTCTGGACCATTTCCACTTTGTGGATGAGGTTCTTGGAAGCTGGGCCCCAAACACAGGAGGCATACTTTACAATCGGTCGACGAGTACCCTTTTGTAAGCTGAGGGTTTGACATCAGAGGATTTTATGCGAAGTATACGATCCAGTTACTGAGTATTGTATCTGATAGAAATGAGGTCGGAGGGCTCTAGTTGACAGGGTAACATGTTTGATGGTGTAGTCCTGTGCCATATTTAAACACTCTGCACCAATAGATATTCCGTCTTGCATTACGACACTACGTGTACATGACATTGCGAAAATGAAAGGTAATTTAGTTTTAGTCTGTATCTGGGGATTTTTATAGCTCTTGTTACCAATAGGAGCCTAACAAACCGCTTTCAGAAAGCAAGGGGAATGCATAATATGTCAGAAACAAGTCGAGGGTAACTCATATATTGTTTGGAGTTGTGTTTGGACTTTAACGTGACCACTGAAGAATCAAATGTGCGAGCCACCACGGGACCGACAGCGTACGATCCCCCTCCTCCCGGACTCCGTCATGAGGATAAAAGATGCATTACACGGGGGCATACATTATATAACATGAAATCAAATCTGTTCTATTCATTTTGTTTTTGTGTAGAGATGCATTCGATAGGTATACAACCATATTCTATTCTCTCAACTTCCAGCCATACTCTTGTTTGTATTTCGGGATTAGCGTAAGAGACTACAAAAAAAAAGAAGTAATGATACATGTATTAATCACCATAATAAAATCTTTAAAACAAGATCAGGAAGTCGTGTGCATTATGATTTTTTTTTTATTTCTCTTTATTTACGTGAACTATACAATAACTCTTATTTTAGTGGTTAAAATTGTACATAGACACTTATGAAAGATCAACGTTTGCAGATTCATTGTGAACACTATTAGTATCATCCTCATGACATCATCTTCTAAATTCATGCGCAGTTTGGATTTATGATACTGTCCTGCTTGACCTGTGACATTTTGACACACTTAGGCCCGAATTCACGAAGGTGGTACAAATGAAACCATGGTTTTTAAACCATGGACAAAAACCATGGAGCGCCAAGTGTCGCACGGAATATTTCGTTACGAAACTGGTCATTTCGTCGACAAAATGACCGTTTCGTTAACGAAATTATCATTTCGTGGACGAAATGTTCATTTAGTTACAAGATGTCATTTCGTTACAAAATAATCATTTCATCGACGAAATGACTGATTTCGTAACGAAATATTCCATGCGGCACTTGGCGCTCCATGGTTTTTACCCATGGTTTAAACCATGGTTTCATTTGTACCACCTTCTTGAATTCAAGCCTTACTGTCTAATTCGAACAATTTTCTTTCCCCTAATGCGAACGAGTTACCAAAGAGATCACATACTAGTACTGTGCCATGTTATTATTTTGTGACGTGATTTTCAAGTGGTAGCAATATTGATTCAGGTCAATCTGGGTTTAATTTCATGAAAGATGTGAGGATAGCAATTCTTGCAAGAATAGCAACTTTCTGAAGCAAAAAGCAAAATGAGGATTCTTGTCATTGCCATGACACTTGTCCAAGAGTTGCTGGCTATTAATGATTATGCTCCTATGTAGATTCTATTCTACCTTTATCTTTGTACCAAGTCTATGATCATACCAGGACCTGTATTTCCCTATCTACGCCAAGATATCAATCAGTACAGTTATAATAGTGAGTTTGAGAGGCATAGTCATTTTCAGATAATGTTTCTGTATAATGACATGTAATCTATACTACTGTATTACACTCTTTATGTCGTCATTGACAAGTTCTCAGGAAGAGTCAGATATACAGTGTAGTTTTTTTTTTTTCTGCACTGATCGCAGTGTGCGAGCTGTTCTGGTATGTGTGATACAGCGAGATTTTATTAATGGCCAGTGGAACGCGCTTATTGCCTTCTCCGCCATTGGATTTCAAGTGCCATCTTTTCTTATTAGCTGACATTCCGTCCTTTCCGGTTGCCATAACGCTCGTCTTTGTCACGGAGACGTGTGTTTAAACAATGGCAATGAAGAGCAGTTTCTGGCATGACTTTCACTCACCTATACACATCTGCTAAAGAGTGACACTTCTGAACATGTCATGAATGTCCCCTGGTTTGTACGTTTCCTAATTTCCATAATTTGATATAAAGTGTATTTTGGGCATCATGCACATTATTATTATTATTATTATTATTATTATTATTATTATTATTATTATTTCATTTATTTATTTATTTATTTTTTTTTTTTTTTTGGGGGGGGGGGGCGATGTTATCCTCTTGTTATTAGTAGCTCCGATCCAAGCATGTTTATTTTCGCTTCATAGACATTTTATTGCGGCAGGGTACAGGTTAGCTGATTAACGATGCGCAGAAACAATTGGCAGTGAACTCTATCTCAGCGTCGAAAAATTTAACGATTTAAAGTCGAATCGAAACTTTACCTAATCCAGGGGAGCGCATTATATTCCGTTGTCAGTGGTCTGCAAGTAGCATGTTATCATACATTGAAACAGTCCATTGTCACACTAATTTATCTGTGTTGAGTTATCTATCTGAAATCCATGTTGATACACAGTATCTTAATCATAAGAGAGAAAGTCTCCTTGTCGTCGTGGTTGTTGAGTCTTCAGACAGTTCATTGCGTCCCTCCATGAAAGCGTCATTTTCAACGTCCATTCTTATCTGGCTCGGCTAGGGATATGCCTATAACCGTTACATTAGTTTATCTTAATTTCCACGTAGCAGTCATAATATTGCCGATAGCTCTAAGAAGAAAATAGTTCGTTGTTGTTATCATTTTCTTCTATGTTATTGGATTGATGCTCTGTAGAGTGATAAGATATTTCCCGTCGATTCTACTCCACACAATCACATGTTTGCCATCGGCACGGCCCGTATTGGGCACATCATAAAATGAGTAGCGTCCTAACTCGTAAATTCGCTGACCCGGTGCAGTTATTTCGCGAATCTCCAGGGCAGTGCTCTCAACTCGATGGTGGCTCGGGTGCTGCGAAAACTGGCTGAGAAGCTCAAACAATGCTGGAAGAGAGAAAAAGGTATGTATATACGATTGGAATTTGCGCGCTAGAAGTGTTTCATTAAGACAAGACAAGATAAGATAATTCATCAGCTTGTTAACATTCTACGATTACCTACATTAAAAAAAAAAAATCTGGAGTACCGGGTATTTGTTATTTTGGTTTGCATGAGTGGTGTCTATGACGAAGAGATGTTTGCGATGCCATCATGTGTACTGGGTCCTTTTACCAGGTATGTTTCACTTCTTCATTAACAAGTTTGAGCTTATATGCCATGTGTCACGAAATTGATGAGACTTAAATGAAGACTACAAATTGCTTTAAAAATGGGTTGTTGGAAGAGGGGAGAGGAGTATGCATTTTCGGTTATCCATAAATCTATAACCTAATGAAGTAAGTGTGTAGATTTGGTGATTTCGGAAATTATCCATGCGCATCCCGACAACTTCCAATGAAATCTCTCGATAGCAATCTCTGAAGTATAATCACAAGATCAGCTACTGAACATCGTTCTAAGGGTCATACACTGAGATAAACTTGTAGTTGATATGCATCTTGCAAACCTTTTCTCCCTCTGATGACGTCACGACCTTCCATCATGATGCAGCAGTCCTCGGCGTAGATGGATTCAACGACTTTGTCGAACTGACGACTATTGTAGAATTCGTCGTAGAGGGCGTGAGCAGCATTGATCGCTTCAGCGATGGCCGGACTGACCGTGTCATCTACACTGGTCGCTGACGACGACGCCATAGTCGTTCATCAAGAAAACTTAAGAATTATGAGAAAAAAAGCATCGTAATGATTGATGTATCTTGACAACGATAACTTAGGCTCATTGATTTATCAGTTGAATTTGAAGCATTTTAGTGCATTGAAATCAGAAATTTGTTAGATGAAGTTTTACATCATGACGAGAGTGAATGCTGGTGGGTGTATAGGCCTACTTGTGTAAGAGAGATGGAGGTTGGCCTGTGGGATCTTCGACATACTTAGCTACTTCAGTGGCGTGATTGCGCTAACTTGTTCTTCTCCTAAGTATCTGTAAGTCCGGAAGAATCTTGGATAGCATGAGCCATGATGTTGCATGGAGGCATGTATCTCTCTGGGAACTGTGTACAGTGTATTGTCTTTTTTTTTCTCTCTCTCTTCTATAAAACTAACAACAGACTGATCACGTTTAAACAGATTTACTTTGAGAAAGAGTATTATTGTTAATGAAAAAAGTATCGTCTTGGCAACAGTGCGATTTTCTGGTATAGTATAGCAGTCTTAACCAAAGAGCATAGAGGCACACGCAGTGCGCCAAAAGGGTCTACTCTCGCGATTTTACACATAAACAGGTGTAGTACGGTGTAGTACGCCAAGGAGCCCAACGGCGGCCATTACAGGAAGCTAAGCGCTGGGTTATCGCGAGCGTGTAATACGAGACCATAGAGGTGAATTCTACTTCCCTATAATTTTCTCCTTTTTAAGTACGCAAACAGTGGTATAGCATTATTTAAGACCTCAAAATTCCAGTTAGAATCATCATTTATGCCTAAAAATTAAAAAAGATTAAGAAATGCCCATTATTTTCAAATCTGTAGTCCCTGAAAGTTCGAGCTATAGACACTACTGAAGCGGCCTTCTCTCTCCATCCCTCCCTCAGTCTCTTTCTCTCTTTTGCTCCTGCTCTTTTGGCCTTATATTACGCCTTTTTTTTCTTGGGGGGGGGGGGGACGTGTTCCCCTGGAATTTTTCCGGGGATCATTGTCCCAGAATATTTTCTCTTTGATAATAGACATTTTAAATATCATTCCACCTACAAAGTGGGCGCTGAGATTGTCATGATTGTTGAATTTCTTAATGAAAAATCGAAGAGAGGGCAGTTAGGTATATAGACAAGTCCTCAGATCAGACCTGGAGGTATTAAAATTTGCGGCCAAGAGAGACGATCTGACATGTGTATTGCGGCCAAGAAAGGAGATTAATGTACGTTCACCCCCCTCCACACACACACACACACACACACACACACACACACACATGGCCACTTTACCCAGGAATATTAGGGCAAGAATAATTCACATTTGTTATAATTAACAAGAGACGTTGTTTTTATAGGCGGGGGTCAGTAATGTGAAAATATAAGGTGACGGCGACAAAATCACGATTCAACATAACGATAATACTAAGAAGGAGAATGTTGATAATTATACACTTTCATCTAATTTAATTTAATTCATTTCATTTACTTCAGGACGGCATATGATTTAACTAAAAGGGCTGTTCTGCCCAAATTTGCGCATCCTTTATTAAACAATACACACTAAAAATAATACCCTTCATCCGTTTGATCCATGTTAATTCAAGTTCAAATTCAAATTCAAACTTTAATTCCATTTTTTTCAACAGAATGTCAAAAAAAAAATATGTGAAATTTGACATGCGTGTCATTGAAAATATAGGGCCTACACAGCGACCCAAGAATAGCAACATGTTCATGTTTATGATCAGTACAAAAAAGAGACATACAATTTAGTATTCATAAATTCTAAAAGTGCCAACGCAGTGAAAAGCTCACAAAGCGTATCTAGAGGTCTACATTACCCGATCCACGGTAACCCCCCCCCCCCCGAAAAAAAAAAATAAAGAGAGAATAAAGATAACCCCAAAAGAAGAAATAAGTGTTCTGCAGCTTTTCTGTAAATGAGTGTATATAGAAATGATAATTTTATTGACCGCCTACAATGGTTTCTATTTTTTGTTCTCGGGAAAAATCATTGTATATTAGTCTACATCGTTAACCAGGAAAAGGGTTGAGAGAGAGAGAGAGAGGGGGGGGGGGGGGGGGGGGCTCTGAAGCTGTGAGCAATCTCATGCATATCAAACACCATGTTTATAAACTCCCTATATCATTAAGTCATTAGTTTAATAGCTCGAATTTTTAGGGACTAGTATACAGGATAATAAAGGGAATTTCTTCATCTATATTTCGTTTTTGAAGGGAATGATACTTCTAAATGTCGTAATGAGGTCTGAAGTACTTCTTTTACCCTGTATGTCTCCATAAAAAGGAGAAAATGAAAGGAAGGCAGATACCTCTCCATAGAGGGTCACGTAAAAATACGCCCGCCATCGCTCGCTTTGCTTCCTAAAATGGCCCATGAGCGTACTACGCAAAATCGAGAGAGTAGACCCTCTTGGCGCACTTCTACGCTCTTTGGTCTTAATCGCGAGCCACAAAGTGGATGAGGGGATAGGCTTGAAAGTTATACCCAAACCCACACAGAGTTTTGACTCCAGAACAAGCAAAACTGCACAAAAGTATGCTGCAACAACGAAATCAACAAAAACAAACTTGAAAAAAACATACACATGTATATGTATATTAAAAGCCTTTAAACCCAATAAACTACAGGCTTTCCCAAAGATTCCGCCTCCAGATTCCACCCTCTCCACTTTCAAAAACCCTCGACGGCTCTTCTTAATGGGGAATTAAACCAATTATCATGTAGGCCTCTACGACGAGGCAACATTAGTACAGGTGTAGAACACATCATTGAGTTCAGAGAAATTCTGAAAATTCGTTCAAAAGTAAAGAGTTTTTAAAGTTTCAGTGCTGTCATCGTTGGATGAGAAGACTACAACATTTCTTAACGTCACTGAACAACAAAGATGTGAAGGAAATCTAAACAGAATCAAACATCCTTCCAGCTGAATGAAAGAGCACCTGACTTACCCCTTTCAGAAAGCAAGGGAATACATATGTCAGTAACATGTCGAGGGAATTTCTTTCTTTTTTTTTCTTACTCGTGTTTGGACTTTGACGAGACCACGAAGAAGCTCGTGCTTGTATATGAAAGGACCGACGCAGTGAGATAGGCCCTTTGGCCATCGAGACGGCTTAAGGGCCTATCTCACTGAGAGGAGACGTCGCCGCCACTCGTACGACTCGGAAGACAAAAAGATGGCTTGCGCTCCCACCTAGAGACCGACTCCACGGCGATTTCAGATACGTCTCCAAATTACTAGTAGGTGGTATAATTTATTCGTCCGGAAGTCGCATAACGTCTTCGCGACGTCTCCGAGACGTCACCAATGGGTCTCTACAAAGTCGCGGAGACGTCTCGGAGACCTCGCGAATAAAATTAGTCCCCGCGACTTGGTTGCAACTAAGGAGATGTCGCGAAGACGTCTCCGTGACGTCTCCGACGATGTTTTCTTACTAAAGTAAGTCATGCGGTGCTCTTTCATTATGCAAGAAATATCAAAGTATGAGGAATTCAATTTTCAGTTTTCTTCCATAGTTTTTCATACGTGACGTCACGAAATGTTAGTCTTCTCATCCAGCGATTGCGGCTAAAACTCATAACCTTTGAACAGATTGTCCGATTTCCTCGAACTTCTCATTCACTTGTGTGTTCGTACTAAAATATTGCGGCATTCACTCAAAATCTACATAATTTGAGTTTCATTCTCCTTCAACTGTTTATCACTATTTGCAGAAATTTGTTCAGTTTTAAAACACAATCTTAATCACGATATTTGCTCTTTTTGTCACTGACATGCAATGTCTTGGGGTTCTGTCAGGACATTTATATCAGCTTTATCAATTATTAAGTTATAGAACTGAATCCTACAAGAAGTTCCCAGGGTTCATAGCATCTGCCCAACTTGTTACACTGTTCCTCCTTCTCAGAATTATGCACCTTTCGGACTCATTTCTCTTCACTCCTTCCAAGCAGATGCAGTTAGTTAAAGGGGAATTCGAGACAATTTTGAAGTTCGTCTCATAAGAAAGAGTAAATTCTGTAAGTACAACAGTGAAAGTGTGATCAAAATCGGATAAATGTAAGGGAAGTTATGAAGTTGTGAACTTTCCCTAATTTTTGCACAAACAGTCATCCAACAGTTGATATGAATTAATTATACTCAAGAGAGTGAGCTGATGATGTCATCATCTCACAATATTTCGTTGATCGTGTACAAAAATCGTGTACAAAGACCGACGAAAATACAGTTTTCCTGCTATCAAAGTGTGAAACATAACATTACTCCTGGTTGAATAACATCGTACTAAAGATCAGCCAACATCAGGATTGGAGATTGGGGCATAATTGCGTTTGAACCACCACCCCCTCCCCCCACCCCCTCAAAAAAAAAAAATAGATAAAACTGCAACGGGAACTTTCAAGATTTAGTGTACGAATTATATGGCCAGTTTAGAGGTGATGGCATCATCAATTCACTCCTTCTGTAATTCTTATTGACTGTGCAGGAACTGTTTTCTGAAAATAAGCGAAACTTCATAATTTCATATAACGTCCTTAATCTTTACCTGATGTGGTCAAATTTTCGCTGTTGCGCTTGTAAAATCTTACTCTTACTAATGAGACTAACTTTATTTGGTCCAGACTTGCCCTTTAATTTCGAAAGATATCTTTCACAGATCTATGAAATGAAGTAAGGAATAATGTCATGTGAATCGTATATGCCTTATTGATGGAGGATTTACTTTTTCCATGAGCACGATGTGTTATATGAGTCAAATCCTTTAGAACATAACATTACATGAAGTCACAGTCGCGTAGTTTGCGAAATGTATTCTGTTCAGCAAGTTTGGTTTAAATGCTCTATTATACAGCTTTTATCACAATGATAAATTCGTATGGATTTATTGATCAGGCATAAGAGAATGATAGAACTTTGTGAGATGAATGGGAAGACTGATAAACAAGGTTGTTTGTACAGTGTATTTCAGTTTAAGGACAGTATAGGGAAGTGATTGGGCATGCATATTATTCACGTTCAAATCGCAAAGCCATGAGATCACTCGCATCGAGGATGGTTTCCACAGGTCTGAGTAGCCTTTACAGGTAATGTATAATGCCATCTTCCTAATCCTTGCAGTTAACTCGCATCATAACATCATCCTGGATAGCTACGTCCATTGAAAGAAAATATGCATCTCCATACGGTCTACAATCGTCTTTGGAAATCCAATTATTAAATTCACATAAACACTCTGGGTATGAAATAAGGCATCCCTATAACTAACAGCTGGGTCAAACCATGGAGCTGCAACACACAGTCGAACACACTTTGTGAATTGACTGATATGCACGAATGCTTTTTAGAAGGCAGGGAAGTGTGACTTCGTTGATATGATGAGATTGAATGAGACCAAGCTGGGTGCTGTTAAATGTTATCTTTCGGTGAAAAACAGCAGAGTAAATCACAGAATCAAACTAAATGCAGAATGTCTTACTTTTGACATACTCACGAAATTTGTATGGATGGAGTCAGCTTCACGTGTAGTATTTTGATAACTTAGGGATTTGACTACGTTGGGAATGGAATACGTCGTGGAGGTGTGTATTTTCATCAGTCTGTGCTCTCCCTAGCAGCCCGAATGCCAGATCATGACTAATCCGCACTATTTACTGCATGCACCAATGGCTCCACCTACTGCCTGTGATGAGTAACTCCGTTTCGCCCCTCGGCCGGGTCAAGTGTATCTATGACACAGACGATTATGAATACATGAATAAAAGACTGTCAGACCGATAAAAGAAGGAAGACATCAGTATGAGCGGCTATATCGTCCCTTACTGGCAAGGTATTGCCACCCTGTCAGAACACGACCTACACCGAAATGATGCAGATCACATATTATTTATGTATGACTGCGTGACTGTGCTCGGACATAATGAATTAAGCGCACAGTTTGTATCATGACCGAGTGCATGTCTGAGTACGTGCATAACTATGTGCTAACGTCGTAAACCTGTACAACAAATAAATTAATAACAGGCTAAAATTTGCGTCACTCAAGGCTTCAGTATCGATTGGATATTAGAGCCCTTGAGAGTCATTAAAATTTAGTGTCGCGGATCCGCCTAATTTTCATATCCATTATCTCCCACGATCTGCCAAACGCAGCGAACATATTTTAACACATTAGAAACACACCCGAACTCATACACAGCCCCCCAAAAGTACACATGCAAGCGCATATACACTCACACAATGTATGTATGATTGGAGGCAAACCTTTGATCGGTGTAATGTGACAGGTGCTTATCTCACAGAGGTGTACAAGGGATGGCTGGGGCGATCAGAGTGGGTTATTAAAGGGAGATATATTCATCAGCACAACGTTCATTTTGCCTCCAGACAAAGAATTTAATGGCTTTGAAAGTGTTTCTATATTTTGCAAAGTAATGTGTCTTTTTGTACGTTTATTCGAGATAAATGGAAGAATGATTCGTGGTCTAGCGGACGTATGAGTGCGGTATCAGCAAAGAAATGATGGCATATGTCAGTCTGCAAACCTCCTGGAAAGTATATAGGAGCTTACTAGAAATCGTAGTTTACGATAATCCCAATACCTTTGATACTGACAGCATAGTTAATATTTTCTATTCTTAAATGTCACAAAAGATCACCAGAGATCATGGTCATTTTGTTACATTTTCATGAATTACGCCCGACTATTACATTATATCATGACAGGATGAAAGAACTGCATGGCTTCAGAATTCATGAATTGTATTTGCTAGAAGCAAACAGTATGTGAAATAAAACATGCTGTGCTTTAATTTCTTTTGTTACTCAAAGGACTGAGGACAAAGCTTTGTGGTGGATCTTTCTTTACTTTTAGATAATTTTGTATTCCTGTGACCAACGGGGATCACATGGCGAAGACCGGATAAAAATAAAACAGGGACTGTCGATTACCGTGGTCTAAAGGAAAAGTTGTGACTTCATATTAGACTGGCCGGCGCACAAATTAAAGTACTGATTATGTTTTAAGGGACAAGTTCTTCCACGCTTTCATAATTTCCGAAAGATTCACACATCGTGTTTACAGTAATAGATTCTGATGTTTATTGATGAAGACCATTCTAAAGTTAAACAAATCTAAAGTATCCACATGTACCATGATCAATGTTTATGGTGTGCCAATCGGACCCCTCGAGAACCACTCGAAGAACCCGTAATAGGTATAAAGTGTCCATCAGGTTAGTGTGCGTTGTACGTACCTTCTTACTTTGATAGCAGGTGGGACGTCCTTCCCGTCATGTTCCCCTGTCAATCCAGCAACTCTACACCATCTGCAGCCTCCCTTTCGCCATACCCACGGATATCACAGGTGAACGGCGACGTTTTTTCTATTGAAAGAAAGGGTACGCACACCACGGGCAAACATATCGGCGGGGATCTATCAAAAGCGCGACGGAGATGAGTCACCGTAAAACAAGCAGGAATTTAGCCGCTGGAGTGCTACACAGTATGCCATAAAATGAGTTGCCGGAGCATACCACTTATATCGGCTATGATATATGATTCAGGACTGCAATAACTGTTCGGATTCTTATCAGACGAATGGGGTTCAAATATCATGAGTTTGGCAGTGGTAGCGCACTTGAGTGGTTGTGAAAATAGTCATATTTCCAATGCCTGAAATAATTTTCATTGTCTAGAGACAAGCAGGCCCATGCAGTTATCTGGTTATTGTCTATTACTGATAGTTATATAGCAAAACATTCGTTGAGAGTGTTACATGCAAAGTTAACACACAACATTTTTTACTGAACAAATAGATGTCTACCTTGTTATGACTTTACTGATGGATACTGTCCTCGCATAATCAGTAAAAAAGTTATAACATAAACAATGTTTACTATAATATCTGATAACCTATATGAATACGCAGCCCGTACCGTAAATAGTCTTATGAAAAGAATAACAACACATAATTCTGCACTTTTCTGCTATACTCCTGTCTATCATTAGGAACTGAGACACATCGGATTGTGAAAAGTACTGCGGTAGCAATGGGGTCAATATTCTGAATGTCAATTGCCACTCGCAGCTGGTTTGGGTGGGAGTTTAAAATTATGTTTATACACCTTGTGCCCGCAAAAGACAGCAAATGGTGCGTGCCGAGTCGTTGCTACCATGAAGCGCCGTGTTCAATGAATTACTCCGCGATGATGTTGAGTTCTGCACATAATGCGGTGCAGATGCATATTTGATAATTGGTTCGGTAATATAAGATCCTGTGTGACGCAAGGACGAAAAACGAGGACTGTATCGAGACAGCAGCGTTGACATAGCCAATACCATAATACATTTGATTTCGAGTGACAGGTTTGACGTTGGGATTGCCTACAAGTTGTTGGAACTTATTAAGGTCGCATAGACCACCACAACCAGCGGGTTTGGCACTGTAATTCTGCTATCTCTCTGATCTCACTGCTGCGTTTGAAGAAAAAGAGAATAAGAAGGATGGTTTTGGCCAATCCATCAGCTGATGCCGACTGCCTAGTCATTCTTGGATGGCATACCATGGCAAGTGTGGTATGAGGCGTAGCGCGCGCTTTTTGATCTACTGAAGATGGGATTTCAAAGGACAAACTTGATGTCTGGAGATTTTTTGAAATCCTTATTGAACTCACTCTACACGTGTACAACAAAGCTTTAACGCCATATCAACACTGCTGAGTAGTTGGGGTTAAAGTCTAGTCGTTATTGCGTTAAATTTCACTAATCTAAGACACTGCGCTGTTCATCATTATCGCCAGTACAAACCTATTCTATATTGAATAGACCGTAACTAAAGAGTTAGATATTCTCCTAATGGTCGTATGTGGACTGGCAAATGTACGAATTCTTGTAAGGTAATCGAGATCCATGTGGTTCCTGCAATCATTAATTGGAAGGACTCTCCTCGACAATCGATGTACAAGGTCTCCGGTGTGAACCGCTCCCATCTATGTCATAAGAAGGGCGGTATATACTCAATACTGTGGCTGTGCAAAAGACCGAGATTGACGTATCCCCGACAGGGAAAATGGCGGTATCCTGTCCTGAAAACACGTCGGCAGTAATGAACCTAATACTTGAGAAGCGTCGCTTGCAAATGACTCTTTATAGTTTTGAGGATTTGGCAGGCATAGCGTCAAAGATCTATTCTCCGCACGCCAAGATGCTATACCCCGGAAGTAGTTCCACATCAGGTGGCGACGTAAATCCAGGCAAGTATCAATAGTTATTATCTATAGCTGCCTGGGCCCGATGGTTTGCTGCACTGGAAATTACACAAATTATTTTATGCTGTATCGATGGTAGGTTAAAGACGGCGTTCATGATCATACGAGGGATGATGGTCAAGTCACATTTGCAAGTGTCGATTGACAGGACGTTGCATTTAACAAATAATATAAAGCCGTTGATGTCTTGTGTTATCATGACTATACAGACATTGTACCCTCCTGGCATCCGATATATAGGTGTGTGGTATAGAAAGACTGATAAAAGAGCGACTCAATTTGATCATAACAATGACTTTTGTCCAAAAAATAACAATGAACATGGTATATACATAATAACTATTTGTTAGTTCGTTTGTTAAGTGATGGCTTTGATCAGAATGTCCTGTATTAATCAATTCCAATTTTTGCAGAGTATGACGTGATAACAAATCAAAATCCGGAAAGCATGAGTAGATAATCTACATAATCATATTTATAGATAAATAGATAAATGAATGAATGAATGAATGAATGAATGAATGAATAAATAAATCAATTAATCAATTAAGATATAATGAGTATGCCTGAAGAGAGAGAGAGAGAGAGAGAGAGAGAGAGAGAGAGAGAGAGTGTGTGTGTGTGTGTGTGTGTGTGTTGGACGTCATAGACACACGATATAATATCTCTTCCCTCCCAATATGAACATGATACAAAGGGAGGGAAGCTTAATCAAACGTCCCCTGGCGTTCATAATTGAGCAAGTTATAGATAATATGTGCCCGCATGCTTTGAGCTTTTCCTAGAAGGAAAAAGTATATAATGTCTGAAGGCTTGATTTAATTCCTTATATAGAGATGGAGCGGTAGCACGTATAAGTATTGATCAGCCTTAAGTCAGGACAGATACTGTATATCAGACGTTGCCGTTACGCAGAACCAGAAAGACATTGCATAGTAATGGATGCAAAATAGGCCTACAGTGGGTCTTATAAACCACATGAATAATTGCAGAAGCGTATGCAAGTTCAACCTTCCCCCGCTCCTGAGTGCAATTTCGATTATATACTTGCTGCAGCTGTTTTTGACGTCATCGAAGGAGTGACGGCATCTGTTGTGTCTGTGCTCAGTGCAAAGCAACAACTAAATCATAATCAATAATGTCAGAAATCTGACACAATTGATATGAATTTTGCGAACTGCATGTTACTCGATCACTTCAAAGGGGCCGCCGGGCCAAAGAACACTTTTCTGTATCATTTTGTTTTTGTTTGAAATACCTAGAAAAATTGATTGCATGGCTATGATTTCTAATGTTAAGAGGGGGAAAAATGTTATTAACATCGTTTACGCAATTTATCGAGTATATAACCTTTGGCGGAGTTCGTAGAAATATTGGAAATGAAAATCATATATCAATGTTTGTGAATAGTATGTCTGTCATATAGCAAAAACAAGGTCCTAGCCCGACAAGACCTTTTTAATGTTCTCTGATTGGATAGTGAAAAGTACATCGACCTACACAGATTACCCCAAGCCCCTTGGTTATTTCCCTCTCCCCATCTAAACCTAAGACAAGCAATGAAAACCAATATGCCTCAGGATTGGAACACTCCAGACCTACATCCCGTGGCCGTCCTTCTCAGGAATAAAGAAAGAATTAATGAAAATATAGGTTTGGCAGTAGATTGATATTCATAACTTTTTCTTTCCATCGAAAGATGAAATGAATACGTACGCAGGGGCGGATCCAGGAATTCTGTAAAGGGGGGGGGGGGCGTGACTAATATTTCTGGTGCCACTTCCGGGTTTCATTTCTTTTTTTTTTTTCTTTTTTTTTCTTTTGTTTTCAACGTTCGAAGTGGAAAAGGTATAATGAGCAAGTTCCCTCTGATGCCAATCTTGTTTCTCACACATATACCCATACGTTTCTTAATGAACCTTCGAGAAGCAACTCTCCTCTCTCAATTTTCGGTGTCAAGAACTCTTTGCCATAACAGAACCCTGAATTCACACCGAATTCAGTTTCTAGCCTCGAAAGTTCGTAGATAGTCGCATTAACAACACAGGAGTTATCATTCGTTGTATTGTTTTCATCGCAATGCGAAAATCGAATAGTACATGGTTTCTGTTATACTCAGTCTCACTAAAGACTTATACAAGAGGAGGTATACAAAACGTCAGCACATAGCATCCTCTAGTAGCATATCTATCGTATCCGGAACCAAAGTTGTACTTATTTCGCGATAAACCAGTTTGTACATTCGTGTTCAGTTTGGTCAAGACCTTGTTCCCCTTCTCCCACTTTCAATCATTTTAACATCTTTTGTAACTACATGTATTCGCTTTATGTTCATGGCCGTGCTGAAAATCAGCATATCTGTGATTGGATGAAACAAACAAACAAACAAACAAACAAACAAACATTTCATAACTTTCTTATTTTAATCAGATTTGCATATATGTTGTCATTATTGTGCTTGTAAATTGTTTGCCTTTTCTTTTAATCAACTATTTCTTGTACAGAAGTGTCCTTTAAACGTCCTCGTCAAACATGGTCGTATACGCAAGCGAAAATAGCTACATTGGTTACAATTAAAATGAAATAGGATAGATGATGTGCATTTACTTGACAATTAATTTTGTGCTCTGCTTTTGAGTTCGGTTCCGACATGATATACATTGATTCTTACAGAGCGAGCTGTTTTTACCTAGAGTTTTACACATCTATGTTTCATTCGAATTGTTTGACGTTAATATTCATAACTTAGCACCTTCTTACCTTAAGGTACACTTACTTAAGCCCAATGATGTACATGAACATCACACAAGGCTAATAGACAGTGGAAGTCTACATGTGCCAAGATTTCGCTCTGATTGTTTGATACAAGTGTAGACCGATCATATCTGCTTTACTTGAGTGAAACAAGCTAAATCATTCATTCAGATCAGCTTCTTCCATATATTCATTTAAGAGATTAAACAAAGTTGTTATTTGCAAGTAACACACCAAATTTATTATGGGCTATATAGCGAATCACTCCTGCACAATGTTGTGGTATAATTAATATACACTGTATTTTTTATGTTATATAAGTACAGTATATATCTACGTTATCTTCTGTATAATTATATACGTTTTGCTATTTAATGTACATAATGTTCATCAATATTATTCAGGGCTCCATGGAATTGAGGACCACTACGTATTAGTGGATGGACTACCCTGACAAAAGATTAGAATTAGATAAATAAATAAATAAATAAATAAATAAATAAATAAATAAATAAATAATATTTTTTCTATGATACCAGAACTAAATCTTTACAGTTTTAATGGACTACAAAATTGCGTTAGAGTAAAAAGTGGATGGCTGAATACTGAGCATCCTAGATCTTTTTGTATATTGAATGTGCCTTGAAGGTGTTTTCGACGTAGACACAATTAAGAATAAATTAAAGAAAATGTGATTTAAGGATCAAACCTTATCATAAAAGCTTTGTCTAAGTGTGTCCGCCATGCGACAAACATAGGGCGTAAAACATGAAGGTGTTGAACACTCCATCTCAAAACTCCATTTTGACAACTACACTCTTTTATATTTGCCTTTACACTTTCTTTACACAGAAATTGTCTTTCGCCGATTCCGCCAAGGGGGCATAGTTGAACTCCTCTTCAGCGTACAGCATGTAGGCGATGATCTGGACAGCGAAAGACTGTTCGAATGGAGTTATGTCAAGTTCGTCGGCCATGGCGGCCGTGTGATGGGGTCCGGTAAACTCGTCGCCGTGTGGAAGCGAAGCAGCTGCACCTTCACCGTGGATACCGAGAGCTTCACTCATAATGCATAGATTATTTGGGTCATGACGCACCCTGAGCATATCGACCAGTTGGGAAAGCAGGCACTTCTGATATTTGATATAATATTTGAATGAGTTACTGCTGTCGTAGTTATTGGACTTGGAAATCATCTGACACGTCTTCATGTCTGGACAGAAAAGTATATGAACGACGGAACGAGAAACTTATAATATATTACATGCTACTTAGTCATTGGTGTGAACAGGATGAGTATTCTTTTAACGATGGTTTATATACTATTCATGATTTATTTCTAGTTTTTTAAAAGCCTTGCCTTGTGGAGTCGCACTCCAAAAATATGACACACCCGCCTCCGAGCTCAGAAAGGGGGGGGGGGGAACGCTGCTATATGCCCCTGTCCAACTTGCAGTCTTATAAAGTGCTCACTCTACGTATCAAAACGAAGAGAAACGAATGATGTCCTCAGCAACATGTTCAGCATTATACCTTTAAGGGAACATTCTTTAATAGATACTCCATAACATCGACAGGGACACGGTGGGCCGGATGCATAAAAACTAGCAATTGCTTGGGCTATAGCTTTTTGCTTGAATCCGTATGCTAACAAGCAATTAATTGCAAGCAATTGCTATACCTTTTACGCATACGGCCCATTGTCTTATCATTGAATGGCATCATTGAGTGACGACAGTATTCAGCCACACTTTATGAAATACCTTGTACCTAAAATGCTATACAGTCGTGTTAATGACAAACATATTCAGACTCGGGTGTGAGTTTTCTTCAATCTATCTCCCTAATTTTGTCTCCCTTTACAAACGAAATTTGTAAGGTCGCAACTGCTGATTTAAAATTTATCAAAGACGTCAGAAATCGAAGAAAACTCACACCTCAACTTTCATCCCTCTGCTGAAAAATGTCTTGCTTTCATATTCAGACTCATTAACAACATCTCTACATTAAATTTTTCCCAATACATGTATTATTAATAAAATCATTTCAATTTCTTGTTATTCACTGTCACTTTTCGTCGAGCACACTTCCATCTTACACTGAAATATCGATATTAAACAAAAAGCAACTTGGTAAGAATCACGGTTTGCTTCAACGATTGCGCTCTTCTTTTCAATATCAACTTTTTTTTCAAGTTTCAAGTTTCTTTATTTCACCAAAGCATGGAACATATTAAAAAACAATGCATACATCAATATTCGGATACGACTACGAACATATCAATAATACAGTGAAAAGGAAAAAAAATACAGCAGAAATAGATTGACAATAACACATATATGAATAGGTTTTAACAGATATGCTATGGAAGGTAGCAGCCAGAAAGGAAATGTCCCTTATTTTTAGCTGACCTAAAATCATTCATTCAATTTCAATTACATGTATCTATAGTGTGTTCAATTGAAGTAAAATGTAGGAACAGGACAAGACAAGACAAGACAAAACAAAGCACACAATGACAACAAAATACGGGATGTCTTGAATCATAAAGAATAAAAGATTATACTCTTGACCTCAATGAGTTTGGCTATAATTATAAAAGAGAATTTTTTGTAACCAGATTTAAATGTATTCAAAGAGTTAGCATTACGAATTGCACAGGGGAGAGAATTCCACAGGGTAGGACCAATGTAAATGATAGATCGTTGATAAAAAGAAGTATGGGATAGAGGTAGGTGAAAATCATTCGCGGATCGCGTGCTATAATTATGAATTTGATTATTAAAAGTGAACAAATCTAAGAGAGTCTTTGGTAATAAACGATTTTTACACAAATACATAAAAATGCCAGCTTGATATTTGTACATATCATTCAACTGCAATATCTTCAGGGATAAAAAAAGTGGCTGGGTATGGGCAAGAAAAGTGGCATGGGAAATGATTCGTATTGCACGTTTTTGAAGCATTAAAAGTCTTTGAATGTAACATTCGTGAGCATTGCCCCAAACAGTTATTCCATAATACAAATGAGGTAAAATTATAGCATTATAGATTGACTTTAAAACAGACTTTGGGAGAAAACTAAGTTTATACATTACACCAATATTTTTTGATAATTTATTACAAATAAAATTAATATGATTCGACCAATTCAATTTATTATCTACATGAACTCCAAGGAATTTCACTGAAGATGTCTGCATAATTTGACAACCACACATGTTAATAAATACATTGTCAGTGTTAATTTTTTTCTTTGTAAATATCATAATATTAGTTTTTGATATATTGATTAATAATTTGTTCACTCGCAGCCAATTTGTAACATATTGCAATTCCTTATTAAAAACCTCTTGCAGAGAATCAATATTATCATGAGACAGAAATATACTTGTATCGTCTGCAAATAAAATATATTGTAGAATATTAGAAACATTGGGTAAATCATTTATATACAAAAGAAATAAAATAGGCCCGAGGATCGATCCCTGGGGCACTCCACATCTTATGTTTTTGTAATCTGATATATTATTATCAATGGACACAAACTGTTTACGATTGCTCAAATAACTTTTCAAAAGTTTTAAAGTGACTCCACGAAATCCATACGCACTCAATTTAGCTAAAAGAATATTATGATCAAGTGTGTCAAATGCCTTGCTGAGGTCTAAAAATAAGCCAAGTAAAATTTTCCCACTATCTATTGCACAGATCACCTTATGAATAAAATCAATCAAAGCAGAAGATGTGGAGTGCCCCGGTCTAAATCCATATTGATTTTTCTTAATGATATTGCACTTCGTAAGAAATTCAACAAGCCTATTGGAAATACATTTTTCAAAAACCTTGGAAAAAACAGATAACACTGATATTGGTCGATAGTTTGTCATTACATCAGAGGAACCACTCTTTAGGATTGGTACAACTCTGGCTATCTTCAATCTATCTGGAAAAATACCAGATTCCATACACTGATTTAATATTGCACATAGGGGTTTACATAACAAATGAATAGCTCTTTTAACAATTCGAACATCAATATTGTCATATCCAGCACTTACATCTTTCTTAAAATTGTTTACAATATCAATTATTTCTTTACAAGTAATTGGTTTAAAAAATGCGGTTGACTCAACCTTTTTAACATATTGGAGATAATCATACTCATATGAATCATCAAAAGAAGAGTTAATATCATTACCAATATTGACAAAAAATGTATTCAACAAATTACAAATCTCTTTGCTATCTACTACTGTTTCACTATTACACTTAATAGATTTAATGATTGTTTTCGAATTACACTTTTTCCCCAAGGCAGTGTTTATCACATCCCATGTCTTTTTACTATTGCCACTACTGTCAGCTCGCTTTTTCTCATAATATTTCTTTTTAGCTAATTTCACCATATTAGTAACTTTATTTCGATATTTCTTATAAAGAGCTTTACGATAATCAGTCGGATTCTTCTTATACAATTGATACATTTTGCATTTCTTCCTTATCAATCTACGAATATCTTTTGTACACCATACATTATCATTTTTCCTGTGTTTACAAGTTGAAATTAATGGAAATGATTCATTATATTTGTCAGTGACTGAATCAAAAAAGTTATCAAAGCTAATATTACCATCATTTCTATCACATACCCATGACATGGATTCCAATGACCGTAAAAAATATATAATATTATTTTCATTTAAATCCCTCTTTACTTGTCTTTGGACTCTTTTTACCAATGAAATGACACTTTTACAAATGCAATAAACAGGAAAATGATCTGATATATCAGTAAGAATAACTCCGGACTGGATTTGGCAAGAATCATTGGTGAAAATATTGTCAAGTAATGAAGCGGAAGAGTCAGATACACGTGTAGGATGACGAATCAAAGGTAGCATAGAATTCAGTAATAACAATTCCACAAATTCATTTACATATTGCACATGCCCTACTTTAAGCAAATCAATATTAAAATCTCCCATCAAATAAAAAATTTTCTTTTCTTTCTTTACAATATCTAAAATATCATTCAAAGACTCACAAAAGTCTTTAACTGACTTATTGGGTGGTCTATATACAACACAAATTAGAATAGAGGAATTGCAATTTGTTATTTCTATAAAAATACTTTCTAAAAAATCAGTATTGGTATCAAGGTCACAACGGCGATTAAAAGATATGTCTTTGTGTACATATAATCCAACACCTCCTCCGCGTTTTGTTTTGCGGCTGTTACCAATAAACTCATAACCATTCATATTGCACAATGATAAAGGGGAATTATCATTTATCCATGTCTCACTGATGCCAACAATTTTAGTTTGCATGGACAAAGAAGATAAAAAAAGTGATAAATCATCAAAATTATGACACAAGCTTCTCACATTAATATGAATACAAGACAAATATTTACTCAAATCATCATTAGAATATTTATTTTCTATAAAATCATTTAACTCCACAGGTGTACAATTTGTTTGAAATGACTCATTATTTACTTCAGATTCAGGTGGTGATAAATATTCATTAAGAGTATCAAAGTCTACATCATCAAGACATCCTAGAAATCTACGCTTACATGACATTACACACTATTGCACACAAAATACAAATATACAAACATATACAGTGAATATATCAAACTGAAATACACAAGAAAAGGAGTAATATACCAATTGGAGATAAAATGATGCTTGGAGGGTTGTCATTTTTCAGAAACGATTAGTTAAAAGTTAGGATGAGAACTAATGTCATTATTCTAATTGCACAAAACCAAAGTTAAAAATGAAGATGCCATGTTTATGAGGATCAACATTGCACGTACTACAACCTGGTCAGATCGGCTTTGCTGTGAACTTGTCTCCGCATTGTCTTCCCGTCTGATGTCCTCACTGCGACGATGATTCTACCATCTTGTGACCAAGCGGAGACAACTTTGCTGTTCTGTGTTCTACTGGCAAGAAAGGCATCATGGAGGAGAGATCGATTGGGGTCGGTCAAGTCTTCACAGATGCTCAGGCCGGTGCCTTTGAGTTTCTTTCTGTTCGTGAGCAGGCGTTGGCGAAGTCGGTATGATGTCATCTTCACAATTATCGCACTCGGCTTGGATGATCCGACTGGTGGTGGAGATCGTCGTTGAACGCGGTGACTGCGATCAATGTCGTCTCGTCGTAGCTCCACTCCGAGGTTCTGGTTGGCGATCCGACAGACAACGTCATCTGTATTTTCCTTGTCAGCTTCCGGGACACCAAAAATGCGCAGACAGTTTCTGCGGGAGTACTGCTCCTGGTTGTTCAGGTCAGATTGCAGTTTTGCAATCAGGTGGCGATCCTTTTCAGCATTAGCTTTGAGTGTGGCAAGATCTCGCTCTGAAGAGTCTACTTTATGCTGAAGATCAAGTATCTGCCCAGCCTGTTCCTCGAGTCTAGTGAAGAGCTCCTGGAATTTGGAGTCAAGTGCTTGCATCACAGCTTCTTTCATGACCTTCAGCACCTCATCATCCTGGAGGATCTCCTTAATGAGGTTCTTTGTTGTCCGGGTACCAGCCATTGTGTCGTGAAGAAGTAAACCCAGATGGCAAGAACAATACACAGTCCAGTGAGGCAACTTCAATAGAATCAGCGGAGCAAGTAGAGGCAATTTCAATGGGAAGAGTGGGGCAAGATAAGGCAACACAGGTCTTATAGCTGAACAATCCAGTTAGACCACATGAAGATGAGTGTATGGGACTGCTGCTTGTCCACAATCCAAAATGTGCAGTCAGATTACTAAGTAGAAGTTGGCAAGAGTGTGCAAAAATCTCAATAAAAGTATAAAGTTCTCACCACATAAGATTCTCCAAGCATCCAAAAGGCAAGAGTATCACATCAGCGCATATTTGTGATCGCAAAAGTGTGAATTTTAAGCAAAAATGACGAGCTTGTTGAGCAGCTTGCCTCCAGCTTGCCTTCCTAATCGCGAAGAGTTTGGGTAAAATTCTTGCCAGAATTTTGATAAACTAGCCTGCATTTTTTTCTTCTAATTTTCTTTTGTGTGTGTTTTTTTAGATATGGCCGAAATAAACGAATTTATATGTTCTTCGCATGAAAATCTTATCATGTATTACAAAATATCATTAAAAAGAAGAAAAACAACAAATGACTATCTTGTTCAACTAGTACGATCCTTGATTTTCGTACATCTTCAAAACAGCATCTTCAAGTCAGTCTAGAGTGAGTGACTGCAGTAGGTTGAAATTTCAGGCGTATTGTGACAACAGTCACAATAATACACACATCGTAAGCACCAAGAACCTGTACGACGGGCCTCCTCCTCCTCCTGCAAGCGCCATGGTGGTGAAGAGTACATGAACAAGAGTAGATATCGCACACGCAAACAAATCTGAAGGAGTATGAATAATTTCATGAACTGTGCACTTTCCTGTAATTGGTATAAATGAACTGATAACAGAGATCTCCTTCAAGGAAATAAAACAGAAAACGGATTTAATCATTACTAATAAGCATCAATATTTAATGTTGTAATCTTAAAAGTCTACACGTCATACCTTGTTGATTATTTCTTACATTTTGTGTCTAGAGATGCGCGCTAGTACTGGTATACACATACGGCATAATCCTTTGTATGCAAATGTTGCAACGGGAAATTAACATTTTGAGGAGAAAAATAAACATAATGAACCACCAACATTTATGCCTAAATTTGTGCGAATAATTCATGTAGCGGCCTGCGCTGAGCACCCTAAAGATAGCCTAAATTCCCAAAACGTGGACCTCATTCGTAACTATGTTTATCATAATCCCTCCCAAAATGATTTTTTTTTTTCAGCGATCAAGGTCATGCACGGTGTTTGTTCATGGTTAGTCAAGTGCGCATTTCCTCATGACGTCAATATTGAAGGACGAGCAAGCCCACAATCATGTCTCAACGTCAACATCAATACAATCAAATGTACATAATATTATATGGACTTATTTTTTTTTTCGTTTACCTCAACCTCTCATCTCTGACATTCACTTTTTTTTTCTTACCATCAGGTAATCATGCTGTCATGCTACACCCACTTGCTAAGCTTTATGAAATTATATCAGAAACATACACTTCATTATTGAGAAATTGTCCTTATACATTGTATCAATGAACAACACAATCTGACCTTAAACCCAAGAATCAGCTTTGTTCTGTGCCCCCCCCCCCCCCCCCACACACACACAAACTAGTGAGCAGTAATATGCCCATCTAAATACAAGGTGTGCCCATCTGAATGAAGTTCTAGAATACGGAGATACCCACAACTGAAAAAAAGAAAGAATATCTGTGATGAAATAGAGAGTGAATGTACACACACACACACCCAATGTACACACACACACAACCCAAAGACACAACACTTCTGTGCCCTATACAAGAGAATGTCGAACTCATTAGGCTCAACCACACATTAGTTCTGAGTGTATGGGATCAAACCACCAAGAGATTGAACATCAATATATCGCAGGTTTACCCCAAGCCACTCAGACATTTAATAATGGCATTGCAGAATGGCAAGCAGTTTTCTCACCAGTTTAATTATACAGTCTTATGTCACAAATGCACACACTAGTAGTTATGTACATTTATGTATGATGTAGTGTATGCATGGTTGTTTTAATGTGTATGTACACAGGTGGACCAGATTAATGGAGAACATTCTATGTGGTATAGATATAGTACATACAGGCTGACCAGATAAGTGGAGAATTTTCTAGGTGGTATACAATGTAGCTATACAGTATATGCATGTAACAGGAAATACATTATAGCTCACTCAATTTAGATTGATTTCACCCATTCCAGAATGTTCTGGGAAGTGCTAACATATTTGGCTGAGTGAGGCACTGTCCCTGTAGCCCAATGTGATTGGTAGTTATTCTTGGTAATGATGTTTTGTACATAGTTAGGCAGTGAGTCATCCAGGTTTCCTGGAACTTGGACTGGCTAGTAGGTTGGAGAGAGTTATAGAATGTGCTAGAAGGGGTTGAATGGATAGTATATAAGCCAGAGAAATTCTGCAGTAGGCAGAGTACCCAACACCTCTGCTCTGAGAGTTACGTCACTTCTGGCTCTGAAGCGACTTGTTATAGTCAGTCCTGTGTTACCTGCTGACCTGTTATGTTTGTGGAGATAAGGCCTGGGAGACATTTTGCCTGCAGAGAATTAATGTGCCTTCATTGGACTCCATATTTTAATGTCAACGGACATTGCTACGGCAAAGCTGTGACGGGCTGGATTCCTAGGTGGACAATATTAAGTGAATCATCATTCAACGCATCAACTGGATGTGGTCGTCACAACATTTGGACTCTGCACGTTTCGCCGTGGACGTATATCGTGGATTTTACCCCGGATCTATACCGTGGACTATCGTAACCTGTGCCTCTGGAGTTACGTCAGAGGAATCATTCATCGGTGCATCGTGGATCATTCGTTTGTGCATCGAGCATCGTATTTGGACATTTCCAGGGATATTGCGTGTAATGCGTACGTAAGTGATTCCATTACTGACTTATATTTGTTTCTATTGATCATTATTGTACTGATGTGAAACCAATTACGAGTCTGTACCTACAATATCATTGTTAATAAACCGCCTGAACATCAGTTGATTGTTTCTTTTGTGCGATCATTCTCGGAGTGATTTTGGTCGTAACACTTACCAGGGACTGTATGTTAAAGGGATAGTAGAGTATTGGTGGAGATGAGGATTGAGCTTTTAACTTTTTTTTTTTTGCAAGATACCATGAAACCACTTATGAAATAATACAGAGTATACAATTCTAAGAGGAATTCAAAGTTTATTTGATGAAAAATGGTTGTGGAATGGCTGAGACATCCAAAAACAAAGTATACAAAGCGATCGTACTAAAAGGTGGGTCCCACCTTTTATTAGGAATGCTCCCTTTTAGATATGTCAGCCATTTCCAAACCAATTTTCATCAAATAAACGGTGAATTCCTCTCCGAATTACATGTTATTTCATTATAGGTTTCTCGTTAATTCACCAAAAAATGGTAGAAACATGAAATTAGGTCTTAACCAGAACTATGTGATCCCTTTAAATCTTCCTACCTTTTTATAGAATCAAAATGGTGAATAGCACAGGATGACAAAGAGTCAAGTTACTCCCTTTTGTTCAATAACAGAAAGATTTAATACACGCATAACTTTTCATGTAATAATAAACATATACAACAAAGTTCACTGTATTTTTTTGTCTTTTAAATCTTTGATCAAAGATGCTTTTTAAATTCATTGGACGAGACAAATACAATCTTTAAACATATTTCAAATATAAATACATACATCTCTCTATTATCTTCTTGTTTTTCAGACACAAAGAAATGAGACATCTCAGCTCACTTATTTTTTGTTTCAATTCAATTCAAACACTATACATGATCCAAATATATTTCACATTTAGTCTCATATTCTCAAGAGTGGTTTAAACTCCAAGCTTTTGTACTATTCAGGTCAAATCTAGCCATCTTCACTTGCACAAACAACAGACACACTTAAACTGACACCTCTACTCTGTCCTCTTCCTAAGTAAACTACTAAATTTCAAAGTCAGTCAATAATTACATCCTCTTCAATATTCAAATTACAATGCACACTCACAACACATGTGCACTGACCCTAAACTGACTTTAAACCACTTTTGTGAATAGGGAATGAGAAACCCCTAAAGAATACTGTTTCGATGTGTGAGATTTATAAAGATAGAGTTCTCTTCTTTCTAGTATTTCAATATTCTGTCTTTGAGATGACTGTACATAGAGCAAGGGCATAGCCAGGAATAGTTTGAGAAGAATAGGACAGATAATGAAATATTATACCACCCCATCTCATGATATACACATTTACATATACGACATATGAAATGAATTGTAAACTGCATGATATCATTCATTCATTGCATGTGTGCACAAAAGAGTCTAAAAACATAAAGACAGTGATCATAAGATGTTATTATACCACCCATATTCAAACCCTCCTGTTATGCTCACTATGTTCTTGACTATGCCCTTGCAACAGAGCATTCAAATGGTAATAGCAATACTATGAAACTTACAGTATATCTTATTCCTAGTCTGAAAGATTACGAATATAGAACATCAAACATCATATTCACTTCCATGATCAACCAACCCATCACAATTAATGCCCTTCTACCAAGTAGCAACCCCCTCCTTCCATCCCCCCCCCCTCCCACCTCCACCAAAGTCATAGATATTTCATGCCACTTGACTAGTGATTTCAAATAATAGGCACACACTACACCTAGGAACTGGTCCAGCCAAATCAAACACCACATGGCTGCATATCAATATACCCCTAAACAAGGAACAGCACTTTTTCAGGCTCATCAAACCACATGAAGTACCTATTGCCATGGACCACAGCTTACATTATGCCACATGTGACAGTTGATCTTAAGAGGATTCAACATGGACCCTGGATAACAATTAACAAATCTTCAACTTTTATTTACTCACACATTATCCATTTCCCCCCTTTTCTCAGGAAAACCAACCATAGGTCTTGAGTTTATTCAAATGTCATGAGACAATTCTTGCAAATCAAAAGGTAGAAAACTGAATACTGTATACAGGTACACTGTTATTTTCGTGTACAAATATTTTCGCGAATGACAAGGTCATAGACATTTCATGAGATGTTGTTTTCGCGATTTGACCCCGACGCTTACCTTAATGCACTATTAACAAAGCGCATGGAGACATTTTCGCGTGTTGTTTAATTCGCGATCCAACTGTGCTTTGCAAAATTTGCGAAAATTATTCACTCGCGAAAATAACAGCTTATACAGTAGGTGTCATTCGCCCCTATCTATGGGTCTTGTCATGTCTTAACATAGGACATGGAGGAAAACTATGCCATTTCCTTCATCCCTACATTTCAATTACAATATACTTACAGCCTACCTGCAGGGAAATGCCTTTCATATGAAATGGGTCAGTTGCCTTATATCCAATGATGCTTCTAGACAGGATTGCAGCCACTCATTCTTTTTCCAGTGCCAGGTGGACACATACTCTAACACATGTGCATTGTATGTACTTTTGTTCTGTGTTCATATGAACTGAAAAAAAATTTAATAAATACTTGCTCAATAGTAAATGCTTGATGTTAAGAGGCAAAGGTCAGATGCTCAAACGTAACAGAGAGAAGGTGTGATTACCACAATCAAGCATACTCTCTTACCCTTGCTACACAGCACTAGAAACTTCCATTCGTTCTTTTTGGTCAAAATGCTCCTAATAAAGTGAGGGCTAAGCATATGCCTCCATGATTGCAAAAGCACAAGAAGGCAAAACCCTTTCATACAGGAATTTCAACAAATTAAAAGGGGCATTGATTTGCAAAAAGACACATCCATTATTTTGCAAATGATCAGCCTATACTGATAAACATAAGCCCTTTTTTCTTCTTCATTTAACACAACAGGCTACACACAGCTTCTGTGGTGGGGATTGTTGTGTACAAACAAACATTTGTCAGTCAGGTAAACATGATTTCTTTTGGAATCTACTAGGCAACCTTCACTAGCAAAATATATGATCCAATGTCAAAGCATTTAACACTCCTTGAATGAAAATATTTATGAATTATTCCAACTTGAGTGAAAGTAAGATTTTTGTGAACTCAATGTAAAAAAATAATAAAAAAAGATAATGCCTCCAGCGACACTTTGTGGCAGAGGCATAAAAAAACTAGAAATGTCGCTATGGCGACTGATGCCTCCGCCATAATGCATGATTCTCCCAATAGGTGTATAGTACAATGTCTTCACAATGTGTGATGACAGTTTCACATAACTGGCAAAATATCGAAATGACAGGTTTGTCAAAGTATCTTGAATGTTCACTTTCCATGATCTGGGTTTGCTATAATTGTCTATTAAAGAGTGCAGGTACACATATTTGGGGAATTGAACATTTTTACTTGACTTCTGACCGACCTTATTATAAGTTTATGCATTGAGTATAATTTCAAAGGTATGAAGAAAGAGTGTAATTACAGTACAAAATATTTTTTTTAAATTTAAACCTGACCTTTGACCCTTAACCTTTGACCTTTGACCTTCTGGCTGGAAATTTCCAAGAGAATCTCCATTGAGTAATACATGTACATATATTGAATTTTAAAACTAATAATGCAATCATTGCATAATCTAGTATATGAGGGAAATAGTAACATTTTGAGGAGTTGACCTTGACCTTTGACCCCCTGACTTTTGACCCATGACCCCTAAACTCCCTAGATAATCCCTGCCAGTCAGTACATGCATATGTACCAAGTTCCATGAAGATACATTGAACCACTCGCGAGAAAAGTGATATTGCAACATTTTCAACTAACCTGTGACCTTTTGACCTTTGACCTTATGACATGAAACTCTCTCTGGCGAATCTTAATGCAGTAGTACATGTCTACACTAAGTTTCAAGAAAATAACTGCGGGCATTGCATAGATATGGGGAAATAGCAACATTTTTAGCATTTGACCTTGACCTTTTGACCTTTGACCTCTTGCCAATGTCACTACAATCTACTCAACTAATTGTCCCATCATACGTACATCATCCTTGGACCAAGTTTGGTGAAAGCTGCTTCATCCAGTTTTGAGTTATCACGTAAAAAGATAAATTTTAGGATTTGACCTTGATCTTTGACCTTTGACCTCTGTCCGATTTCACTGAAAAACTAATCAAGTAATTGTCTTATCATACATCATCCTCCACCAAAGTTTGGTGATATTTGCTCCATCCAGTCTTGAGTTATCGCGTAAACGGATGCAATTTCATGATTTGACCTTGACCTTTGACCTTTGACCTTTAGCCGATTTCACCCAAAATCTAATCAAATCATTGCCCCATCATACTTCATACTTGAAAAACACAGTTTACTTAAACCGATTTTAAGAAAAGATATGCGGAAACAAATAATACATGCAAGTTCCACAATTTGGGAGTAAAGAATTACAACATGTCCAATTACTTATTCACTAAATGCAGGGGTAATCCTCCATCACTTGATTTCAAACTTCACATTATATCACAAAGTTGCAGGGTGAAAATTCTATGGTATTATCTGAGAATTCTTCACTTGCCATATCCTGTAGGATGATGTGGCTGTGGAAACATAGTACTGTTTTTGTAACATTTTGCCTGCATGTTTGTTGATATCGTTTATAAACCAAGAGTTGGCAGCATCACAGGCTTCAAAAGAGACATCATCAATGGTCAACTCATACCCTAATGTAAGAATGAATAAAAGGTACAGGATTTCAAGAGGCAGGTGCTTGAGCTGCATAGCCATCTGCAAGGCTGTTAAGGTATAAAATGATAATATAGTCAAACCTGTCTATAGCGGCCCCCTGTCTATAACAGCTACTTTTTTCATTTCCCTTGGGTGGCCACTATAGACAGGTTTGACTGTATATAAAAGCCTGCAGAGAGGGGCAAAGTGACAACATCAAACAGTGCTGTTACACCAGTGGCACAAATTACAATAAGAACACTAATACTAACACCTTGTGGTTAATGACATAAAGAGTACTTGCTGTCTTAAAAGATTCCCTCAATATTTTTGGAACAGCGGAAGAGGGACCATATTCACTGCAACAGAAAACAAATCCAAATTGTCAAAATTCACACACAGGTTACATTTAACCCTATCCCTCCCTTCACACTTTCAGCAATTCAAAATCTGGTTACTATCAAGTCAGGGTTCCAGGCTTTGAGTTCACTTACAGCATTATTTGGCAAGTCAATGTAATGGCATCAGTATCACATGAAATCACAGGGGATACTTTACATTATTGATACCACAGAATTCCACACCTATCTGCAATTAATGTTTATGTAAGTATGCGCATGTATGCTTAAATTATACATTTATATGTAAGTGCATACATACATACATCAATATTTGCATACTTATACCTAAACTTTGTACTGACAATTTCAAAAGTGAAAAGGAGAATAACACCACTTCAAACCTTTTTAAATCCTTGGTGCATTATGATTTCAATGCCCTCAGTCGCGAACTGTAGAGCTTTGGTTGGCCCTCCTACTTTGACTACACATGTTTGCAGCAAAATGATCAAAAATACTTGACTTCATTGTGTACACTAAATGGAAGATCTCTCTGAAAAATCATTCTTTCAGTGAAATAGATTGTAGTCAAAGTTTGCCAACAAATCTGCAACAAAACAATTTTTTACTAAACATCAGCTCAGACAAACAGTAGCTTTGTTAATAGGTGTTTCGGTGTTCACATGCAATTTATCAAGTACGAAGACCACAAATATCATACATGATGGCTGACTAATACTAACTGTATCACACAAGATGTGTTACAAAAATGTCATAAATTACCCACACATACATGTATGTATGTCTGGTATGGGGGGGGGGGGGGGGTGCATAAAGTGGAGAGGCACCCTAGACATTTATCTCTCCAAGTTGGCAAACAGCAGACTGTGCCAAAGTCCTGTTCCATCATGTGCAGCATTACATCAACTCAGCTCGGTATATACACAGTTTGTGTAGTAAAGCTCATTATTAAACTGTCACATACAGAGGGTAGATCAAACCAACTGAACAGGACAGATAATCAGTGCATCTACAATCTCTAAAACTGACTGACAGGATAAGAAAAGAAAAGACCACATGTCTGTCGTAAATCTTTGCTCTTTCTGAATATCAGAAGCTAAGAATCTTAATTTTTGAGAATGTGCACAAATAAGTTGTTTTGCAGATAAAAATCTTGTCCAGACATGATTGACTCCATTAAGAAGGATTTTTACAGATCAAAATATTTCATATGGATTCTCCAACGACACATGTGAGCTTTGCGCATAGGAGAATTACTGTGCATCCACCCCCGCTGGTAAGCATTCTGTACATAGCGGAGGCAAATCTCTGTCAGACTTCACACTCAACCCTCATTAAACAAAAAACACAACAGCATTATCAGGTACATTATCTGTAAGTGAAGAATCAGCCATTCAAAGGCCAGTATTACTGTATTGCAAGAAAATATGAAGAAATGAAGAAAGAAAATGGATGTAACAAAATCACAGGCGGGGAATTCTACTGTTCGAAGGCCAGATCCATTCCAGACCTGTTGACTTTCACTCTTCTTTGATATCATCACAAATTCTCTGGTTCTCATTTGGTTTTTGGTTCCAGTGAGACAAGAGAATGAGAGTCTGATTAACGGCAGATCAGAGAATCTTTCTCAACTGTGTCCATTCATTTCCAGCATAACTTCACCAACATATGTTGCAACGTCGATGTTTGCATTTTCATAATCCTTGATGAATTGGTATTCCTGCAGAGAATGAAAGCAAAATAGAATGGAATAAGATATTTAGTCTGCATCGCAGAAGTAATGGTCGGGATCCTATCAATCAATAAATGTAAACAACAGCTTAGGTCACAAATGATATTGTTAAAAAGGAAAAAAAAAGCACTCTAACCTTGATCAGTTAGTCATGCCAATATTTTATGCCATAACATCACATATGGATGTGTACTGGTAAAACAGAACTATTACTCAAAATCTAAAATGTCAACTTAAGTGTTAACTTCTGTGAAGAGATAATGGCTTATGCAATGAAAAGGAAACAGAGGCACTACAATACAAACTTGAAAGTATTTTAACTTTTTTCACAAAAAGTTTACAATCAAAAGAATGTAAAAATGTAAACTCACCATTAGATTTCGGTACTTTGGTCTGTATTTCTCATCCTTGGTCAGACTGGAAAAAAAAAAAACAAAGACAGGATGAAAGCTTGCGATTGGCATAATATTGTATCACACACCATGCATACACACACAAGCACACAGACACACAAAACATGTGTCATGCATCAGCAAGAATTGTTTTGTCATAACCAGATTCAACGTGAATCCTTGCAGGGTGAACTGTTCAGACAAAACCAGGCAAACACCGAGTCATGTATCCCATGATTACAGTTTTTTTCATTGACCTTTAACCTTGTCTGACTTCATCAATATTCGAACATGACTGTCATCTTTAGCTAATGTATGTGTGGTGTGAGTTTTGTGGTCACAGCTCAAAGTTGTGGAAAGTTACTGAGCACACACAATATATGGCGCTTAAACCACGGGTAGTTTGACATTTGACCTTGTCAGAATTCACCTTCATTCAAATTTGACTGGCATCTTTAGGTTATATATCTGTGTTGTGAATTTGGTGGTCATAGCTCAAATCTGTGGAAATTTATTGAGAGTACACCACAATAGCGTGAGTACAGTGCTTATCAGGGAAAGTTCATTAACAGTTTGACCTTTGACCTTGTGAGCCTTCACCAATATTCGAACTTGAACGGCATCTTTAGGTTATGTACCTGTGGTGTGATTTTGGTGGTCTAGTTCAAAGCAGCGGAAAGTCAGAGAGATTACACCAAATTGTTGACAACACCAACGCAGACGGAAAAATGATGCCTATGTCTTGCCTCCACTATGCAGGCCAAACAAAACTTAACCCTAACTAGGCCAACGTTTCGCGCGATGTATCGCTATCGTGAAAAGCTATCGCCGCAACGTTTCATGACTTTTTTCTTTCGAGTCTCCCGCATCTTTTGACACCAAATTTGCGATGCCCGGGCCCGCGGTTCCGAAGTTGCGCATAAATATGTACATGCATGTCACACCAAAAATTGCTCAAAAACGTGAATTTGTGTACAATTTCAATGCAAACTGTGTTTACAGGGAGCTTTCATAAAAGCATGATTATTTGGGGGTTTTATTGATTAAAATCAATTCATAACATATTTTCTTGTTCGGAACAATGTTGCGGACAAATTTCATCGAAAAAACAATGAAAAACATAAAGTAAAAAAAACAAAGAAATACATAAGAAATTCAAAAAACAATAAAATACTTAAGAATTTTTTTCAAATTTTTTTCTCCTACATTTGCTAAGGGCACTAAAGAGAATATTTACACAAAAAATGTGCCTGTTTTGAGCTTTATTTAGTGATTTATACCAAATTGTCTGATTTCATGCATCATTAAGCATAAATTAGCGTAATTTAGCAAAAATGATAATCTAGAAAAAAATCAACTTCATGGTACTTTAGACTACATCATAGGCAATGTGTGTGCCAAATTTCGTCGCAATCGCGCCATCGACGGCCGAGATCTGGAGGGGGGGCCTGGGAGCCCCCCCCCCACCAGATATACTAGAGACTTCCAGTGAATCTTATTGAAACCCCCCCCCCCCCCCCAAACAAACAAACAAACAAATATTAGTTATTCTCAGTAGAAAAGGAGAGCATATTCCTGAGTGTCATGTGGTTAGTTTTTCTTTTTCTTTTAAACTCTGATGTGTATCAGTGTAAGATTTCACACATCCTGTTGGAAGACGCTACCGGTATTCTTCATGCAAAATTTTATAACATTAGCAAAAGGGATACACACAACCTTTACAATGCACGAAGGCCATCATACACCTACTTATTCTCCAAAGCTACAATTTGTTAATTCATGTGAATGCAAGAAATATCATGTTTTGGGTTTTTCTTCTTGCTTTCTTGATGTTATACTAGAGGATCAAGATGGACTTGGCCGTCTCTTACCACTTGTTCACAAAGTGGACAAAATCTTCTGAGAATGTAAGTCTGCCATTGCTCTTGAGCCGGGGTGGGTCACCCTTCACCACCTGAGAGAGCTGCTCAAAGACACTGTTCCACTTTGGGTACGGAAACTCCCCTGTGGCCACTTCATACTGGGGGAGAAATGAAGAGACATAACGACAGGTACAAAGTATGTTTCTGATACATCCTAATGTAAGTACTAGGAGAGAACAATGTAGGAGGCAAAAATGAAACTATTATGTTTTTCTTGTATATCTTCAAGATTAAAGGGTGTGTACAGTCTGGTCGAGGTGAGGATTTAGCTTTCAACATTTTGCGAGATATTCAGAAACACCCTATGAGATGTCAAAGAGCATGCAATTCTAAAAGGTATCAATTGTTTATTTGATGAAAATCGGTTTTGAAATGGCTGAGATATCTAAAAACAAGGTGAAACAAAGAGATGCTAATAAAGTTGTGGCATGTCGCCTTTTATTATTATCACTTTTTTTGGATATCTCAGCCATTGCAAAACCAATTTTCATCAAATCAATGTTGAATCCTTCTTAAAATTACATGCTCTTTCATATTTCATAAGAGGTTTCTCATTACCTCAACCAGTACTGTACAGTCCCTTTAACTGTTTTGCCGATACCCTAGATATTAGTACATGCTTAAATTAATGATAACTTGGCCTAATTCAAACTTCTGCATGCCAAAAATTGCAAAGACCTAAACATGTCTAAGTAACCATTATCCATTTACACAAAATTCACAAGCATGTAACTGTATCACTTATACCCTACATTTGGGATATATGTTAAAATTAACAACAATTTGGCTTAATTCAATGATGGCACATGGAATTATCAAAAACTTAAAAAATCCAAACCTTTGGAGTAGATAATCTGATGATACTCAAGCGTCACTGATGTGTTCTATTTTGTGTCAGTCTCTGGATTCATGTAATGTATCCTTAAGGGGTAAATTTCCCTTTCATTGGTGATTGATGATTGCATTAGAAAATTATGGACAAAAGAAAAACAGGAGAATCTTGTAGGCAAATTTTATCATGTGTCCTTTGATGACCATTGACCTAATAGCACATGAACTTGGGCAGTGCCATAATATGAAAGTTCCTATGTCAAATGCCACAAATCACAAGTATTATACAAATTTAGGTCTGCCTGAAAACCAAAGATGAAATATTCAATGATACTCATACCATCACATTCTAATTCTATAGCATACTATTACAGCCACTTATTTTACGCACACTGTTCCTGGTTCCAGTCATGTCTGCATTATGCACATCCACAGAATATCCATGGAGGTATCATTGACTGAATTTAAAGTGCAAAACAGATCACTGGAGTAGTACTTGACGTGTCGAATTTAGTACGAAATCAGGCTATCATGACACTTCTGTCACACTGATCATTGTTTCTTGTTTTGTACATATCAGTCATTTAAATGAATATGTACCTACATTAGAAAAGCAGTTTTAGGTATAACAGTGTACTGATGAAGCAAGTCTGATGGAGCCTGTTGGTATGCTTACCATGGTGATTCCAAGGCTCCAGACATCGGACCTGATGTCATAGCCTGGTCTTGACTGGAAAGGGTCTATCCTCTCAGGCTGCAAACATTAAACAGAAATTTCTGGTTGTAAAGCAGCTCACATGGAAATGATAAGCAAGACTTGATCTGAAGGAAGTAGTTGATATTGTAGGCCATGTTCAAGCTTAAAGGGACATTCCAGACGATTTTCATAATTTCACATCATGTTGTACATAAATTGACAACTCCATGTATAGATTTGTGGAATTTATTGTGGTTCTTGAGCAGAGAAACAATACTTTGAAAAAACCTCAACAAATTACACTGAACAAGGATGATGACATAGGAGGTTCACATATTTCAGAAATGTAGCAGTGTAATCCATTACAATACCGCTTGCTTGAGAGTTCACATGTGTATAATCTATGCATGCCTTCTTCTTTTGTTCTGCTTCCTTGAGCCCCAACTCATGCATTCTTATGGTGACTCTGCCATGTCATCATCCTTGTTTATTGCAATTTGTTCTAAATTTTGACAATACTCTTATTCTTCATCGCAATTATCACAAATTCTGAAACTCTATCCTTAGTATAACTAATTTATAATTGTTCAAATGAAAAAATCTGAAAATCATCCGGAGGTCTCCTTTAAAATTGAATCAAACCATATCAAACCGAAGCATACCATACCATACCTTGCCAGATTGGATAAGGAGCATTCAAGCACACTGTGGAGAAAACGTATCTCATGAGTTTTTTCTGGACTTGACTCAGAGGGGTCACAAGTTTTCTAGCAACAGGGTCATGCACCTTGCACACTTACGATACATACAGGTGTCCCAAACAAAGATAACCAACTCATTGCATTATGACGTTGTGCATGTTATGCGCATTCTTCTCGTGCCAAATTCTGATTCAGTACACTTTTGTACACTTTGCATTCAAACGCTCTCTGGCATGGTACAGGACATTGCATTACGCTTTTGGAGCACAAATGGGAAGTGTTCCACTTTTTGGCTCTGTATGATACAGTACGGTACACTTTGGGAGCATTTGAGCACTCAAATGCACATGACTACTTATGGATGTACATGACAGAACAGCATGCTCACATATAATATCTAAAATTATACAAATTTGTCTTCACTTCTTGTCATTCTTCCATAGATACATGCAAGATACTGGTTTGCTTACACCATCAGTTGAATGGCAGTTTTTCTTTTCATAACATGGCAACAACCAATCCAATGGCACAGTAGCAAACAATCAATTTTAGGGGGAAAAAATCTGACATACAAGTCATCAGGGAAGCTGAGGTCAGTGCTGTATTCCACACATGGCTGCCTTCTAATCATGATTGATACCAGCACATTATGTAAGTTCATTACATCACATCACACATTGAAAAGCCATGTTACATTTCTGTGTGCACTAGCACAGACTGAATGCACACAAACACTAGTGTATTCAATGTTACAGCAGAAGTCAGTCATCTCATCTTACTGGAGTGGCACTGGAAATTGATGCAGAGTATGTTGAGTGAAATGTGATTGACTGATACCCAAATTCATATATGGATTGAATGAATGCAGTAATAATAGTATAACACACCAATGAAGTTTAGACAAAATTGGTTAAGTCATTCAAAAGTTATAAATCTTTTAAAGTTTTGGTGCAGCCATTGCTGAATGAGGAAACTAATACAGTTTGAGATGTCACTGTAGGACAACTATATATAATATTTTAAAAAAATATCAAGAGATTCCCATAAAATTTCATTTTTAAGTGCACATTTCCTCAACTTCTTACTGCCAAATCGTCGCTGGGGTGATAAGACCTTGTATCTGCAATTTTGGTAAAAATATGTTTTTTGGATTAATGGTCAAATAATGGGTTAAGTGATGTCCTGTCCAAATCCCAACTGTCTTACTCCAAAAATGAAGCCACCACGGCATGTCAAAGGAAAGGCTATCCCATTTGCCACAGTGCTTTGGCCGCCATGTTTTTTGGCTCTCCTGAACATTTGACGTTTTGTAGATACGAGGTCTTATCGCCCCAGCGACGAAATACTAAGGGGAATATCCCCTGCTCTCTAAAAGAGATAAGTTAAGCGCTCTTTCGTTATGCTAGAAAAATGAAAATGTGCTGAATTCTCTAATTATTTTCTTTATATTGTTGTTCTGCAGTGACATCAGGAACTGTTGTAGTCTTCTCATCCAGCAATGTGGACACGGAAACTTTTAAAATTTGAATATTTTTAACAGAATGGCCGAAAATAGGTTGCATTGGTAGAGGTCAGTGTTCTCCAAACAATTTCTATGCACATAATGATTCATATGGCATAATGTCACCACCTCATTTTTTTCTTTTTTTTAATGTATTACTGATGACCTCAAGGACAGAGTCTCCAATCTGTGACAAGACTAAACAAGGGAAGGGTAAAATGTGCTCTGGCTATTTAATATGAATTACACAAACGAATAATTGCCCTATTCTTCATGACATGTGTCTCTGCCTATGTAGAACAAAAAAACAACAAAAAACAACAAACAACAAAAAACCAAAAACAACAACAACAACAACAACAAAAACAGTGCTCCTCCTGCCCTGGCCAGAGTCTTAGAATCAAGGTAAGACTTGAGAACACCACACTGAGTGACAAGTGAATACTTACTGCCATGTATGGTTTGCATCCTGCATCCATTGTCCTTGCTATTGAGTCCACCAGCTGACCACTGATCCCAAAGTCACATAGCTTTATGTTGCCCTTTCCATCCAGTAATATATTTGAGGGCTTTACATCTAATATGTGGGGGTAAGTAAAGAAGCGAAAGACATACAGAGATCATTTTGCTCAGAACAGTAAAAATACATCATTGACGATTTTAAACATCTAGAAAGGTTTCTTGCAATTCCTTTAAACGTATGTAGCATTGTCATCAAAATTTAGAGGTCTTCTCTGATCTGAGATGCTTAGTTTGAATACATAAAGATCACTTTAAGCAAACAATTATGAGCCCTAGGACTGCTAAAAAAGTGCATGCACTTATTACTTCTCGTTTGGATTTCTGTAATGGTCTACTGTATAACACATCAAAATCACAACTAGACCGCCTTCAAAAGCTTCAAAATAATGCTGCCCGTTTAGTTTTATTGTCATCTACAAGAAAACATGTAACACCCTTACTTATCTCTCTACACTGGCTGCCCATTCGTTATCGAATCATGTTCAAGTTGCTGCTATTTGTTTTTCATTCATTACATGGAACTGCTCCTCACTACAACTGTAGTGCGATTACCCCTTACAATCCTTCTAGGCACCTTAGGTCTTCAAACTCATCTCTACTTGCCATACCACAAACTCATAATTCTTGAGGTGATCGATCATTTCTGTATGCTGGCCCATTCCCATGGAATAGACTCCCACAAAACATTCGTAATCTGTCCTCTCTATGTGAGTTTAAGAGCTCACTTAAAACCTGGTTATTTAGACAAGCTTTTTTGTAAACATTTCCTTTATTCCTTTTCTCATACCTCCTTTTCACTGGTTTTTCCTCTCTGCCTCTCTTTCTTGCGCCATGAGCATCTATTCATGATGGATACCCGCGCATTACAAGTGTTCATATTACTATTATTATTTATTCACTTCAAAGTGTTATGGTATAGATGATAGAATGGAACAGGAGGAATACTACACATGTAGTGTATCTGTAGCAAGCATGTTTTTCTTTCCTAATGTCACTAGTCTAAATGCTGCAGTTTGTCAACTCGTCTTGTAACAAACACACTTTTACCTTACCAACTTCTATGACAAATCAGAATTCCCAGGCCAGAGATCACACCTACTAAAAGATATTCCAACTGCATTATAAAAAAAGAACCAAAAAAAAAAAAAAAAAAAAAAGGAAGAAAAAGGAAGGAGCAGCATGGGAACTTCTTACTGCCAAAGTCAGGGAGATTCACGTAAAAAATCAATACATACAATAACTAAAAGGATAGTTATGAATGCTTGTTTGCACTTTTTTCGTTTTCATTCTTTCTTTTTTTTCTCCTGCACTTACCCTTTCAAAGGCACATTTTAAACACCATGATATTGTAATGCAAATGGCAGAGGATGCATCCTGTCTGCCAATACTCAAACTAATCCTTCTCAAAATTGTTCCCTCCACCCTTTCACGAGTTAGGACAAGCAATCTCACCAGAGCTTTAGTCTTACCTCTGTGGATAATCTTTAGTGTTTCTTTGAGGTAATTGAGAGCTTTTACTGTCTGTAGACAAAAAAACAAACATGGAAAATCGCAATGACTTCACAATGAGCGGGATGAAAACAGTTTCAATATCTGACAAACATATGTAGTAGTTTGGACCACATCTCCATTTGTTCCTAGACGGAGATGTAGAAAGAATGGGAAAGATGTCTCTGCATTCAAGATAAACAGTATGATGGATATGCTTCACAAAAAACCCTATTTGTAATGACTACAAAAATTAAAAAAACAAACAAAAACATTTTCATTTTTGACAGAATATGAGATGAAGTTTTGATAAATCAGCAATGATGTCATTCAGCTGTGTCCACATCCATCAGGACAGAATTCTATTTTTTGTACCCTTTAATCACAAAACATATCACAAACAGAGTGGACTTTCTTGGTTAAATAAAGAAAGATGATACACTTGCTCTCATAGGTCTTGTCAGATTTAAAATTTGAAATACATAGTATCTGAACACCACAGTAGACACACTGAGGACCAAAACAGTAGTTCTGCATACCTGGTCTTCATGGAAAGTGCTTGTATGACTGCAGTTTAGTGCCCCATCAGAATTTAAAAAAAGAAAGAAAAAAGACTCGCTGGAACCTACAAGGACTGACTTGAATTTGAATGGCATCATTCTTGTTCAAAACTTCATGCTCATATAACATTTTCATGTATTAACCATAAAATGCATATCATTCCCCTGTTGATGAAAAAGTTTACATAGTACTGACAATACAAGGCAATGGCGGTTTCACTGCAACACATGCTTTCTAGAAGTAAATACCCTAGATTCCAGCATCAGCAAATGGATGGTGCTTCACTTACCGCAAAGGCAATTTTTCCTAAGATGTGTTCAGGTATCCGACTGTTTTGAACTTCCGTGACAAAGCGATAGAATTTGTCTAGTGAGGTATCCATGAGCTCCATACAGATCCAACAGTCTCCCTGCATGTCCACAGAAAAAAAACAACAACCAGAATTCAAAGAGCTGTTATAGTTCCCTGTAAGAATGGGTGCATGGACGTCAATACATCGGAAAGGGGGGGGGGGGGGGGGGGGGGGAAGAGGGGTTTTTAATATGTAGGCACCAGGAATAGTCAAACTCTACCTACCCCCACCCCAATACCTATAGAAATACTATTAGCCCTAAACTTTAATAAATACATTTTTTTTTTTTTTAATCAAAACACCTGACATACATGTATACATGTATACCTTGCCACATCTCCCAAACTGAAGATGATTAGTTTGACAGGTTTCCCTTGAAGAAAGGTTTAAACAACAATACTTTGTTTCTGGATGAAAGGAGAAGTTCCATCAAACTTGAAACTATATGAGCACTACACTGAATGTACACTCGCAAAAAAAGAAAGTGAACACTTATTGAAGTTTATATTTCTCATAAAATATTTGTCTAAAAGTTAAAGTATTATATACCATATGAAAAGTAATTAAATTGGCTATCAACCTGGTAGGTCAATGAAAAGGTAAACTTCACGCATGAGTGAACACCTTCATTTTTCTTTTCAAAGGCACAAAGGTTAAAATTGCCAGAATTAGCAAGCTGTAATTCATGCGTGCTCTTCATAAGCGCTTTTCCATGTAACAATAAGAGAAAAAAAAAGACAAATTTAATGCAATAAAAGATATGAATTAAGTTGCAAAAAATAAAGCTATGAAGTTAATCTTTGAAGCCTAAAAGCTCAATCAAGGCTAAAAAGAGAATGGAGGAAAATGAAGAATCTTCTGTCAAATCCAGATTTTAAAAAAATGAGAGAAAAAACAATAAAAACAAAAATGGTAGGAATTTGAATTGATTTCTCATATCAAAAATTGTAAATAATATTTGACTCTTGAATTTGCATCTTGAATTAAATTACTAAATTAAAAGAATGAAATAAATATATTCTGTGTATTAAATCATCTTTATTCCCTTACTCCCTATGTCATTTGACATTTGAGTTCACAGAAAATTCTTATTTTTCCCCTATAGTTTCCAATTTTGCTTTTGTTTGAGATTATACAGAAATAAAGAGATCGAAAACTTATATTTGCTATTTCATTTATGTCTTTCATTGTGTTAAACCGGTCATTTGTTATCATTGCTGTCTTAAGGGGTATTTCCTAATGAAAGACAACATGTCATTTTTGCAATTTTTACTTAGAGTGTTTTGGAGAATAAAAAGAAAGTGTTCACTCGCACGTAAAGTTTCCCTTTACATTGACCCACTAGTTTGATAGCCACTTAATCAGCCTTAATATGGTATATTTCATGTTGATTTTCATCATAATCTTCCATGAAAAATATGAACTAAAAAAGTTTACTTTCTTCTTTCTTTTTGCTGCATGTAGAAAGAAGAATGAGCGCAATGAAAGTTTGAAGAAAATCAGATATGCTACTCAAAAGTCAAGAATTTCTAAAGTTTGGGTTAATTGCATGTTCCCCCATATCTGGGGGAAACCATATTGTGCTCCCCCCAAACATTGTTACAAAAATACAATTTTGCATAAAGAAAAACACATAACACACACACACACACACACACACACACACACACAAACTTTCTTGGTTGCCAAAAGAGCACATGACTTAGCTCTCCTACAAGGTATGGAAAAAAACTTTGTTGAGGAAATGAAGTTCATTTAAAAAAAAAAAAAAAAAAACTTGTGAGATTTCATTTTCATACCATCATTGTACCATATCAACATTACAAATGAATTGCATTTATAGAGGTCAACACAAGGCATTGAGCAAAACTTTTCAATGTATAGTTTTATATTCCTAAAACTGCTTCCGCATATTTCACTACTGTAAAACCAGAAACATATGCAGTGTGAAATGGCCTTTTTGCGGCAATGAAACTTTCAAGAAATACTCCTGGCTTTCCATGCATTGTGCAGACAAAAACTTTTGCATGCATTTACTTTCACAAATTTTGGTTCCTTGCAAAATTTAAAAAGTTTCATACATGTGAATATTTCTGGTTGTACAGTGATCCTCCTGTATTCTTTGAATCCACATATGAGTTTAGGGAAATATCCCCTTCAGAAAGAATCAAATACATGTAGGATTGTCGACCTTCAATAGAAAAAAAAAAGACATTTTCAATGACAGTCCATTATCTGCACTGAAAAAACAAGGCAAGTGCCAAATTGTGTCTCGCCCATTCGCGTACAAGAAATTAGTATTTTTCTAATTCCCAGAAGTTTATTGACCCGCCTATGACCTTTGACCTTGTGGTAACCTTCAACTCCCCAAGGGACATTTACCATCCAAGTTTGGTCACAAACAGACAAAGGGATCAAAAGTTCTGAGCCATAATCGAAACGTGCCATAAAAACTTAATGGGCCCTAAAAATTTGTTGACCCCTGTATGTGACCTTTGACCTTGTGATGACCTTTACCTCCCCAAGGGACATCTACCGTCCAAGTTTGGTCACAAATAGACAAAGGGATCAAAAGTTATGAGCCATAATCAAAACACGCCATAAAAACTTAACATTGGGCCCTAAAAGTTCGTTGACCCCTGTCTGTGACCTTTGACCTTGTGGTAACCTTCAACTTCCCAAGGGACATCTACCATCTAAGTTTGGTCACAAACAGACAGATACATCAAAAGTTACGAGCCATAAACTAAACGCGCCCTAAAAACTTAACATTGGGCCCTAAAGTTCATTGACCTCTGCCTGCGACCTTTGACCTTGAGGTGCCCTTCATGTTTCGTATAATGTGTAACTTTGTATAACCACTCTTCCCTCCATGTAGCATTGAAATTGAAATCCTCAGTAGAGAGTTATTCAAGTTTTTGTAGCGTTACGGACAGACGCCGCAGGCGATCCCTTAGTCTCTCCAAACCTCCAGTGGGCTCGACAAAAATGACAGCTCGACTTTCACTTTCCCTGACCATGTATTCCTCACCAGGAAAATTACTTATCATAATCAACACCAATCAGCAACAATGAGACAGGCAAGGAAGTACTGATGCATTACTAGACCAATTAAAGAAACATAAAGACCTTTCTTGTGCTTTCAGGTACACAGACATGTAACATAAGTTCACTATATCTCGCCTTAGTTCTTGTAATGCTCACAGCTTTCCCTCTCCATTCTAACAACCATGTTACTTTGCACGTACCTCTTTGAAGAGTGCTCCAAAAAATTTGATGATGTACTCGCAGTTGGCACTTCGCTTGACAACATCTAAGTCCATGAGGAGTTGCTTTTGGTCTTTTTCATCCACCGTGGACCGTATCCTCTGTTGGCAACAAATATCACGTAGAACATTATAGCAATAGTCTTTGACTTTATGACCATTACTCCCTTAGGCAAAGTAAGTTGAATCTACCATGACACAGTCCATTAGGATGGGGATTGCTAAGAATGAACCTCACAGTTGTATACAGTTAATACCTTTATGTGACAAAACATTGAGATTTCCTAGTCAAACTCTCATGAGGCAAAACAACCAAACAAAAACCAATCTTAGACTAAACTTGGCATCTTTGACTGTATATTAGCAATCTGATATGACAACAATGAAATAAACGCACAAATAGAAAAGTAAATTTATCTTTCATGGATAGACAAAATATACAAGAAATCAAGGGCTAGGGCAGGAAAAGTTCATGTATCAGTCACTTTAGTATTTTGTGATACGATTCATGTATCATACAAGATTCCATCTAAAATTCAAAAGAAATCTTACCTTGACAGCCATGATGCTCTGGCTCTGCCGATGCCACATTTTGTTGACTGAGCCAAAGGCACCCCGCCCTATCTCTCCCCTGTCCTCTAGATCTTCTGATGTGAACTCATACGTCTGCAATACATAAAGTGGACCAGGTGTAGGCTTTGAAAGCTGACTTTCAGAAAAATATTCATAAACATAAGAAACATAAGAAACAATATGGTGGAAGTGTCAGTACTGTCAGACAGTAAATTTAATGAAAAGTTGGAAATCTAACACATTTCCATGAAAATCTGATATCAGCCAAAACTAATAACAGAAAGAAAATGGCACTAAAGATCATCACATTAAGATATAGCTAAAAGACATCCTTGCTTGGTTTAATGACAAGCAAATATTTGATGCAAAAGATATAATCTACTGTGTTTTAATTTCATTTCAGGCTTAAACAGGCTTGAGAGACATTTTCTGTACACGTATGCTCCTCATCCATAAAGCTTGGAATGAGGCATCTTCAAGCAAACAGGAAATAAATACATGAATGCAAAATTACACTGAGACATACAACAATATGCATCTACCCAACATGCGCTCACTCGCAATAATGGATGTGAAAATGTGTCCTGCATATCATCTAATGCTGTCACTGTTATTTCCATTAAAGATAACCAGATAACCAACATCATGTATATTTTGATAGCTTTCTTTGTACATTCTTACTGTCATCTTTTGCTTTGTATCATCTTGACTGTACAAACATCAATTTCAAATTGTGATGAAAATGACACAAAAGAGCAAATGGCAGCCATCGCCTCAACAGTTTGCAGGGGCAGCTGTGGAGACCATGCAGCCTGTGTGTGCCAGCAAGCCGACACTGTCAGAAACCATCCTTGGCTGGATGAGTCACAGCCCAATCATGATGACGAAGAGGACAAATGCATCCAGCAGGGGGAATTACTTGTTACACTCATGGATGATCCCCACAGTGAGAGAGGGGGGAAGACAAGATCAAGTTCACTGACATTATTTCTCAGTTTAGTGCTCGTTTCCCATCATGAATGAAACTGCCATTGATGTTGTCTTAAAGGTACATCTTATCTGCTCCTTTCTTTGACATTGATTTCTTTTTGTCACACAGTGTAGTTTAAGAGAGACATAAAATCAGGTACATGTAACTGCTCTCTGGAATTTTCAAAGCTTGTTTTACTTCAGTATAAAATGACATACAGTTAATAGATAACACAGGGCTCGGCACTACCATTTTTCTTTGGTGGCCCATTTAGGACCCTAAAATCTTAAATCTTAGTGGCCTGAACAAAAAATGTTTTGGCCCAAAATAAAAGGAAACATAACGATCCATTTTGAAACTTAGTTGCCCTATTTGGCCTCCAGATGATAACTTTTTTTGAAATTTTGTGGCCCAACATCAATTTTTAGTGGCCCCTGGTGGTACCATGCCATTGATAACGTTTGGCCCAGGATAAAAACACAAACCAGAGACCCCATTTCATCCAGCAAAGTCACCCAATATAACACCTTTTCCTGCACTGATATTTGTACATCTCAGCAAGATGTTACATGTGCCATGTTCTGCATTGTTTGCATTAAACAGTCTATGCCATGACCATTTATCATACAAGAATGGGTCTGCTTGGTTTCATTTCCTGTACAATCAATCAAAACCATACAAGTGGACAGTGAGTGCACATCTTAAGTACATGGTGGAGATTTCTAAAGTAAAACTACAAGAGCTATCTGTGTCACATACAATGAAATAGTGACATACAGCAGACATTTTTGCTTTCATGATTTTTCGCTTTGCCTGATACATATATGTTCATGTGGTAAGAATAAAGACAGCTGTGGAAAGAGCATCAGCACTTCTGCAAAAATTTGGGAATTGATTGGTAATCTTGTGCAGACACTACTTAATACAATAAAAAAAAAAGACAATGATGTATTTCTGTGTCATTGCCCTGTGATTGTCAGATCTAGTTTAGCAGATGGGTGTTTGCCAGCACCATATGAGCATTATTTGTTGTACCGCTACCAGATTATCATACATGTCAAATCAAACAAGAAGCCTGTTTTTGTTCAAATGACTCTCCCAAATGCAACATGTTTAGTAATGCACAGCTATCAACTTTATCAATGAGTCAATGTCATATGATACATTTTGTATAATGCAGTGCGCTAGTACCCTGGAAATTCTGCACAATTCACATGATCAGTACTCTTCCACCTTGGTATGACTCACTGATAGAGAATGTACATTGTGTGCTTAGCAGCTGACTTTGGCAAAGTGTCAAAATCTAAATGACAAAGATGATTTGGTTGAAAGAATGTAAACTACATGTATACTTGTGCATTTTAATCAATGTTCGTGAATTTCTCATGAGGGTGAAGGGCCCTAGCTTTGGCATATAAAATGTGTTACATCCATTTACCCCGCCCTTCTTGGCACAGTATTTGGTAAAGAGGCACATTGAATCTTTATAATTTTTAAAATTATGTCACTCAATTCAGTCTAGGACAGTGATTCTATCCGGTAGCAATGCTACTACACATTTTGTACACTTGAAAATAAATGATAACAGATGAATACAATTCTAACATTTTCAGTATTAAAGGATGTCAACCCATCAACTGAAATCCCAGCTCCATAGCTCCATGAGATCAATATGAAATTAAATGTGACAAAAAATGAGGGTATATCAAATCATCAGTGATAGTGTGATCGCGAAGTACTGATTTTACCCCACGATGCCTGTGGATTAACACTATCGTATTACTGGTAAAAACTTGAAGATCTATACATGTTACCTGAAGAGCTGACTGTTGAGCAGTGTCCTCTGCAATATTCAAGCAATACTGATTGTCATTCCTGATCTCTCTGAAATATTTAGTACACATCACAGTCCTTGCCCATTCCCATCCCTCCCCTCCTCTCTCCCAAAGTTGATCGAGTCTATGATGAGGTGGGTAGGCAATCAAACTACCATTCTCCAGTCAAATGGCTAGCTGGTGAGATGGGGAAGATGCTTAGTCATCCATCTTTGGCCTCATTGGAAACACCTCATTACAGTTCTGTGTTCCTCAGCAGCTCATCGTCTGGGCATTTTACATTTATTATTGTAGTAAAATCAGTTGAAACTACTCAAATACTGATCCAGATTGTCAAGGAAACATTATTCCCCGAATATTCACCATCATTTAATCATATTCAATCATATTTTTATATATTTATGACCAACCTGAGTATACATGCCCTTTGTCCCCCATTCGTTTAGTGTGTAGAGAACCAAGTTTATATGGGTATTTTGCAAAATAATTTTGCAAAATACCCATAAACAAATTTTTGCATAATCATTGAGTTAGAATCAGTTGAAATTACTCAAATGCTGTTCCAGATTGACAAGGGAACAATATTCCCCATACCATCATAATCATATCTAATCATATTCTATATTTTGTATGACCAACCTGAGTATGTATGCCCTATTTTTATCAGGATAGTTACTACTGAAAAATTGAATAGTTCAAAGTGTTTACTTCCATTGATGAAGGGCAGTTGCCATTTAGTTTCAATAAAAAATGACTTGACACAAGAAATATTAATTTCAATAAATAAGCAATACCTGCTGCATGGAACCCCAGTGATCGAGTAGATGATGTCTGTCTAGCAGTCAGGTCATTGATTCGAGTCACACCTCAGTATGTATACCCATGAATTTTGTCGTGGCTAACTATTGAAACTGAATAAGGACAATTTGTGTATCACTTGCAATAAAAAGGAATCATTTTACTTTATATATTTTTTGTATATATCACAACCATTTCAAATTGGATCTCCGTCACATAAACTTTGAATTCCTCTAGTCGTAGGATTGTATGCTCTTTAGTAATTCATATAATTGGTTTCCAATCATCTCATTAAATGTTGAAAACTGAATCCCCATATCTACAAAAACCATACCATCCCTTTAATGCTGATTTTTCATTGTGTATTTTGCCATTTTCCCCTCCCCCTTTCTGAAAATTGTTCAGTCAAGTACATGCATTGTTTCAAGTGTCTAAAACTCAAAAAGTAGCTACAATGTTGGGATGCTTTCTTCAGGATGATTGACCATTTGTGTACTGAGAGACCTTCCCAGCTAGCTACATGCATTCACATGCAATATGTATGAGGATGTCCCATACGTAACGCATTTGTCCCATACGTAACATTATTTCAATGCCTAATAGAATATATTTCTTTTACTGTTTTTTCTTTTTTCTATGGTATTTAATTTCTCTAAACAATAAATTAGAACTTTCCAAAAGGGCATTAAAATATCCTTAGCAATTTCAGAAAAAACCTAAAAAAATGACCTCAATTTGTTACGTATGGGACATCTCATGATAGGACACGAGCTAATTCGCATAATCATTTGCATAATCCCTAAATTTTTATACCAAGTTAAACTATTTGATGAACTTCTTATGTCCACATATTAATCAAATATCATTTGCTTTCCTTTGAATTAATATGAATTTTTATAAATGTCCCATACGTAACGCTGTGTTTCACATTTATGCAAATGAGCCCTTAAAATTTGCATAAACTTACATAATATCATTTTTTCCTCAGTAGCATGAAACTGACAAGAATTAATGTATGCAAATTTGCATTACCTGAATTTGAATCCCTGTCTCTCACAAGCCAGATTCCAAACATTTCAGATGCAAGGCTAACAAGAAAAAATTGATAATTTTCTTTGTTGTTGTTGTTTTTTCCCTTCAGGTATGGTAGCCCAGTTCTATTAACCTGCTCAAGACATATACTAGGAACCTGAGGTATTGATGATCTTAATGTCCTTTAATGTAATTACAACATTGAAGCTCCTATAGTTGTGGGCTCAGTCTAACCAGCCAGCATACTCAGTTTGACCCTAACCTGCATCTAATACATAAATACTTCTCTGTCCCCTTACACGTCATGCAAACACAGGCATTCATACATGCACGCACACACACACACACCCTCTTGACCTAGATACTGGGGACTTTGCGAATTTAATCAGCAAAATTTATGCTTCATGCCTAAATGCCACTTAATAGAGAATGTCAGGGTGGCACATCTCAAATACACACAAGAAGTATCTTCGAGACAGCATAGCCCCTGTAGCCAGCCTAGTAATGCTCATTCTGCGTCAATATTGGGAGAAATACTCACTCCACCGAAGAAAATAGATGCTCTGTATCACTGATCAATTTGTAGACAATGAAAATATTACCACGTATGCTCAACACCCCTCTCATTCGCAAAGTGAATTTTTCTTGGAAACAAGCTGGGAGCATACATTATGGTCTCCTGACATGCAATGTGAATATCATACATATCAGGTAAACATGGAATTTCATCACTACATGGCTTCACCATTTTACTTCATATTTTAGGTACTTAACAATAAATTAATGTACACTTTGTGTAGCATGCTCAGCTTGAGAGGTAAAGCCAATCCACAGGGAGGCTCTGTAATCACTTGTGGGTAATTAATAAATCTATGATATCCTAGCCAAACACGGAAAATAGTTTTGAACAAGGAAATGTAGAAATTACGCGGTGCGTAATATATGTCCCCGCCGGAAGAAGCATTTAGTAGCAAAATGTACAATATAGGTAAAAAGATCAAGGTCAAAGGTCAAAGAAGTCAAAGGTTAAAATTCTATGTAGAAGTTTTGAAGCCCTCACCTAGTGCCATCACATAAAGCAAACGGAATCGAAATCGGGTTAGAAATGGCGAAGGAGTAGCATTTTGTAGCCAATGTACAATGAAGGTAAAAAATCAAGGTCAAAGGTCAAAGAAGTCAAAGGTCAAAATTTTGTGTAGAAGTTTTGAAGCCCTCACCTAGTGCCATCACATAAAGCAAACGGAATCGAAATCGGGTTAGAAATGGCAAAGGAGTAGTATTTGGTAGCAAAATGTACAATACAGGTCAAAATCAAGGTCAGAGGTCAAAGAAGTCAAAGGTCAAAATTCTGTGTAGAAGTTTTGAAGCCCTCACCTAGTGCCATCACTTAAAGCAAACGGAATTGAAATCGGGTTACAAATGACGAAGGAGTAGCATTTTGTAGCAAAATGTACAATATAGGTCAAAAATCAAGGTCAAAGGTCAAAGAAGTCAAAGGTCAAAATTCTGTGTAAAAGTTTTGAAGCCCTCACCTAGTGCCATCACATAGAGCAAACGGAATCGAAATCGGGTTAGAAATGGCGAAGGAGTAGCATTTTGTAGGCAATGTACAATATAGGTCAAAAATCAAGGTCAAAGGTCAAAGAAGTCAAAGGTCAAAATTCTGTGTAGAAGTTTTGAAGCCCTCACCTAGTGCCATCATATAAAGCAAACGGAATCAAAATTGGGTTGGAAATGGCGAAGGAGTAGCATTTTGAAGCAAAATGTACAATATAGGTCAAAGGTCAAGGTCAAAGGTCACAACTGAAATTCTGTATACAAGTTTCACAGCTCCCATGTAGTGCTATCATATAAAGCAAACAGAATCAAAATCGGGTTAGAAATGGCGAAGGAGTAGCATTTTGAACATTTTGATCACACATGGACGCACGGACGGACGGACAGACGGACAGACGGACACACACACGTACGGAGCCCGTTTCATAGTCCCCTGCTCGAACTCGTTCGGCGGGGACAAAAAATGACATAAAACCGAAGAAAAGTATCAACTCAGTAAAAATCAAACAAATCAAGTTTCAAGACTGCTATTATCACATGACTCATCAATAAGTCAAAAATGTTATATCCAGTGGGCATAATTATGCCCGGGCCACTAGTATAATAAAGCTCTTTCATTACTCTTTTCTTTCTTTTGCAATTGAAATTTTACTGATTTAGCATTTTTTTCTTCAAAAAGGTATTTTCTCAGACTTTGCCAAATAGACACACCATGGAAATAATTTCCTTACACATCTGAGGCAAGTACAAGTTCAATTTATACTCTTTTAACCTGCTCAAGTACATGTCTACACTGTACTCAAAGATAAAAAGGGATGACCATGGGCACAAAAGACACCCAAATTTCAAAGTTTCACATCCCAAATATAGGCACAAATGTAAATGTTAAGAAAAAATACAAACGTAACAATCGGGTTTTCTATGCATACAGGGCTACTTGAAAGTTGTCCGCAAACCAATATGGGCATAAATTCTACTGGTTTTCTCAGAAGCCTCTATCTGTTTACATCAGGTTTTTATGTGAAAATGAGGCCCAATGATGTAAATTCTCCTTCAAACATATGTTACCCTATACCAAAAGGAGCAGAAATCCCCACGGCTCCTCAGACTCCCTGCAGCCAGATGATTGATTAATTCCTCCCACTGCTAGGAACCAATATAGGCAAGCTATGTCTTCCCACACAAAGTTTTTTACTCTCTGCTTCACAGGGAACCCTTTCATGTATCAATACATGTGCATATCTAAATCTTTCATGGGGTGTTAGCTCCGAACACAGAATGGTAGCATGAAATACACTATTGCAGTGTAGACAAGATGTTATATTCATGAAGTCTACTTCACTAACACTTTCATAAGCTTAAAATAGATGAAAAGAAAATGGTGCCACATTTTTTCACAGCTGATTGTCAAATATGCTTTAAAAAAATCCACAGAAAACAGGCACACTCAGTAACAGTTTACATCTGGGAAATAGAATCTTGCTTTTTTGTCTAAATTACTGTAACGTTTTATTTTGTATTCCTTTGTTATTCTGAATGTGAAATCTTACAAAATGGAAAAAATAATATCAGCATGAAAATATTCATATACATTGAAACATTACCTCATTTCACATACTTCATATATTTTTTCTGTTGTCCTCTGACTATAGTATTCTGGACTTCATGTAGTCCTCATGTATTTTTTTTTTCAGCTCACAAAAAAATAACAACTGCTTTGTCAATGTTTTGTACTGTTTACGAATGTACATATATGCGTTTGGCAATAACTTAAAACATTTATATCAAGCAATCAGGTATATCTGTGGGGATCATTTCAAAGTGGTCCATAGGTTTGTCTAGCATGTTATGATATCAATACATAACATTTCTAATACACATATAACATTTTTCCAAAGGATTACCAATTGGCCCTCTATATTTTTCTCCAAGTATCTTTTTGAATTTGACATGAATACATGTATTTGTCCTCCTTGAATTAATACGGTCACATACACACACGTACACACACAAAAAAAAACACAAAAAATAGAGAGAAATAAATATCAAGTTTTGCTCTCTTCATGATAGTGAGTAAAAATTCTCAGAAACTATATCTACATGCCTGACTTATATATATAAAACATTCGAGTAATGACATGTAAGTACATCCCTCATTTTTCTGGAAAACCATGTTGAAAGTTTCAAAGACTAAAAATTAAACTACAATGTGCTCACTAAAAAGTTTAAAAAGGTAATATAGTCATATATATTCCATTTCTTTTTCCTTTTTTTAAGATAAAAAACAATACAAATCATACTAAACAATGGACAGCATTACAGCCATAACCACAGAATGGCAACTTGCGCTTCTCATCACAGCTCTGTACTTTCGTTTGGTTTGTGTGTTTGATTAATTGACTGATTTGTCAAAAACAAATTTTGTAAGTACAAAGTGTGCACATATACAGGACTGGAACGTGAACACGATGCACTGCTATCAAATGCACCAGTTTGTTAACAGAGCCCTTCTTCACTGATTTATGAGGTCTGGGTGTGTCCACTGACTTCAATGGCTTACCTCATCTGGTGAGATGCTGAGCTTGCCAATAGACTCCATACTGCGTGACCTCATAGAATTTCTATGGATGAGAGAGATAGAGGGGAAGAGATAGGGAAAATAGACAGTCTGGCATCCTTCACATCTACAGAAAATTTATGGAAATTTAAGTATATGACATGTCACACTCTAAATGGCATTTTTCCACACCTGCATAATAAAAACTACTACACACCTCTGCAGTCATAAATTCTCATGTGTACACACGATCAGATAGGAAAAGGACCAATCTATCCTATTATGCACTACCAACATCAATTCTATACACACAGTGTACAACAATTAAAAAAACAAAACATGTATCATACCAAAATATTTCCTTTTTCCAAACAGTCATCTTGGCATCACATTCTCATTTAATATCTGAATTCTACATAATGATTCCTCCCTGACATTTGAGGTTGGACAACCTAGAGGGCAGTTGTCTTATAGCTAAATATATGCTCTAAGTTGCTTAAAGTGAAAACTAAGTTTCGGTAAGTGCTTGAGAACCCGTCTAGCATAATTTCATTTTTGCTTGCAATATATCGAAAGAGTCCACTAAGAAACTTACCTGGCTGACGCGGTTTGCCGGAATGATGAGTCGGTTTAGAGTATTTTGAGAAAAATAATAATAGTAGGAAAACCGACTTTTATTCCAGAAGGCTCCAGACTAACTTGTTCTCGGGAAAAATTCGACCCTACTTCAGACAATTCACACGCAGTAAAAGTGATCGCCACATTCTACTGGCCACTGCATAATACCAAATGAGGCCTAACTGAATGGACAGGAAAGTGCGTGCTAACGTAATCCTGTACAAAACAAAACAATGACAGCGCGCGGTCCTCAGTTGCTGAGACGCGCGGTCTTTGGAGTTTTTGTTGTTGTTTATCAAGCGCCTTTGATTGTTTTAGAGGTGCTTGATAGGCGCACACTAATTTTGCATGCGCGCAAAAGAGGTTTTTGATGCGCGTGTTGTAACAACTCGGACCATTACTGCGAGTAGCCAGAACACGAAGCGCTAGTTTATACAGGCCGCTCCCATTGGACAACACTGTACAATCAGAGGGACAACCATTACAACTCATCCCCCGCCGTCAAAGCGAAGCCGAGTTATCCCCGAGTCCGAGTTTAGTCTGACCCCGTTCGGGTAAGTTCTGAGACTGAACCTTTTTGGTTAATATTTCGTATTTTCGTCGTTACCCATCGAATATCTTGTAATAACATCGTTATCCTGCACATTTCCTAAGCATACGTTCACATTTGGGACCGAAATTTGACAACTTTTGCAGGCGTACCAGAACTTTGTTTGGGCTTTAATTGAATCGTAACAACAAAAACGTGGGTCTTGATCTACAACTACAGTTAGCCAGCTCATACACCAACCACTCCTTATGTTGCACGACTGACAGCACAAAACAGGAAAGAGATAAACGTGCTGTACTAGCCAAAGTAAAATCAGGTGAAAAGAAAGGTAGAAATCTCATGCCAAGTGAAATTCTAAAAGTATAGATTTCAAAATCTAAAATGTTTTCACCAACTATACTGATGCCAGTTGCAACCAAATATGCCAATATTTGTTACTGGGATGTTTATTCCAGGGTAAAATATCCCAGGATGCTCTGCTCATGGGAGAACATGAAAACTGGTTCTATTATTATGTGATCACTTCTATCAAATCACTGACTGGTAGAACACAATGCATAACAATGGCTCTCTCCAGTTTATTAACACAACATTTGAGTCATAGGTACTTACAGCTGTTCTCTTTCCCTTGTGTTCTCTGCAGGCATCTCCACCAGGTTGGGTGTGCTGTTGTGGATGTTTAGCCTCAGTGATAGCCTGCCTCGCCCTCCTCCACTCACTGTAGCATGAAGATAAGTAGTTTCAAAACAATAGCATAGTGAGAAAATATGGTTGTTTTGTGCCACTTGATATTACATGAAATTCCAATTTCGTAAAGACATATAATACATTCTATTGTACAATCTGAATGCCTGACAATCACTATCACAAGGTTGACATGCTAAATCCTACCATTTCAGTGTTCTTTGTAAAAATGAACATTAGTGTTATCATTCTGGCATTTAGGAATCATTCTGGCATTTAGGAAACCACACAGCTAATGCCTTTTACTTAACCACACAAGTCTATTTGGTTATAATATAGCATTGTAGAATGGAACTTATCTTGTCAAGAAGCTCTTACTTCTTAAAGTTTCTATCAATGTAAATAAAATTTCCAATACTATGAATCCACAGATTCTTCACAATCTCATGACTTTTCTCCATCTCTGAGTAGAGCATAATAACATGTTTAAACATGCACTTCCCATTACATACAAGTGCTTGATTTATAGCTCTGAAATGTGTGAAACATATGTGTACTTGTAGATGTAGAAATATAACAATGTGATAGTACTATAGGATATAATAAAAATTGCAGTGAATATACATGTATTTCTACAAAAAAAAAGGGGGGGGGGCAAAATATATGAGCAGTTGAGATCACACATACAATGTTGTATGGTGTTTCTAGCAGCAGGTATAAACAATGCAATAAAAACTTTCAGAAGCCAACATTCTGTTTCAGATCAATGAAACAGACATGTATGTAGGTAAACTACTGTATACACTATAATTTTCGCGTACATAAATTTTTGCGAATTGCCGCTGTCACACATTTTCGCGAGTGATTAAATTCGCGATTGGGGAACCAGAGAAACTAGAAATGTCGCTACAGCGACTGGTTATACCCCCGCCAAACAACATTTCATAAGCTTTGGTCAAAACAACATTTCATAAGCTTTGGTCAAAAAACTGAGGAAGTAGTTAAATCCGCAAGATCTTTCCTTGATCTTCTGCCATTAATATGCCGTTACCATGGCAACGTACTTTCGGGTACTGTCGAAAAATGCGTCTTGCACATCTACAACCAAAGGCACACATCTGTACCAAGTTTCATGGAAATTGGGCAAAAACTGAGGAAGGAGTTTGCAACACAAAATTTTCCATCATTTTGGCTCATAATATGTGAGCTGTTACCATGGCAACATACTTTTTGTCACTGTCAAGAAATGTGTCATGCTGACCTATATCCTAAGACAAACTTTCAATATGAATTCCATGAGAATTGGAAGAACACTGATGAAGCAGTTTTGCCATGAAGCATTTTGCCCTATATTTTACCAATAACATGCCGTTACCATGGCAACGCACTTTTTGCCACTGTGGAAATGTGTGTCTTGCACATTAACATATTCAGATGAACATCTGTACCAATTTCATAAAAATTGATCAAAAACTGTGGGAGGAGTTCGCGACGCAAGATTTGTACCCATTTTTGCCCATAATATGCCGTTACCATGGCAACGTACTTTTGGGTACTGTCAAAAAATACGTCTTGCACATCTACAACCCAAGGCACACATCTGTGCCAAGTTTTATGGGAATCGGTTGAAAACTGAGGAAGTAGTTCGCGACGCAAGATTTGCAACGGACCGACCGCCCGACCGCCCGACCGACCGCCCGACTGACCGCCCGACCGCCCGACCGTCCGCTGATTCCTATATACCCCATTCACACTTCGTTTGGCGGGGGTATAAATATGAGGTGGCAAAGAAAGTGTGAATTTTCAACTTACTAGCAAATACGAATGATACTAGTTATACACTGCATGAAAAAAAAAAACTTCCCAAACTCTGCGAACTAGTAAGTTAGAATTCAACATTTTTGAAGTGGTTAAGTCCATCGCGCTAGATTTCTGACGAGTGGTCCCCTTGCGATAATGGATTGGCTCTCTACAGTATTCGTAAGTAGACGTGGACGTGCGTAAACAAGCTTAGCCAGTATGGTCTGTTCTGAAAGCCGTGACATGGTATACAGTACTAGTACTGAAATGTTCGTATCATCAAGGCAAGGGATTCATTTTGGAAGGTAATATTTTCGCGTGTTGTTAATTTCGCGAATAGCTCCCGACTCGCGAAATTCGCGAAAATAAACCCCCCGCGAAATATACATGTATAGCGTATACAATACGCTATCACAGACATCTCCACTCATTCCCTTTACACATTCTCTCTACAGTGTACCACTTCCTATATACAACAACACCTTGTACACCTGTGTGTAAAAGCAAAACTCAACAATGGTACAGTGTACATGAATCACGTACATGTAATTTCCTACACCTACATTCCATGTATACACTGCTACATGTAGTTCTTCAGTTGAACACCATACATGTACATATTTGATAACACCACATGATCATTAAAATCAACTGGCATAAATGATGATAACTGGTACAGTATGGACAATGTTTACTGCTGTACAAAATTGTATATCATTCAACCAATTATACTGGGGTACTGTTGTACACGTTCTATACAATCCAGTGAGACTGATGCATGTGTCAACTGATTTACGATTTCTTCTTTGATGGTGGTAAACATTACATTTATGATTCTCTCAATACCAAGGTATTCATTGATGGGTATAGTGAACATGGAATAAAAAGACAAATCACTTTGTTGAAAAACTCATTGGATACAGTACTGTGTAGCTTGTGGGAAGACAAAATAACATCCGTGGTTCCCGAATTCCTGGTTGAATATACCACTTGGCAGTGCCCAAAATCAACTTATGTAGTTGCTACTGCTAAGATAAGGGAAAACCCCTCACAATAAAGACCTTGAGACACTACTGAGGAATGGCTGCTGCAACAGGAACAATCCCATAGCATTTTCTGAGAGAAGGCTGAAAATTCCAAGATACTGGGTTTGTACTGGACTGGCATACGGTAGCCCCTCAACAGGAAGTTTTCTCTTGATAATAACAGACATGACAGTGTATTGTACATATACCGGTATATATGTATAAAACAAAAGTCCTCCAACACTGTGTCAACTTCCTGCTGTGGTTTCGAAATGAATAGAAAAATTTGTCTTTTTTTAATGTACGTGTACATGTATCACCTTTCCACCACATCGTGGTGTTCACAGCACTTCACAAATTCATACAAAATTGTGTATCTTCATTCCAGTCACTAGTGTTACACAACTGCGCCATATTATCAGTGATTAAGTTTAATAGCTTTGCTTAAAAATGATAATATTGTACAATGCTGATAGCATAGTATACAAGTAATGCTTTATTAGGTGAGTGTACTGTATTCACCACATATTTGGCAAGTCCAATTTTTTTTGCGAATCAGGACTTCACGACAATTACTTGAGTGGTAAAATTCACAAGTGTGGAGCACAGATACTTGTATCAGCACAGATCGTGCATTTTGATTTCATGAATTTTGGATCTTGCAAAATTCGCGAAATTAAAATGCACGCAAATATTTCTGGTTTTACAGTATACATATCGTCTGTTGAGAATGAGAAGGGCGTTAAGTTGTCTTGAACACTATGGGTTTAGCGACAACTTAACGCCCTTATCATTCTCCACCGACGATATCATGTCATGTGTATGTGTGTGTGTGTTTTAAAGAAACATCACCACTGTATCTGAAACAATGGATATATACACTATAAAAATGACATTTAAATCTGTGCTAAAATCTATCCAGTATCATAAAAAACACACCACATTTTGTTTTGTTGGTAAAGTGTTGGTTTGTTTGGTCTGCACAAAATCCTACACCTTGGTGTAGGCATCAGCATCCTACAATTGTACATTGTATACTAGACATGGTTTTAAGCAAATAGTTTCACTTGCTTGGCAAATATAGTGTACTGTACTTGTGGGTAAACTTGGCCACATGTAATGAGGGCGCTAGGGGCCGAGTTTACCCGTTAGGCCAAGTTTATCCATAAATACAGCTCACATTTTATCAACAATTACTGTATTACGCACATAAAATAATACAAGGGCATATGGTGTATACAATATCACTGTGTACCAATGGCGGATCCAGGAGGGGGCGCACAGGGCACATGCCTTAACTTTGTTTTCTCTTTTTTAAACAAAAGAAATACAATGTTAAAAAAAAATTAAACAACCGCAGGTGCCCACCCCCCCCCCCCTCTAATTTTGTGTTGTGCTTTTTAAAATAAAAGCATGCATGAAATTGCAAGATGATTTTTTTTTTTTTTTTTTTTTTTTGCTTGTCAGCTAATGAAACCTGGAAATGACACGGGGAAATTCCTGTTTAGGCCTCTTTTTTTTTTTTGTCAGGTGATCAACTCAGAAATGGTACCAGAAATATAAACTGCCTCCCCTTTATGGAATTCCTGGATCTGTCACAGATGTACAAAAATTTCTCTCAAAACAATAGATAGGAACTACCTGAGGAGAAACAGCTTACACAATGTGTGTGTGCACTTGAACTTCCTTTACAACACCTTCTCTGAAGGTCGACATGTCTGTATGTATCATACACACCGATTATAGTGTCATGGTTTGTTACACAATGTACATAGACACAGTTCCACAAGCTCACTGCCCTTGTCCAAGGCAAGGTACGCAGCTTTAGGATGCTAGCAGGGGAACGAGTGGGAGAGAAAGATCACTTTTCCTTCACTAAGTCTACATTGTACAGGTCCTACACTGTCAACACATGCAGATATCCCCGCTATGAGAATGGATCGGATGTTACTGTGGTAACCCACTGAATGATCACGGCAATTGGCTTTGGTCAGTACCATGACTCACCATTCACTTGGGTATACTCTGGTCTCTCTCCCAGGGCAACATGAGGTTCACATACCTCACGATATTTCTGCTTGTAAACACTGTACTTGATAGTGGCAAAATTTGGAGGTAATTGTGCATCTACATGTACATGTATACATACATGTAGATAGTGAACTGATAACTGTATAAACTTATAAATACTGTCATTCTTTCTAGATAATTTCCCCACACACACCTACATTGTAGGCCTACATGTACATGAAGAAAAGATGCCCAGCTGACAATATGGTCAATGGTAAAGCCCATACAATCTCAGCAATGTCCATCAGCTATGAGTATCTAGGTTGTACTTCCAGGTACATTTGTACACAGTGTATATTATTGTACTACCCAGATGTTCTATTTTTTGTTCTTTTTACAAAATCTCAGAAAAAAAAAACTGTCAAGATTGAATATCATACACAATTGATCTGGGGCATATGCAGGGGGAAAACGGTGTTTGAACAGTATAGTCATCTACATACCACTCACTCCTCCTGTCCATGAAAAATGTATGTCACCTTGACATGAAAGGCTCAAGATAAGTCTAACAACTTCCTGCTCCAAGTGGTAATGTTACCCTCTTTAATGCTAGCCGACAATGTTTTAAATGATAATCCCTGCAAAGCATCACATTAACCCGTTGAGGACCGGCTGATTTTGCTAAAACACGCATTTCCCATAGATTCCTGCCTGAGTATACTTGGGACTCGTCCTCCAAGGGTGAAAAAAAGGTGTTACAGGTCTTTTTCTACAAGATACATGAAATGATACTCATCAGTCCTGTCTTTTCCACCCAGCAGTGGTTTACTTTGTACATCTACACCAAGTAGAAGACCATACATGACCTTGTCCCGATCAAGCTTGAGACTTCATCAGCCCTGAAATTTTGCTGATGTCAATAAACATCCTCAGAACACATTCTTTAACCAAGCTCACGATGGTACAAAGACATACATTTGTACACACATACAATGTGTATAAACATATTGTGTCCAAGTTTTGTTGCCAAAAAGTACAAGTTACCCTCTGAGCAGGGAAGCTATGCTAGTCAAGCTAGACAACCCACATCGCGGGTGATGTGATTCAAGTCCTTGCTGAGTAAACCACCCGTAATGTATCCCAGGAATTCAGGGAAAACCACTGACCCCAATGCTGTGACTCACCTTCCTGAGTCCTCATTTGAACAAACTCTATACAGCAGTGTCATTCTACTACCTCTACCTGTACATCACGTCCACCATGGCAGACATGATGTACAACTCATACGGTACGAGATCACATCAGCTCAATTCAGTGATTTTGCAGACTTGTACATTTATTTCCAATGCACTTTCTGTTTTAATGCTTGCCTCAAGGAATTCAGCTTACAAAAGGTATCATTGCACCCTATGACAATGCACTCATGATTGATATAAATACCACTATGTGACACACATTCTACAGACTATTATGCATACATGTAATACAAATTTGTACACAAATGTGCATGGGCTGTCTGAATCATATGAGATTACACTATCAGCCATAGCAAGATACAATGCTACAAATGTACTGTATCACATGGCTTTGATAATAATCTCTTGTGTGTTTTTGGTCTTCAGAATAGATATACACTGTGTTTGAAATACAGTACGACTAGGGGGCATTTCATCAAGCGCTTTGTATTTTTTCTTTTCGGGGGGGGGGGGGGGGGGGGGACAAATTTGCTCTGTGCCAATCATACTGTAAAACACAATATTTTTCGCGGCATGAAATTTTCGCGAATTGGAGCAGACGGCCCTTTTCACAACATGATATTTTCGTGAGTTGCCTCTAATATTCAATGCATAATAGTGTAGACAACAACTTTCGCATGCATTTTAATTTCGCTAATCTTGCCTCTCGCAAAATTCGCGAAATTAAAATGCACGCGAACATTCTTCGTGTTACAGTATGCCAGGATTTCACTAGCTTAAAACAGTTTCTCAGGAAAACTTGTATCTGACAAAATGCTAGATGAAATGCCCCCCCCCCCCCCCCCCCCATAAGATACACTTTTTGTTCTGTTTGTTGCGTGTTTGAAATGTATCCTACGGTGTGATATTTGATAGGAGAAAACAAATATTGTATTCAATTCTGAGATTGACAACACCTTGACAAGTAAGGGATTGCCAACTCAATGTTGTCTCTTCAATGACTAGTGTGTACCAGCAGTTTGGCTGAAATTTGTCTCTCTTCAACACCCATAATGAGAAATTGTTATTCAAACTGAGATTTGATTTGTTTCAAAGCATTTCACTGTATACACGTTTGCAGCAAGTGAATGGGTCAAACCTGCACTACAAATAGGGCTACTATTGCAGAAAAAAAAGCATAAATGATATGGAAACCAATCTTATGGGACTCAAGGTCAAAAAAAAAAAAAAAACCACACACACACACACACACACATACACTGTACATGGTATACAGAACCACCCAAAGCAAAAGCAGAGACTCACTACAACAAGAACACTGAACTAGCCTCATTGTACAAAACTATTCCAGACAAAGACGAAACTGAAACTGGAAGTCCCGGCACATTCTGGTATGTGACATTCCTTCTATTTCTTATCAAATATCTTACCAATTCACAACACAATTATTCCTCATGGTGGATCAGGCCTACAAAGGCATTGCATTTTAAAAAGTACAATCAGAAAGAAGAAGTTTGTGACCAACTGTGCACATGCAGTACAATTTACTACAATGTAGTAGCTTTCATTAAAAAAAAAAGAAGGAAAGATATGATTAAAGATACCAATAACAATTGCAGAGAGCAAAATCTTAATCAAACTTCATGTACATGTACATTATCTTTGCATAAGAGCCAACCAGAGGGTTAACATTTGAATTGTGAGGATACTTTCTTTCGTAAGCCTCATCAAAAATATTTTATTCAATGTTTGTTTCCTTCCATACGAATGAGACATGATGTACATGTTCTATTTACAGGATAGGGCAAGTCCAAGATATCGCGCACCTTACGTATGGGACATTCAGAGATTTCAAACCTCTGAAAAGTAATGAAGGAGCACTTGGATTTTACTGTTAATCATCAGGAGGACTGGTAGCCCTGAGAAGAATATTGTGTTGAACTTTGATGTCATTCGACCTTGGGTTAATTATTTTATTAAGAAAAACATGGCAACTTACGTATGGGACCAGAGAAAAACTGGATTTTTCAAAATAAAGTTTGAATTGAAAATTCTCTGAAAGTACCTTACTGATCAAGTTCTATTTACAAGTGAAGAAAGGTACAATACTGAAGTGTCTTTCAGCAAAGTTTCACTGCAAAAGAATGGCGCATATTTTCATGAAGTTCGTTTAATTAACGAAAGTACACCTTACGTATGGGACATGGCTCAACTTACGTATGGGACATTTGTCTTTAGTGCACAAGTGTATTCATGGGAATGACTTTAAATTTTCCCATAGTGTCATATTCTGTTCCGCAAATCATACTACAACATGTAACAAATGAAATAGACTTCTAAGTGGGTACTTTCCCGGTTCAGATACCTAACAAAAGCTAAAATAAGACAAATAAAGTAATTACCAATTTACAATTAAATGTCTTAGTTTGGAATCCGTCATGCATTAACACTGTCCTCATGATGTCTACACATACAGATACAGTATACTGACACTCTATTTCTAGCCCATTTGTAATACTCTGGTCAATATTTTTTATCAAATGAAAAAAAAAAAATGTGCGAATTCTAGCTTGCGACCTTGATGTAGCATACATGCACATGTACCATGCCTAATTTGTAGTCTTGATAATTTCAACTGTAAAATCAAATGTCATGTACAGTGTAATTTGCAAATACAGTTTGAAGTGGGTACTTTTAGTAGTTCTAGGCTTACCTTGCAAGTTGTCTAAGTTTTTATAGAGCTTTGTAATTGTTTGAGATGCAGCACAAAACAAAACAACAAGAAGAGTGATTAATTTTGCTCTGTAATCATCATGTTTTGCCATGTGAATTTTAGCTTCTGCAAAATCAATCAAATTTTAATGAAACTTTTAGATTTTAAAAGCCTTGGTAGAACAAAGAGATAGAAGAATGTAGGTGCCAATGCTGGCTTCTTTTTTTTTCAAATTGCTTGGCTTCAGGTCTATGAAACCAAAGACGACAAAATTTGTGTTTATACTTTGTACATACATACTGTATGCTTGTGTAGTGATACAGGAAAGATTATCATTTGTACATAATCTTAAGAGAAAATGTAATTCTAGATTTGAAACACTTAAGTAACTCACTGATCTGAAACTTACAATTTTGATAAATTCTAATAACTTAATTTGATCATACACTACAAGATTGCAATGCTTGTTGATAATTGTGTAGATGTGGGGTACAAAGTACAATGTAAGTATGAGTTGATGAAGGTGTCTCAGAGCACATCTGTCTCTTCAAACACAATATAGAAAAGAAAATTGAATTCCCTATTTGTTTGTGTAATTTGTGATATTAGCACTCCAACCACAGAACCAGTATTGATATTGTGGTTCATGGCAAATGTAAACTATAGTCTTCATTTTACAGGATTTTCAGAAATCATGTTCATGACCTTGATAAGTCATGACATATTCTGAGGGTGTGCAGTTGAAATATTAAACATCATATCAAAGTAAAAAGTATTCTCGTAGGGTTTTTCCTTTGCTATCAACTCAAGTAATGACAAAGTTACCTGCTGTCACCTCAAGTGATTTTTCTTTTCAGTAAGACCTGTAATGTTGTCATTGATAAGCGCCACAAGCACAATTGTTTTGATTTCCCTTTTTAGGCTGTACAGCCTGTAGTACATGCTGAACAGTGTACTGCACCTAAAATGACACTCAGAGAATCCCATTCTCTAGGACAAAGTCATTTTGTAGAGAGGTAAAGTTGAAAATGATAACTGAATTAAGAAAATGTCCAATATCAAAATGTTAAAAGGAGGAATGTTAATTGATGACCAGCTGCACAGCCTGTAATGAAAATAAGAAAATACAGGTATAAATGAATATTCTTTATTTTCCTTTCTTAATCATAGAATGACTCAATAATGCTGTTCTTACACTCTCCCTGAGGTCAACTAAAGTAGGAGAGGTAGATATACAGACATATCCTTCAGAGTAGGTGCAAAGATAACCATTAACCAAACAAATGTAAGGACATATAGCATCCATGTCAAAAGGCGGTTTTCCCATTTACTTTGCATGTAATGTCCCATTTACTTTGCATGTAATGTCCCATACGTAAGGCATTTGTCCCATACGTAAGCAAACTTTAATTAGTTATAAGATGAAGGACTAATTAAATTTCCACATTTAGTTTTGCTAATCTGGAGTTAAAATGAATAAATTAGAACTTCCTAAAGTATGATTGGTCAATGTTACAAATCTTCAGAAAAAACTTAAAAAAACATACTCAAATCCTTACGTATGGGACACTTCGTTCTGGGAAAGAGCATAATTTGCATAATTAATGTGCTGACCTTGACTTACCTATTGGAAATCATACTAGCTCATACAAGGGTCATGTCCATAAAGGAACTAGGTCAAGGACAAATTCAACTGATTTTAGATGAATATTTTCAATTTGTCCCATACGTAAGGTTTGTTTTTGATTTATGCAAATTAAGGGCATATTTCTTGCATAAATTTGCATAATTAAATATTTTCTTTGCTGGAAATATGTAATTTAACTCTTTGGCTACAACATGATATCAATAACTTTTTGATTAAATCAAGATGAATTTTGAGCATCTGAGGGGACATTATCTTGGACTTGCCCGATAGCAAAGATTTCCCACAATCAGATGAGATGGTTCCCACAAAAGAACTCAGTTTATTGAAAGTTTGACTACATTTGTTTGTGATGACACAAACAGATATGTTCTGTATACATTTTTATATAAAAGGCCATTATCCTTGTCAAGAGTTTGCTCAATTTTTCTTTGTAACAGCAGGAGCATGTACAATTTTTGTTATTTTCAAATTTGAATATATTTGCATACAATAACACCTGCTCACCTTTATTTTGTATTATCATGAAAAAATGTCATACATTCTAGTTAATCACTTACCTGTTTCAACTGTTAGACCCAAACAATACCAGGTACTCAAGAACTTAGTTCAAATGACCTTGTGTTTATGTAAGAAAATTAAATGCAAAATAAGATCAATCAATCTTGAAAATCAAGATTACACCTCATGCAATGCAGAGATGTACATGTACATGTATGTAGGCCTATTCTACCTCATAAAGAGGAGATGCTTTCATATGTGTTGGTTTTCTGATAACATATGTTGTAAACCCTGTAAAGTCTGATCATGGGCACATACATACATGTACACTTGTATTTGTCTATCGCATAGTAATCTTACATTTTTACATAATTTTTGAACCATAGATCACACCAATATAAAAACCCTACACAGAAAAGGGAACATTTGTGATTTACCACTACAGTACGTGTTTTACCCCTCATGAAGTAAAAAAAACAACAATCAAAACACACAATGATCTACTGTAAAGCTGTCATTTTTGCGTACAGATATTTTCGAGAATGAGGCAGTCAAGGACATTTTTTCGATTTTGACACCTCGGCTATAGTAAGTGCACTAATGCCTGTCAGTTTGACACATTTTTTAGTGTGGTTAAATTCACAGTTAACAGTTATTCACGAAATTCGCAAAAATTAAACTGTATCTGAACCACTTGGTCTGCATACTATGTACATGACATTGTGTAGCTGTACCTGCAACCAGTTATATGCTTCAAAATACAAACTGTATCACGTATTGCCCTTCTTCATCATGGCTGTATGTTGCTCCACACAGACAGAAAGTCAAAGCAAATATGTACGCTTGCACAAATTGTAGGTGCACAGTATGCTTTTTCAATACAGCAAACAAGAAATTAGAAATGTCGCTATGGCGACTGGTATGCCTCCGCCATAATGCATGATTCTCCTAACAGGTCTAGATAGTACATGTGGACAATGTGTGATTACATTTTCACAAAATTGGCAAAATATTAAAATGACAAGTTTGTCACAAATGTGTTGAATGTTCACCTTCCTTGACCTAGGTTTAATTGGATGAATAGGAGAGCATGTATTTGGGATTTAAGGACTTTAACTTGACTGTGACCCATTCATATGTTTATGCATTGAGTAATTTTCAAGGTATGGAGAAAAAGTGCAATTTCTGAATTGAATACCGTCAAGTTCCGTGTATAAGACACACTATTTTTTCGTCCGAAAACGTTGAAAATCGGGGGTGCGTCGTATACATGGGTACAGTCGCATCACGGAAAAAAATCTGTCATGTACACCCAATTTTATAAGGCCAACTTGGGGCCATGTATGCCCATCGACGTTTGGAAGGTAAGCAATCACTAAAACTTACGGATAAATGAGCGATCTTTCAATCTGGACACACACAAAAGCTGCAAATACAAGATAAACTTACATCGGCCTTGTGCAGTAACGATGTATCAATCTGGCCATAGACAACAGCTGTAACAGCACTGCTGTATGCTACCGATGTCAGTCTACCAAGCTACCAACAGCCAACCTAGTAGCTGGAATACGCGATGTACAGGTATCATTACTACAATGTAAATTACCGATACCGTAAAACTTATCAATGTACTAATATCAATATGGCCATAGACAAAAGCTGTAAAATACGGAGTAGGATCAACACTATGTCACCGTAAATATGAACGATGTGTGAAGCATGCATGCATATCCATGTCGTTCGTTTGCTCTTCATTTCACGAGGCCAGCTAGGATAGCATAGCTACACTGTAGCTAGCTAGCTAGCTAGCAAGTCTTTGGCAAAGGCAGCAGCTGCAGAGAGGCTTTCGCAATGGACTCGCGTGCACACAGCGATCGGATCGAAGCGCACTTGCCTGTTGCGCGCTGTGTGTGCAAGTCCATTGCTCTCTGTGTGCGTGTGCTGAAATTATAGCGAGCTGCCTTTTGCAAAAGGCTAGCACTGTGCATATGATACAAGCATGTACATTGTTACTGGTAACAGTGCATGAGTGTAATTACCGTACGCACCGTACGTCTTGCCGTATGATCCCTCTGCTAAACTTGTTGATGTTTTTTCTTATTTTTCGTAATGAACCTTCCAGTCTGACATGCGTCAATATGCGAGACACCCTCTGCTATGTATGACAGCAAAGATCGTACTGTACACTCATGAGTATGATATGCATGAGTTGACACATGTACCACGATTGAAAGGCGAAACAATAGCAAGTGAGTACCGAGACAAGTCTCGCGTTTTGCGTCTTCCATATTTTGCCGATGTTCGATGAATACCGTTAAAAGAAAATATAAACGGAAACAAAAAATAGAGCAAATCCATGCTGCATTCTAGGGAAATTTTGAGCTGAAATAATATGTATGACACTTGCAATATTTGCGTGGAAATTTTCGTGTTATTTTTTTTTTAAATTTTAGGTCCGAAAGTAGGGGTGCGTCTTATACACGGGTGCGTCTTATACACGGAACTTTACAGTAGTAAATTGTTACCATTTTCATCTGGCCTTTGACCCTAAAATTCATAAGATAATCACTGTCAGGCAGAACATGCATAAATATGTAGTTCGTTTCAAGATAACTTGAGCCACTTCCGAGATATGGAGGAAAAAGTTAGTTCAGCACTTTCACTTGATCTTTGACCTTTTGACCTTTGAGGCAAAAACAAAAGAAAACTAGAGGGGCCTTCAAAGGCGGCAGACCCATGCCTTAGCGGCGCTACAGACTCGGGGTAAACATACAGTCTGTAGTGTGCATTCGGTCACCTACCAGAATTCGGTCACTTACCAGTAGGCCCTATCACTTATCACCAGCCAGTGAGTTCTACCAAAGATCGTACACTTCAGTGTACGATCTTTGGTTCTAAAGTCACATCACACGCAAATCACATCATTTCACATACTGGAACACTCATTCACAACAGGAAAGTCCTTTAGTCTCCTCCAAAAATCCATCGAAAAAACCCCAAAATTCTACCGTCAAAAGCGCAGAATCGGAACTTTTCCAAGCGCGTGCGAATTAAATTTTAAGTCCATTTCTAAGAGTAGGGTCTACGGGTCGCCGAAAAAGCGCTAAAAATCGAGAAATAGCAAGCCGAGAGTGTGATGGTATCAAAGGTCATGAGTGTACGATCTTTGATGGTATCCACAAAAGCGCAAAAGAAAAACAAAATTTACGTACCCCCTAGCTGGGCAATTACCCCTACGGCAATTATTCAATGCAAGGGTTGAATGCAAATGTCTACTGCACCAGTATTCGGTCACCAACAAGCGCCGCAACGTCCCCGATGCAATTTTGCGCCAACAGGGTAGAGCGCGATGCATTTTCAGCGGCCTTGAACATGCACTGACATTGAGCGCACATATCGTGCAGTGTGACTGGGACCGAGCAAAATTTTTCCACGATTGAGGAATGCTCCTCCAACAAAAAAAGAATCACTATTAATTTGGAAAATCAACAAATACGGGCCAGTTTCTGACGACTGAGAGCGAACTTTCATAAATCCAGAAGGACATAGTCCCTCAAATAAACGTAAATTTCGGAATTCTTACGAACATTTGAGCAGCGAAGTTGGATCGTTTGGGAGTTATTTTTCGTATGGTAGCGGAAAATCACAAAGTAAGAAACAGGAAATGTTTGGAGTGGTCACTATACCATGGGGTCAAAACTTCAAGGTCACACAGAATTTGCAAGGGTCAACCGATTATCACCAAAATCTAATCGATTCTTTCCTGTCATTATCCAAACATTTCCTGAACATTTCGTGCGAATCCGTTTACCCGTTCTCCTGTTATCTTGTACACAAACAAACAAAAAACAAACAAACAAACAAACAAACAAATATACGGAACCCTTTACATAACCCCCTGCCGATTTTCATCGGCACGGGTAAAAAACCTTTCCAGAGAATCTCCATTAGGTTAGTATGCATGTACACCAAGTGTAAAAAAAAATAATAATCCTGCTGGCATTGCATAAACATGACGGAAATAGTAATATTTTGAAGTGTTGCCCTTGACCTTTGACCCCTGACATTTGACCCCATGAACCCTAAATTCTCTACAATTGTAGATAATCACTGCCAGTCAGTACATGTATATACTATGTTCCATGAAGATACCTTGAACAATTTCCAAGGTACAGAGAAAAAAGGTAAAGTTTTAATATTTTACTGGACCTTTTGACCTTTGACCTTTGACCTCATGACCCAAACTTTCACCAGAGAATCTTAATTGGGTAATACATATATACACTAAGTTTCAAGAAAATATCTTCAGGCATTGCATAGATATGGTGGAAATAGTGAAATTTCCTGTATTTGACCTTGACCTTTTGACCTTTGACCTTGAGCATGTGCACCCAAAATTTGATAGGCACAACTTCACCCTCTAATACACATACATGCCAAGTTTCATTAGGATACCTCAAAAGGTTTTGATAGTTACCCTGTCCACAAAATTCATTACGGATGGACGGAAGAACGGACGGAAGGATGGACGGACAGACGGAAGGACAGACGGACGGACAACCTGAAAACATAATGCCTCCGACACCACTTCGTGGCGGAGGCATAAAAATGTCTCTGGAGTCAACAACTCTGATTATATGCTTTAGTAGTTGACATCTATAGGTGGTAAAATAGTCTCTGAAAAATTGGGTACCGCTACGGGGCCCATCTCTTCAGCAGAAATGTTGCTGCCAACTGTCTGAATTGAGCAGTTGTGCTGACTTGAGCAACTTGAGAAACAAAAACAAAAAACTAGAAATATGGCGACTGATGCCTCCGCCATAATGCATGATTTGCCCAATAGGTGTATAGTGCAATGTCTTCACAATGTGTGATGACAGTTTCACATAACTGGCAAAGCATTGAAATGACAGGTTTGTCAGTATCAAGTATCTTGAATGTTCACTTTCCTTGAGCTACAACGTAGGTTTGCTATAATTGTCTATAAAAGAGTGCAGGTACACATGTATTTGGGGAATTGAGGATTTTTACTTGACTTCTGACTGACCCTTTTATAAGTTTATTAAAATGCATCAAATTGAGCAATTTTCAAGGTATGAAGAAAGAGTGTAATTACAGTATAAAATAGATTCTTTTTTTGCATTTACACCTCGCCTTGACTCTTAATCTTTGACCTTTGACCTTCTGGCAGGAAATTTCCAAGAGAATCTCCATTAGGTAATACATGTATATAAAGTTTTAAAAATAATAATGCAAGCATTGCATATACTAGTAAATGAGGGAAATAGTAATATTTTGAAGAGTTGACCTTGACCTTTGACCCCTGATTATTGACCCATGACCCCCAAATTCCCTAGATAATCCCTGTCAGTCAGTACATGCGTATGCACCAAGTTCCATGAAGATACATTGAAAGATTTGCGAGGAAAGTGAAATTGTAACATTTTCACCTAACCTTTGACCTTTTGACCTTTGACCTTACGACATGAAACTCTCTCTGGAGAATCTTTATGCAGTAGTACATGTCTACACTAAGCTTCAAGAAAATACCTTCGGGCATTGCATGGATTTGGGGGAAATAGCAACATTTTTAGCATTTGACCTTGACCTTTGACCTCTTGCCAATGTCACTAAAATCTACTCAACTAATTGCCCCATCATACACTACATCATCCTTGGACCAAGTTTGGTGAAAGCTGCTTCATCCAGTTTTGAGTTATCATGTCAACAGATAAATTTCAGGATTTGACATTGATCTTTGACATTTGACCTCCGTCCAATTTCACTCAAAAATTAATCAAGTAATTGTCCAACCATACATCATCCTCATACATAGTTTGGTGAAATTTGCTTGATCCAGCCTTGAGTTATCGCGTAAACAGATACAATTTCATGATTTGACCTTGACCTTTGGCCGATTTCACCCAAAATTTAATCAAGTAATTGCCCCATCACACTTTATACTTGGACCAAGTTTGGTTAAATTTCAGTCAATATTACTCAAGTTATCGCGTAAACGAAAGCGGATGGACGTACGGACGGACGGACAACCTGAAAACATAATGCCTCCGGCACCACTTCGTGGCGCAGGCATAAAAAGAGCTTGCGCTCTCACCAAGTAGACTCCAGGGTGCCGTCTAAGATGACAACCAAAATTTCTTTCGAGCAGGATCGCAGCTGGACCACCTTCCTCATCTTCTCTAGCATCAACTGCTGCCTCAGCATCCACAAAGTGTGCTGAAGCTGCTACAACTGCTTCATCCTTCTTCTTTGAGATCTTGTCCTTCCAGCCCCAATTGCCCACGATCGTTGTTCTGTTAATGTTTACATCTGACATGTGGGTCATGGTCTTATCCTCACAGAGTGGAACAAAAAGCAACAAATGATATGAATACATGTACATTGTACATCAAGGAGGGTATTCAGCACATGCATTGAAGATGATGAACTAATGCTGAATCATACAATGTGCACTCACTTCCTCTTAATATTACACACGTATGCATTGCTACTTTATATGAAAAGCATGCTTGATATCAATGTATAAACATTGTAGCAAACAAGTTTGTTTGACTGTACAGTTTGTACGTATTGTACTGTCCTGTGAGTCATGTGTATGTATGAGGTGCAATATTGTAATAAGACACAAAAAATGAGCTATCAACGTGCCCTGATGTAATTTCGCAGGACACGAAAGCCACCTGAGAGATTGGCCATACTTTTCATATTTGTTGTTTTTTACCCAATTTTCTCTCAAAATCTTTAAAACTATGTGAGTGCCCCCAAAATAACAACAAACAGTTCATTATTGATGCCTAATATGGATTCCACCCTCGTACAACCAGTTTAATAAGGTTCCTTATGTAAGCAATTTTTGAGACACCAAATCTCACACGAGGAACTTAACAGGTATTGTTTACCACTGGGAGCAGTGATTTTTAAAAATGTTGAGATATCACATTTGATGCATGTGTAGGTCAGTTGTATCACAAAACATCCTACCATATAAAAATTTTGCAATAAAGCCTAAAATATCACGAGACATCACTATTTTTCTCACGAAACTATAACTGTAAACAGTTTAGTCTAGAAACAATTTTTAAACTACCGTTCACATTTTGTATAATACTTACAGTGTAACATCGTTTAGAGGCCGTGCAATAATACATTGTATACTGTCTCATATCTTGTGCGAGCACTTGCTGAATGCGCCAACGCTTGTGCTGTACTACATGTACAATATGTGCACAAACTCTTGTTACGTACAATTCACAAGCGCACAAATATCTTTGATACTACACACGCACGGGGTGTGCGAGTCACTCCTTTTTCAGTGCAGAGTCAACTTCAAAGTCTCGGAGTTCTAAATAAAATACTTTTTTACAGTTTATGCCTTCTGATAGGTAATGATTATAGATAATAATAACTATATTGGATGGATTAATAATTCATGGAATAGCAGGGAATATTGCACACATTAGGGCTAATATTTCCTGTTATAAAATGGGTTCAAGAATGTAGCCAATAGGAAGCGCTGAAATGAGACACACCTCCTTCCTTTACTTCAGTACAACTGCACTGCCTGTAATCCTATGGTAGATTGCCGATCGTCTGCGCGCGGCGGCTCCTTTGATGAATTGCATGCATACGCGTACGCGCTGTCAATCCTGTAAACAACTTCTAGTTCGGGCTGCCGGCCGGCCGGCCTGTCTTCCCTTGTGCATAACATACTAGGTGTTTCAAAAAACATTTCCCACTTTTGATCATTAATAATTCTGAAACTGTTCATTCGATAAAACTGTCATTGATATGAGTAATAGCTGAATAGTGTACAATTTTGTTGAAGGTAATTTGAATGTGAAAGCTTAAATCAGTTTCATTAAATCTAAGATTGATTTTGAAGTAAGGTTTCAGATTTTGGTCAAATTTTAACCCTCTGTACAAAAATAAACTTTACACAGAAACCAATGATGTGTATGTGAGTGTGTGCTGACAATGGCCCTGAACAATAGACATGCCTGAACCACCTGTTGACGGGGCGTCAGTCTCGCGCTCCCTGGCACATGAATGCTTAATCAATAATTCATGTTGATTGCCCTGGGCACTGCTAGTCTGAATTCATGCTCGGTAAAGGGTAAAATGCATGCACATGGAAAAAGTAAGCACATGTTTCCATGTGCTTGCAAACACCATCTTTCATTCCAGCTGGCAATCATTTTCAAATTTTGCTTCACATATCACTAAATTTGGGATATAATCAAGCATTTAATGATCTAAAGTTCCTCATTTTTATACAACTGTCTACAAGTGTATGTATACTAATTAAATAGTCTGACAAATTTTCGCTTTTTCGATAAAAAGAGATCATTTTTGGTAAAGAGTTCAGCAGCATTTATCATTGGGGCGATTTGTTTCACAGTAAATTTATTTAAGGCTCCATATACACAAGAGTGTATACTCTAATTGATTTTCTTTTCTTCCTGTCACCATGTTTACGATAGAACAGAAGGTATTCATTGTAATTTCGTTTTTCAGAAGTAGGGAGAGGACTGTCGCGACTCAAAGACAGTATCGGCAGGTGTTTGACTTTACACAGATACTGCCAGAGCCTGAATAAAGACTAGTTGTGACAGTGGAATTTCTCATGAATAAATAATGAAGCATTCAAACCCTGGCCATTGTTCAGGACCATTGTCAGGTGTTAACCACACACTCCCATACACACCCATTGACCACTGTGCAAAGTGAAATTTTGTACAGAGGGTTGAAAATAGAGCAAAACCTGGAACCTAACTGTGAAATTAATCATGGATTTCATGAAACTGATTTATGCTTTCATATTCAAACCACCTTCAACCAAATTGTACAGTATTCAGCTATCACTCACATGAATGACAATGGTATCTGATATAGAGTTTATGAATTATTAAGAATCAAAAGTGGGAAATGTTTTTTGAAACACCTAGTATGTGGCGTACGTACTGTACGTATACTGTACTATACGTACACTTTGTACAGTACAGTAGACCAAGCGTTATGGGACCGGACGCATACATGGAGTCACTTTGAAGAGCAAATCCAACGATTTAGCAGGTTAATTCTCACGCCGTTTTCAGAGTATGTTGTCTAGTAGGCCTATATGAGGAGTCTATATCAAGTCTTTAAGGTAAAGGGTGCATATTCTATGTAAAATAAGTAAGTTTTCATGCGGGTGTCCGGAAACCCAACCCCCCATTATACTTATCGACTGTATGTGCGGGACTTCCGCGAGTGCGACGTGCGTAAAAGTTTGGAACGAACATCTTCGGACGTCTTGACTCACAAAGGTACGTGAAAAACGCTGAAAAATTGATGTTAGTTTTCGAATTTTCGACCCATTTTATAAAACAAATGATGCACAGGATTATTTCGTGGCGTTAGTGTAGGCGTAGCTCACTCGAGGGTATTTACAATGTAGTGCAACATGCACTCAGCTTCGCCTCGTGCATGTTTCACAATTGTAAATACCCTCGAGTGCACTACGCCTACACTAACGCACTCTATCCTGTGCATCATTTGTATAATATCAGATTCATTGCCATTCAATACAATGCAGCAAGGGCATTGGAGATAAACATTGATGAGGGATCTTTAGTTCTAAAGAAAAAGAAATGACACAAATCGATTATTGGTTCACTGAATCTTTTTCTCTCATAGAAATGTCTCATTTTTTCTTGTGATGTCAAATCGTTATAATCTTTCATAATACTTCATCCAAATACAACAAAAATTGTTGTCATTTTCAATGCATTTTCATGATCAGGCCATCTCTTCTTGAGAGTGAAAAGAAAAAAAAAGAATTTAAAAAAAGGCAAACTCAAGCGTTCCTCCATTGTTCAGGAGTATTAAAGGCCACCATAACTTGACAATAGGTGTACGTGTAACGACAGAGGGGTCTATGAATGTACTTATTGTGGACAGTGCTGACAAGTACAGATGTACATGGTTGTACATGATATACACGTACTGTATGTATGTCCTTGTGAGTTGTACAGTGTACAGGTGTACATGATCTCCATATCTGCATCTGTACAGTACACGCTTGTATCTGGCACCATTTACAAACATTGTAATTATTTCATCATCTACACCCTTCTACTGATAAAGTACGATGTAGGATTCCAACGACAAGATGGGGAAACTGAAACATGTGAGAGTAAAAATAAAAAACATCACTGTCTTTCTGAGGTCATAACTGTACATGGCCCTAAATGGTAACCCCTGGATTACTATTTCAATTAGTATTACCGGCTGATTACGGGTAGAACATACAAAATGGAGGCCTACATCTAGAAACTAAATAACTTTAAAATTTGCAGATCGTATGCTACCTGATAGATAGGTCTCTAATGTTAGATATTCAAATAATTTTTCATGTAACATTAGAAGAGATGCCAAGGTTACTTTCTAATAGTGTCCTGAATGGGGAGGTCGCAGTTTACGACTGCTGAGTCTGAGAGGGCAGGGCCCAGGGCCGGAGGGCACTATGTCTATCCACTCTTTCACCTGGCCTGGCCCAGAGAGTGCATACCCTACGGCTATGCTTCTGCTTGGCTAGTCTCTCTATCTTAAAGGCATAATTTACCATTTGCAGATGAAACAAAAACTTGGCATTAGTGCTTTTAAAAGTGTTCTAAAATGTGAGTTAGGGATAGAAACAACCACTGCTAAAATTTGAATCCATATAATTGATGTTAAGTATTGTTAAATACACAAAATGTGAACAATAGTTATAATAAAAATGTTTCCAGACTAAACCGTCTACAGTTATGGTTCATTAAGAAAAATACTGATGTCTCCATATATTTTAGGCTTTATTGCGAAAATTTTATATGGTAGGATGTTTTGTGATACAACAGACCTATACATATGCATGTAATGTGATATCTTGAAAATTTTTAAATCACTTCTCCCAAAGGTAAACAGGACTTTCAAACGAGTAACGTTACAACTGGTGGTAGATCTACCAGACACCAGTTACCAGACACGATCGTTACCAGACACGATCTCACAATCATGTCTGGTAACGAGACCCAGGTCGAGGATGGCCTCCATAGGTTAGAGGAGTTGGTGGCCTGGACACGGATGAAGTTCCAAGGCCAAGAAGAGTCGCTCAGTGTCAGTGCGGAAGGGGAAGGTGGTGGCAAGGAGGTCTCAGATTGGGGGAGAAGATATCCCTCAGGTCACTGAGCAGGGGCTAAAGAGCCTTGGGCGGTGGTATGAGGGCAAGTTGAATGATAGGCACCGAGGAGTTCAGATCTATGAGAAAGTGGTGGAGTGGTTGAGGATGGTGGATGCAGGGTTTGCAACAAGGCGAAGGGCTCATTAGAGCACATTTTGTCAGCATGTGGAGGTCTATTACAGGCCTGTTTGTACACGGAGGCACAACCAGGTGTTGAAGGAGATGGCGGAGGTGGTGAGGGTGGCAGTGGAGGCAAGGAAGAAGAGTGGGCCTCCTAGGGTGAGGGGAATCCAGTTTGTGAAGGAGGGGGTGAGATGCAGAGTGAGAAGGAAGGGTCAGAGGGATGATGGTGGGGGGATCTTAGTAGCGGGAGACGATTGGGAGGTGCGGGTGGATGAGGGGAACCGTACAGTGCCAGAGGAGGTGGTAGTAACTGCCCTTCGGCCGGACATGGTGCTGGTGGCTAGGTAGGTGCACAGGTTAGCAATGGTGGAGCTAACTGTGCCATGGGAGACAAGGATGGATGAGGCAAGGGAAAGAAAATTGGATAGGTATGCTGAGTTGAGAGAGGACTGTGAGAAAAGGGGGTGGAGAGCAGAGGTGCATACTGTGGAGGGGGGGGGGGTGCAGGGGATTTGCTGGACGATCGGTAAGGAGGTGGGTCAGAGGGATGGGAATAGGTGGTAGGGACGGGGAAAGGTGGATCAGGAGAATTTGTGGGGCAGCAGAGACAGGATCTGCATGGATAGTTGGGAAGGCTTGGGGAGCTGATGGGAATAGGGGGGTATAGAGAGAGTGTTTCTGGAGTGAGGAGAGGTGACTGAGGCCAAGCGTTTTCCTTTTTGTGTGTGTGTGTGTGTGTGTGTCTTGTTTTGTGTTGTTTTGCTTTGTTTTGTTTTGTCTTTGAAATGCCATGGGGGTGCTGTCAAGGGGATCCCAGCGCAGCATCGGCCAGCCAGGGGGAGGTGTACAGCACTTAAATGGCCGAAACACTGATGATCCCTGGTGTGCTGCTGACGACCCATGGCATTTGCGGAGTTAAGATCTTTCCGTTTATTATCTCATGTAGAATAATCTACATGGTAACGTTAGACGATCGATCATAACGAGTATGGTTGGGTGTTCGTAATACCGGACACCTAACGTTTTTCTATCAATAGAAACATGAAAAATCTCACAATTTGCCTGAAATTTTACTCCCGTGTGGAGAAAATACTCCGGATTCACAAGCGCGCACTGAAAATGTGATCTGAGGTACGCGCTCTTAGATGGCGGCTTCGAACGCGTGGGGTGTCATTTTTTCCGCACTCAGTTGCCCTGCTCATTTCAACCCACCACCCTGACAATACATATAAAGGGCATTTAAATGCGTTTTTTCGACAGGCCGCTGTTTTTTTCTAGCCGTCATTTTTTCCCCAATAATATTTGAATATATTTTGAATCCTTCGATATTACTTATGAAGGACTGTTTGATGAATTTGAATTGATTTTCATTCGGAAACTTTTCATCATAATTGAAATAAATTAGATGAGTCGGTTTGTTTTTTTCACATTCATTTCTCGTTTCTGCATCAACTCGTACGGTCGTAGCGGGCGACAAAATGTTTATGTCATGTGTATGTGTAACGTGTGTGCACGATCGTACAAGCGGCGGTGACAATTTTGCGGTCAAAATCGTCAAATTTATTACGGAAGGATACTCTACATCTAACAACGAGTCAGCAAAGGTAGGCCTAGTTATATGTAGTTACACGATAAACCTTATTCGATTTTGCTAAATTTCGGTAATTTAGAGGGAATACGAATAACTTAGTTGTTTTCGCCACATTTTACTCGGTAGCGTAGCCCAGTGAAGAATCGAACACCGTTGCGCGTAGTCCCATGCATACATTTTCTTTCTGTACGCGCAATGCCATTATAATGCGCGGCCGGTCGTTATGGACCCGGTCGGTGGGTTGAACACCTACCATCCTACTATGTTGCTACTACGGTTGAAGATGGGATGCGGAAAGGAGTATGGTCTAATGCCAGTATGGACTATGGTGGGAGTTGGGTCCGGGGTTGCCTGACCAGACCGCTGTGCGAAGCACAGCAGTCTGACATGATATACTAGTGCTTAAACATTGTAAACGACCGTCGCTATTGACGGCAAAATCACATAAAATGTCTTTTATTTGGTTAGATTTTAACATAAAAATAATTTTTACCACTCATCCACGTCGTATTTTGCTGATGGTGGAGTTGAATTTGGTGTTTCGTTGGTATCCAGACCTTATTGTTGAATTTTTCGGAGTAACTACAGTAGATTGTGCAGTGGCATCTTTTTCTTCGAGAGCTTCACAAAATCAATGAACTACCACGCATGCGCAACTGGAAGTGGTAGCGTTTTACGTACGCCCGTGCGCCAGTGCGTGTTACGCAAAGCACTCGTATCTGCGCGTGCTGCTCCGGCAATGGTTTGATGTTTGCATGAGTCACTTCCGCTCTCCGACTAGCTCATGAATATTCATATTGCCGACTAGCGACTATCTAGCTCATTAATATTTTCGACTCGCTACGTTGTAGTATACGAGAGTGACTGCCTCTCAAATAACACGCAGAAGATGAGGAGTGAGCAGTATGGACGCTTACAGACCTGATTTTAGTCAGGGATTTCGGTGAGTTTTTGACGTAGTTAAAAAAAAAATCGCATACCGATTATTGAATGAATATCATAGATTATGGGGATTCCTTATATTTTAGTTTTCTACAATTAATAAAGATATTCATGAAGGAAACGTACACCCACTGCTGAAAATGACAACGTCTAACAGTTACTAGAGAGTAGACGTACAGCCCCTGTCGCTACCCGACTCCGGGGGCCCGGGGGAGTCGTCGAACGTCGGTCACTTCAATGCAACCAATGCACAGTGGTAAGGTTAAGTGGGAACCGGAATGCATGTTATGACACAAGGTATTTTAGACCAAACATACCAAATTACGTAGGGCTTAGGTGCCTAAACCCAGAGCTCCTATAGTCTAGTCAAGAATTATTCGTCATGATGACTCACTCACCGACAACATCTCTGCTGTTAGGCACCGCCATGCTGGTTTCATCAGTGAAATACCTCTATTATTCGCGTTTTCACAGGCCAGCTCTACAATGTACGACCCTGTTTGCCAGCGATAGATGAGCGGCCGCGACGTGTACGGACAAACACCAGCGTTTTGCTAGAAAAAGCAACGAATGTCCTACAACGTACGCGTACTGTAGATACTAATGGACTGTGGAGACTCGAAGTAATAATGTTGCTGAAACTTGTTGGTTGCAAGAAGATGTTTTCATGCAGCAAACATGAACATATCACCGGTACCAACACGAGATGACAACTTAACAAGACGTATGATCCAGCAGAAGCGCCAGTTACTGCTCGAGTTTATGTCCGGTAAAAGTCACTCACACTTCGTGCATGGCACACATTGACATCCTCCATGTAGTCCATCTGTTGGTAAAGCCGCAAATTCGATTCATCGGCGGCGGCTTCGCAGGCGACAGCTAACGATATGCTAGACGGGGCGGTACTGTTCCTGTTGATAGTATCCCCGTGCATATAATGCTACCACACTTTTTACGACCATCTCCTTCCCAGTAATGTACATTGTATATCAGACCGTACCCGATACACTGAGTGATTTCAAGTTCGGTGCTAGTGCTAGTGCTAGTGCTAGCCCCCGAATAACAGCGTTAAATCGAGCTCCAACACCGACGGTCAGATTAACGAGGCGATACCGATCAAAATTATCGATCACCAGCACTAGGTGTTGGAATCGCAGCACCGCGAGCTCCGCGGGAATTGCGCGACGAAAAAAGTGATTGTGCGTGATTACAGTAAAATATTAAAAGATGTAGACAAAATTGCTTAGTTTTAGAGACATAGTGAGGAAGACAGATTAAAATGCCACAAATTTCATCCACTCCCCTAAATACAACTATCTTAAATTTGCTCCCAGGCTCGGATTTATAAAGCCATGTCGAGAGTGTTCGTGTACGTTACGTGGGCGACCACTGCATTAGCATAGACTTTGCACATAAAACGTGCATCTATTATGGACGTGAATATGAGTCTCGCACGGCAACGCTAACACCAGCACCGAACTTGAAATGACAAAAATGTTAATCCCTAAGGGCTAGTGTTAGTCAATGGCGAAAAAGCACGTAAATCGCTAACACAAACGGCGGAGCTCGGTTCAGCAGACGACATTCAACACCGAGCCCAGCACCAGCAACCGGAAATACGTCATAATTTTGAGGTCAACTCCCAACACCGACGTGATTTCAAGTTCGGTTTTATTGCCGGTGCTAGTGCTGAGATAGCACTAGCACTAGCACTAGCACCGAACTTGAAATCACCCACTCTGTACGCGAATAATACTGAGTAACTGCAAGTGCACTACTAACAATTCGTCCTTTGACATCGAAGATGGCGTCCTACATACTGCAGTAACAGTGCCGTATATTAAGAGAGTCTGGCCAACTCATAAATTGGACGCCAGCGTACAGTGCGCTTATGGTTTTATCGTGTGCGCTTGGAGGGTTAAGTGTGTACGCGCAGGCGTCCCAAAGGCACGGTGTTGCTTGAGAGAGAGAGAGAGAGAGAGAGAGAGAGAGGGGGGGGGGGGGGGAGAGAAAGGGGTAGGTTGAGGGGGGACATTCTTTCATTCCATCCATGTTGAACAAAGCCAACAATCAATCATTTTACACATTCAAATAGACACAATAAGCACACAGGTATACCGTATAAATAATAGGGAAGCTGTCTAAAGGACATAACTCCTGAATATATGATGAATTATTGCTGTGAAAATACAAGAAGAATTCACAGTAAGTCGTTGTCCAGGGAACAAGAATATTGTATAACAACATGATATATAAATTTACAATTCTAGCTGTGCAGAGGATAGACGAATTCCACAGTTATTACTGTTTCGCACGTAAATACATTGTAATCATCAATTACCATCCTATTTAGTCCCATTATGTATGAAACTGACATGAAGGCCGATTAGCATGTACCTATGGACAATGTACAACATGAAAACGTCACCGATATAAAGGTATGTAAAAATGATCTAAAATTGTTTAAAAATAATATTTAAAAAAGACATGTTGAACGAAAGCACAAGTACTGTACTTTATGAGGGATATCCTCAGTGACATCTGTACCAAATAATAATTAAAAAAACCCCACACAAATAAAGATGTCCTAATGGCGACCGGTATTCCTCCGCCATATTACATTGTTCTCTCAGCAGGTGTAGAGTACGTCTTGACAATGTTACACGACAGTTTCACATAATTGGCAGAAAAAATGGCAAATTTGTCACTAAATTTGATGCGTCGAATGTTTACTTTCCTTGAATTAGGTATGAATGGATGTCTTTTATTGTTTAAGAGAGGAAGTATTAAGGAATTTGAGCATTTTTACTTTTGCTTACTTCTCACTACTTTTTACTTACTACTATTTTCATAGCAACACTTTCAACGGTTATTTAAAAAAAAATATAAAATTCTGTCATTTCAGTATTTTCACCTACCTTTGACCATCATGGCCAAATCTTTCCCTATCACGCGTCATTGTGTAGTAATGAGGGTATGCAAATACGTGTACCATATTTTGTTTTAAGTTTGTGAATTGGGTAATTTCCAAGGTATTAAGGAACTGCATGGGTAATAGTATTTCAACAATAGATAGTCGAATTTTAATATTACATTTTACCTGACATTGATCCTTGACCCTTACCCCCCTCCCATACCCCCCCCCCTAAAAAAAAAATAAAAATAAATACAATTACGAGAAAATCACGGTCAGGCAGTAAGTTTCGTTTGGAAATACCTGTACTTATACCTCCAGATATTGCATATAGATATGGGGGAAATAGTGATATTTTAAGAATTTAACCATTATATACATGATTTTGACCTTTCACTTTGAGCGTGTTTACACAAAAGTTTAGGCCCTATAAGCTAAAAACAAAAATTAATATACGGCACTGTGCAGTAATACAAAGATGGAAAATGTCCTGCGCTGTGTGAGCTCACAGAAGCTGTGTGTGAGCTCCTGAAGTGGGATTGTACAATCCAGCAGAGAGGTGGGACCACCTCCAGTGGTAAATACACGTAACATCGAATCAAGCTTTTAGGCAGAGGTTAGGGGTACTCCCAGAGTAGCACCCGGGGCGTCAATGGGGGAGGGGTGGGGGGGAGGGGGGGGGGGGGGGGCAAGCGCATCGTTTTGCCCCGGCCCCTCCTCAATGATTTCCTAGATGTGGAATATTTTCTTGCCTTCTTTTTATAGAAAACTGTCCAAATATGAAATGCAAAATCTTCCTCGCGTGGGAGGGGGATAGGCCTACCCCCTCGCACACCTTCCCCACTCGGTCCGTTCCCATTTTCTAGAATTCATTATATATATGCCTATAGGCCATGATATACTTTTAGATTTACAGATTTGTGAATATTTCATCAATAGTGTGCACCACACCTGTCACTTCATTCAGTTGCAACAAATTCAAGTTCCCTCATGAGAGCAGGGGGGGGGGGGTATCCTCTTTCAATTACAGTGTACTAGTATCCTTCACCCGCTCGATTCCTTTACCCATCGGGGAGATTTCGTGCACTTCTTTTATTGCGTATCCGGGCACTTATCCCCTGGGCAACTACCCTCCGGATAACTACCACCCGGATAATTACCCCCCAGGTCTATTCCCCCTTAGGGCAACTACCCCCCGGACAACTACCCTCCTAGGGCAATCACCCTCCAGGGACATTACCCCCTAGGACAACTTAACTACCACCCGGTCATCTACCACATACCCTCCTAGGGCAACTACCCCCAAGGGCAATTACCCCTAGGACATCTTCCCCCCGGATAACTACCCCCTGGGTAACTACCCCCCTGGATGACTACCCCCCGGATAACTACCCCCGAGATAACTACCACCCAGATAACTACCCCCTGGAAAACTACCCCCCCCCCCCGGATAACTACCCCCTGGATAACTACCCCCGGAGAACTACCCCCTGGGTAACTACCCCCGGATAACTACCCCAGGATAACTACCACCCGGATAATTACTCCCCGGATAACTACCCCCAGGATAACTACCACCCGGATTACTACCCCCCCCCCCCATAACCATACCCCGAACCCCCCCCCCCCCGCCCCTCCTGATACTTTACCTACTGGACAACCCTCCCTCCTCGCCCCCCCCCCCCCCCGAAAGTTACCACCCGTTGTAATTTTTCCATAATAAGTTCATAACACCATATCAGAAGATGCACCTTTCTCTTACACTGTCATCATTTACTCTTTTGGCTTGTCATTTTCTACCGTTATAGCACATTAGACGATAAACATAAGAAAACGAGAGTTGATTTCACTGCAATTCATATACCCTTCGATATAAAGCCATAATTTCTGATAGGATCCAGGCACGGTTTTATGAAAGTTATCAGTCCTGACAAGCTGTCAGTTCCACACAATTACCAATCGTTGTAGGTCGATCAAAGCAGGTCCATGGTAACAAGTCAGTGACTCGAACTTATCAATCAAGCAGAACCCATGGTTTTATTGAAAATATTAGAGACTAACAAGATGTCATAACTGGCAACTTTTATCAAACGGTGCCCTAATCTGTCATAAGAGTAAAATTACAGCTTGCTTTCCATACAAGTAGAATTGTGCTAGTTTTCAAATGAAATGTTCTCCACACTTTAAGGGGAAATCCAGTTCAAATATAAGTTAGTCTGATGAGAAAGAGTAAAATATTTCGAGTTTAACGGTATTTCTTTCTTTTTTCTTTTTTCTTTTTTCAAAACGCCCCTAGTTGTTAATGAAGTCTTTTGTCCTGCACCCTCTTTTTGAATAGATCTATAGAGAGTTGTAGTTGACAGAATCCTTTTTACATTATAGGGCTGCTCTGTTTTATCCCGGCCATTTCAAGAGTATTTTTTTTTCACAAAAACTTGAATCCTTCTTGGAATAACATGCTCTTTAATATTTCGTAAGGGGTTTCTAATTATCTCACCCAAAAGATGTTTATAGCCTGAAGTTAGGTCTCGACCAAAACCAGACGATATGAATTTTTTTTTCAATTTAAATAGAAAACGTTGTTCGAAAATAACAATGAGAGACGTATATTTTCTGGGGGAGAGTTATTGTAAGAGGGGTGATTGTTTGGAGCCTAATTTTGATAAGGAGTAATTGTCAAGGGAGGTAATGCTCTGCGGTGATCATACCAAGGAGGTGACAATCTCTTTCCACGTCCTTGATATTATAAGTTGTTAATGCCCAATAATGCAGTAGGGCAATTCTGAAATGAGCGTTAACGGTATAACAGCAAAATAGTTACAAAATTGATGAAACAATGCAAAGAAAGCAAATTAAGACAGAGACGGAGTACACAAAAAAAGATACAGTGCACTCCCGTTACAACGAACACGGTTATAACGAAATTTCGTTATAACGAAGCAAAACTTCCGGTCCCAGAATTATCGCCATTAAAGTCATGGTACAAAATTCGCTTATAACGAAGACGGTTATAACAAAATTTTCATTATCACGAAGTCTTTTCTGAGCGCCACTGACAAAGAAAAACAAAAGAAATGTGCTTCGTTTTAACGAAATGCGGATCGCATCCGAAAATGCGTTGCGGAACAAGCGTCTCTGCATGAGCGAACGCATCATTGAATGTTCACTCCGTGTATCACGCAGTTTCCGAGAGGAACTTGCGTTATTGTAATACAATAATCTGAATTCAGATAAAGGCCGTGTCACACCAGCCTTGCGTGCGACTTGCAAAGAACAATTTTGACTACCCGGAGGTCCCCGTATAGATGATCCGCACATGACACAGGGATGCCAAGTTCAAAAAAATGTTATAAGTGAGATTTTCATGACTCGGCATCTCGGCATGCGAATGTGCGCGCGAGCGAGGGTATGGGAGTGGTTTTCCCCCCTGTGGCCTCCCATGGTAGGGAGCTTTTTCAATTTTAAGCTCTTAATGGTGCGATCAGGTGCATACTTAAGTGACTATTTTTTACTTATCTTGAAAGACAAAAGGGAAATATACCTTCATTTGCAGCTATGACTTTAATTTTTTGAGCTATGCTCATTATTATAGGCCCAAGTTGCAGACTTCGCCCGATGCGTGAGAAAAATGGGTGCCATGCGTGAGATCGTGAGATGGCCCCTAAATGCTTGAGTCTCACGCAGAATGCGTGAGACTTGGTAGCTCTGCATGACAGTACCTAGCATGTATCTCAAAAGTAGTCGCCCGGAGGTGCGCACGCATATTTTTTTACCCGCAACCGTGTTTAGGCCCTGTCACAACTTTCCGGGCAAGCTACTCGGGCTTGTTACGTGTAGGGATTTCTAGCATACCGGACATTCCTGAGGGCGGAAAAGGATTTGTGCGAGTCAGCGCATGTGTCTTACTTGCTGGACGCGTTATACTTGCGAGTATACTGTGTGACCTTTGTACCAGTCGCGTGGGGGCCGACAACTCAGTGATGGAATTCCTCTAATGGAATGGCTGAAATCTCACAGAATTTCATTATCTTGGCTGCATACGGGACTGCGAAGTACCTGCGTGGGAATTGCCTGGGAAGTACTGCCGCTAAGGGTCTCCTACTGGCGTTCTGCGTGGACCTCTACGGGCATTCCCGCGACTCACCCGGAAAAAGTTTTGGTCATGCTCAGAACTTGGCTGCGGCTAAATCGGACTTGTGTGAGCACCTCCGGGCAACTACGCGCTAGATACTGTCAGGTGCGGACCAACTGCGGAGAGCTCCGGGGAGTAAATTTGTTTCCCCGCAAGTCAAGCTGCAGAAGTTCCCCCGTACGGTATGACAAGGCATGAATGAAAATTACAAACATTCTTGTTCGCCCGCTGAAAATCTTCTACGTGCTGGAAACTACCTCCTCGCCACAAGCCCGCGTAGCTTGCACGGAATGGTGTGACACGGCCTTAAGGTTTGTTTCATTGTTCCGAAGTCCTTTAATACAAAGCACACAGATTCTGATACAACTAAATGTCCGTTAGTTCGGAAATGAAATAGGGTTTGTTATTAAGCACATTTTGGCGTTATTTCAAAGGTTCGTTAATCCGATAATAAAATATGGTCCTTATTCTTATTCTTATACGGTTCGTTAGTCCGAAAATGATAGGAATTCAAAACGTTCGTTAATCGGAACATTACAAAAAGTATCGTTAATCCATGGTGGAAAAAAGAGAGTACACTAACAAAACTTAAGAATTGCAATCCTTATAATCGTCTTAAGATAAATAAATCTTCGAAATAACTAACCTTTTATCATTTTTTTTTTCATTAACAAAATTTCTTTGGAATAACGAACCTTATTTCATTTTCGGATGAAAAAGCCTTCGGAACAACGGACTTTCTGAATTGTGAACCTTTCTCATTTTTTGATTTATAAACCTTCAGATCAACGAGCCTTCGGAAAATGAACAATATATTATTTTGATCTAAATTATGAACTTTCGGAATAATGATTCTTCGGAAATGCGAACCCTCAGATAAACAAACCATCGGAATCCCGGGAATGGCGAAACTTCGGATTAAGGAGCCTTCGGAGTAACGTGCTTTAGTAAGAAAAGAACCTATAGCGAACTGTAACCAAATCCTACACCGTCATTTTCTACACATGTGTGACAACATAAACAACTTTATGCTCTTTTTTAAATGTAATATTTAAACGAAATTAAAAAGGTATTCTCCCATTTCACTTAGTTTTCCAGCGTATGATGAGGATTCAACAAATAGAATTTTTTATGCGTGGTTTCCTTCTTTTCGTTATACATTGCATAATATTATTATATTTGTTCGGTTATAACGAAATTTCGTTAAAACGAAAAAAAAAAATGCCGGTCCTGAGCATTTCGTTTTAACGGGAGTGCACTGCACATGAACACACACGAGATAAATCCCTTGTAATGAGAGAAAGAGGAAAGGTGAGTAATGAATGACAGGAATAGACTACCTTCACGGTGGACAGAGAAAAGCGAGAGGGAAGAAGAAGATGATGGGTCAAAACCAGGGCACGTGCCACGTGAGGCATGAGATATAAGCTCCTCAAAATAAAGAAGTGTTACATGGAGTTGTGGTAAACGATAGACGATTGTGGTTAAAAAAAAAATGTTAGGTATTAGGGGGGTAGTTATCCAGGGGTAGTTATCCGAGGGGTAGTTATCCAGGGGGTATAGTTTTCCTATAAGGGGGAATTGCCCTGGGGGGTGATTGCCCTAGGAAGGTAGTTGTCCGGGGGGTAGTTGTCCTAGGGGGTAATTACCCTGGAGGGTAATTGCCCTTGGAGGGTAGTTGTCCGGGGGGTAGTTGCCCTAGGGGGGGGGGGGATTGTCCTGGGGGTAATCATCCGGGTGGTAGTTATCCGGAGGGTGGTTTTCCAGGGGGTAGTGTACCTAGACCCCTTTTATTGACAATTTCCCAAATTTCATATGCCAATAGTAAATGTGTATCATAGTCAGGTCGCTCAGTGAAATGACCGTTACACGGCACCACAGCACCAAGTTTGGAGAGATAGTCCTTCAGGGCATACTGATTGTTAATATTAGAGTATTTGAGCCCTCTGGAATTTTGTCATTGTTATGGTATAAATGCTGAATTTCATTTTCCATAAATTTTTGCTTGTATGAACTTTTGCAAATTTCACGTGGGGCCAAGATTCGCAGAAGCAAAATGTGCGCGATTCTACGGAATGCATTGAATGGCAGTGGCAATTCGCGGAAGTTTATGCCGGGAAAAAAAAACGAAAAAAAACAAAAACAAAAACAAAAAAAAACGTCGGCTTCAGTTCGCGAAAGCTTCATGCCGCGAAAGTAACATTGTATGTATATGAGGAAATATATAGTGACAGAAAAGGTTCAGATTTGTTGTAATTTTTCATTTTTCATGGAGCTGGAAAACATGAACCCAATCTTGAATCCCATGCATGATCAACAAAGCATTTGAAACATGAAGGTGGTTGTTGTTGTTTTAGATTTATTGGAACTCTCTGCCGGGTGGGCAATTTGCTCCAAAAGATATAGTTATTCAAATATACCTTTAAATTCAATTACAAAACCTATACTACTTCTAATTATTTACAAAAAAAAACTAATCACATTTATTTTAATATTTACAAGTGATATATTTACAAAGGAAGGAAAAGGGGACAGGGTTCCGGAAATGATGTCATCTGCCTACTCCTGCATCGAGAGAAATGCAGGGTTACGCCGTTCCCGTCGGCAAAGCAGGTATAGGACCCGCCCGTCGACGCCGGTGATGTCTTGGCCTTTCCCGGGGGCAGGCGCCTCTATAATAGTTGGCTGAATTAATTTCCGATTTATAAGTTTAAAATGCTGTTTAGGTGTCATTGTGCATTGCAGTGTGATGCGTTATTTCCAGTTTAGAGTGTTGCGTATATCGATATCAAAGGGGCCTCGGAACGTTTTGTATGTGTGTGTGTGTGTGTGTGTGTGTGTGTGTGTGTGTGTGTGTGTGTGTGGCGGGGGGGGGGGGGAATCACTGACCCTTGAACGCCCTCCCCCCCCCCCCCGCACACACACACAGCGCACATTAGAAAACGTTTCGCAGCCCATACGTAACTCTGAACTGGGAATACTGAAGTAGGCCTAATTTTATGTGCTTGTATACGTCACACTGTGGCACCTCAACAGCATAATTATAAACCGGTAATTAATTTAATCATTTCCATGTTTTCATATACTTTCTTGATATATTCATGTTTTCATTTCTATGAGAAATGAGAAAATTTACAGCAAATCTGAACCTCTTTTTTTTTTATTGTACTTCATCAGATACATAAATGCAGTGTTACTTTCGCTGCATAAAACTTCCGCGAATTGTCACTGGCATTCAATGCACTGTGTATAAGAGTCGCGCAAAATAATGTTCCTTTCGCTAATCGTATAACTCCTCGCGAAATTTGCGAAAGTTTCATGCGGCATGCGAAAAAATCCTGGAAAATGAAGTTCAGCATTCATACTATGAAAATGAAAAAAAAAAATATCCAGATGGCTCCTACTCTATAACTGAGTATGTCCTGAGGGATCATCTCTCAAAATATGGCGCTTTTATCCGCCCTGTAACGATAATCTCAGAATTTAAGGCTATATGCGGCCTGGTTATCAGAGATATTTTTATTTCAATTCTTAAAATGCAAAAGCTTTCTCGTCGATGAGACGGATTGGGGACACACTTTCCCTTCTATTTAGACTCCCACCATGCACTGACTATTGCTACACTTTGGGGATTGACAATTTTCCAAATATTCCACCAAAAGTGTGCACCAGATCGTTGAATTGCAATCATTTAAAAAAATCCCTCATGTGGGAGGTGGCTACCTCCTCCTCCATCCTTCCCCCGCATGGTCTCCCTCCGACATGACCACTTATAAACTCCTACATTCCTCCCATACAAATTTCTGGACATTCCACCGAAAGTGTGCTCCAGCAGATCGTTGAATTTCAATTCTAAAAACTCAAAAGCTCCCTCGAATGAGAGGGGATGCCCCATCCTCCTCAACCCCCCCCCCCAGACTCTGTACACTTTCACGGAAATTGACAATTTTCCGAATATATTAAAAAAAGTGTGCATCAGATCGTTCTATTTCAGTTCTGATGATGCAAAGCAATAGGTCCGTCATGTCCCCCCCCCCCCTAGTTTGCAGGCACAAACCCTTGTTGGTCGAAAACCTCCCCCCTCCCCCCTCCCCCGTCAACTGCCAAACACGCAGCACAACACTGATTACTCGTACAGACGCGGAACGAGAGCTGAGATACCGCGATTTAGTCATTGTCATTTCTGGGAATATCTATTTCTCTCACTTTCTGATTGGAAAAAAAAAATTAAAAAAATACAAAAGGTGTGCAGCAGGTCTGAAAATGCACCCCCCCCCCCCCCCCGGTAAGTGTGAGAGGGGGATATCCCTCTCATTGTGGCCTCCCAACCCCCCCCCCCCCCCACCCCACCCCCGGCTCGGTCGCTCCGCTCCCTCGCACATTGTATTATAATAATTTTAATTTCCAAGTTTTGCCCTCTCTAACGTGAAAACTTATCAATGCCCCCCAATACCGGGTGTCCCAAAAAAAGCGGAACGGTGGATTTTCAGTACTTTGCGGTCTAAAAGTTATACATCTTTTGACATCACTAAAAAGAGCATCTTCCGCAGAATACTATGATACCAAAATCATTTAATTTGGTTCAGTACTTTTTATTCTACACCAATTTCTGAAAATGCAGTGATTGTCAAATTTCGCCAGATTTTTGCGACTTATGAGATAATAATTTGAGCGCGACACGCGATCCATACAGTGGATATTGTGTAAGCTCGGTGATCCATGTCAACAAAAGATACAGCTTTCACATTGGACCACAGAACTCTTGTAAGAGTTCTGTGCATTGGACACGGGCCAGGGGAAAAAAATAGTGTGTGTGTGTGTGTGTGTGTGTGTGTGTGTGTGCGCGCTCCCAATATGAAAGCGTTATCTTTTGTTGACATGGATCAACGAGCTAACACAATTCACCGTATGGAACGCGAGTCGCGCCCAAATTATTATCTCATAAGTCGCAAAAAATTGAAAATGACTGCATTTACAGAAATTGGCGTAGAATAAAAAGTGCGCAACCAAATTTAATGATTTTGGTATCATGGTCTTCTGCAGAAGATGCTCTTTCTAATGATGTCAAAAAATATATCACTTTTAGAACGCAAGGTACTGAAAATCCACCGTTCCGCTTTTTTTTTGGGACATCCGGTATACTACATGCATTCACTAATTAAGGGCGCAGCCCCGAAGTGAATAGTCCTTTTGGAGACACCATTGCCCATAGTTTTAACAAGAAAATCAAATTAGGCAGAGTATATTTGAAGAGTTTGTTCGCAAAAACCGATAATTCCATATTTGCCAAATGGAGATATTTGCGATTAAAGGTCAAGAAAAATAAAGACAATAATAAGAAAATATTTGCTTCTTTTGACCATAACTTCAAAAATGTACCTTTAGTGACCAATATATCATTTAAAAGGTATTATTTTGTACTTTATGATAGAGACCGTACTTCAAAATCTTCATAAATGGACTTATCGGTTTTTGCGAACAAACTCTCAATTTGTTCTATATTTGTGATCAAAACTTAAACAAAAAAGAGGAAAATGCGAGGAGAGAAGTCGTGTGGTGGATGCGATGATGTGGAGAGATCCTACAGTGACCCCTGACATGGTCTCTTTTTCTTCTGCCTCCTTCAATAAACTGAAGTTTCTTACAGACTGAGAGTGTTCTCCGTAAATTACGTCTTTTGTTCGAATATTATTTACATTATAATACAGTTTATTCACAAATAAAGGAGGCATTGTGCTCGGATGACATCATTGAAAGAATGCAGGAGGTAATCACCGACGCCATTTTGGAGAAAGTGACACAGAGTGTGTACGAAGCCATTTCACTGGACCTAGCGCAGCTGAAGGCCGAACAACACTCAGTGAATGCAAAACTGAAAGCATTGGAAAACGACATCTCAAAGGTACAGCATGACATTGAAGAACAGGAACAGTATTCCCGACGAGAATGTCTCAGATTCTACGGGATTCCAGAAACCAAGGACGAAAACACTGACGCCGTCATCATTGATGTCGTCAAGAAACACCTTGGCATCACCCTCCAGTCTTCATGCATTGCCAGGAGCCATCGTATTACACCCAGGTCCAGACAGGAAACAGAGCGACAACAGACGCCCAAACCCATCATCGTCAAATTTGCAGTCTACAACACTCGTCAAATTGTCTACGACGCGAAGTCCCGCTTCAAAGGCAGCCCGATTTTCGTTCACGAGGACCTGACGCTGCAGCGACGGTCACTCGTCAACGCCGCAGCGAAAAAGTCGTCCGTGAAGCGAGTATGGACCAAAGACGGAAAAATCACCGCGCTAGTCAAAATCTACGGGAAAGACGACAAGCGAGTCCCGATCAGGAACATGTCCGACATCGAGAGGCTGCAGTAAAGAAAGGTTAGCTGTAATACCAACTAGTGAACTAAGACAAATATGAATATTAAGTACCCATGTATTGTTTGTGATAAAAAAGTTCAATGCAACCAAAATGCACTCCTGTGTTCTGTATGTCGACGTTGGTGTCATTTGAAATGCACTCCTTACAGTGAAGACATTTTTGTCTCAGACGATGACTGGATCTGCCGATGTTGTTGCCTATCTGAATTACCATTTCATGTAAACAGTGATTGCATTTACGATATATCTGATGAAGGTTTGCACACTGATAATGAAAATGCATCCCACAGTGATGAACATCGAGGTTTGGAACCCTGGAAAGCGAAAAGAAATGTATTAGCGTCCTTGGAAGAACATATAGATAACCTTCGCAGTGCGGATGGAATCAAAATCGCACATTTAAACTGTGCATCGCTGACAAAGAACATTGATGAATTACGTGTACTCACTACTCAAACAAATATCCACGTGTTAACACTGAGTGAAACACATCTTAATGAATCAATTTATGATAACGAATTACTGTGTAACGGTTATAGCATAATTCGTAAAGACAGGGATAGATCAGGGGGAGGTGTAGCTGTATATGTGCGAGATGAAGTTGATTATACTGTAAGATAATTATGACCTTATGAATTCCGAGCTGGAAATGTTAATTATTGAAATAAAACGTGTGTATTTAAAGCCAGTATTGATTGCTACGTGGTATAGACCTCCTCACTCAAATCGGAGCGCATTTGATTTGCTGGAGTCAGTACTTCAGACGATAGAAGATTTAGATTATGAATGTATACTTCTTGGTGACATGAATTGTAATACAATGTCTGAGAAAAGATCGTGGCAAACTAAAAGGTTGTTTGAAGTAACTGAATGTTATGGTTATGAACAGTTAGTGAATTCTGCAACGAGGGATACAGCTACTTCATCTTCCACTATTATTGATCTCATCATGACTAATGCAGCAGAAAAAATAGGTATGGTGGATGTATTGCCACTAACTTTAAGTGATCATTATCTTGTGTATTGTTCCTTTGGGAAACGACGCACTCAGAAAGATGCTCGACATTTGTATAAGGTTTCTCGTAATTTAAAGAAGGTTGATTTTGAATTGCTGAAAAAAGATATATCGTCTGTAGCATGGGATGATATGATGACAGAAACTGATGTGGAGATATTGTACAATAAGTTTGAAGAGGTGATAACTGGTATTATAGACAAACATGCCCCATTGAGGAAAAAACGAATAAAGAAAAAAGAATCACCTTGGATCACTGAGCAGGTCCTCGAATTAATCAGACTAAGAAATGTACAAAAGTGTGTAGCAAAGAAATCAGGTCTGTCTGATGACTGGAATAAGTATAAGCTACTGCGAAATAAAGTAACGTATGAAATTCGGAAAGCAAAGAAAGAGTATATTGCTAGCTGTGTTCAAAATAGTTGTGGTACCTCTGGTGACGTATGGAAATCATTGAGTTATGTTTTACCTCGTAAACCGCGGGCTGAAAGAATAACGTGTATTGCAAATGAAAACAGGGACATTTATGATAAAGTTGAAATAGCAGATAACTTCAATAAGCACTTCACAAATATTGGAAAGGTTATTCAAGAGAGTATTGAAGTCAATGATGAAGATGAGAGCAATGACCCTGGAATCGTTGATAACGGAAATGATTTTAAGTTGAAAAAGATAGATGAGAAAGATGTTTTGAGCAGTTTGAATAGTCTATCTGTTGATAAAGCAACTGGTTTGGACAATATTCCCGCTATCGTTTTGAAATCAATAGCTGATTATGTTTTTAAGCCGTTGACATATATATTTAATCAGTCAATACATCAAAGTAAGGTGCCGTTGTCGTGGAAACGATCGCGTATTACGCCAGTCCACAAGGGTGGGGAGAAAACTAATATGAGTAACTACCGACCTATATCAATATTATCGATTATCACAAAAATTATAGAAAAGTTAGTATTTGATCAACTCTACGGATATCTGCAAACGAACGATTTGCTTAGTGAGCACCAGTCAGGCTTTAGGCCAAACAATTCCACCATGACTGCCTTGCTTACCACCACTGAAGACTGGCTTGATAATATGGACAAAGGCAACTTTGTTGGGATAGTAACCTTGGATTTAAAGAAGGCTATTGATACAGTAGACCATGGTATCCTCTTAAAGAAATTACGTATGTATGGTATCAGTGATGTTGTTGTTGAATGGTTCCGAAGTTATCTTACCAGTCGCACACAATGCACTATCATCAACGGTGTACAATCTAGTCCACGGACAATCACATGTGGAATACCACAGGGGTCAAATCTGGGCCCTTTACTTTTTGTTCTATACATAAACGATTTGCCTTTATATGTAAAGAAATGCAAGGTTTCATTATACGCAGATGACACCTGCCTGCACTACTCGTGTAGTGATGTGAAGAGATTGACGGGCGTTTTAAATGAAGAATTGGTGAGAATACATAGATGGTTAACCAGAAATAAGCTCGCTCTTAATGTTACAAAATGTGAATTTCTTTTAGTTGGGTCAAGAAAGAAACTCAACTCAGTGGAGCCATCATGTATTAAGATAAAGGACACTGTTATTACTCGTGTTTCAAATTGTTAATATCTGGGTGTGCAAATTGATCAATATTTAGAGTGGACAAATCACATCGATTCATTGTATAAAAAATTACAAACCCTTTTATATTTGTTAAAAAGAATTCGACCTTATATAACAGAGCAAATGGCATTGATTTTCTATAAAACTATTATTCAAAGTAGGATTGATTACTGTAGTATAATCTGGGGAAACGCGGGGAAAATACGTATTGATAAAATTCAGAAATTATTAAATAGAGCATTGAGAGTTTCTATGAATGTAAAATGGAGATTTTCGAGTGAAGCATTATTTGATTTGATACAAACAAATGCAAAGTTAAAGATAGATACATTTATTGAAAGAAGTGATAAACAGTTATTGTATGTGATGTATAAAATTGTAAATAGGATTATGCCACAAATTGTATGTAATTTATTTCCATTTAAGCAGACTACTTACATACTGAGAAAAGGAATATTGAAACTAGATGTACCACACCCAAGAACTAATTTTAAGAAACGTAGTGTAACATATCGAGGCGCTAAATTATGGAATAATTTATCAGATGATGTAAAGCAAAGTGTATCTTTTCTTACATGTAAACATAAGGTGGATAAATTATATACGTAGTAATTGTTTACATTGAACTGTAACACTGTGCATTAATTGTTTTCCTTTGGTTTTTTTCAGTATCTTAATTCTCATGTTCTTTATGTAGTATGCATGATTTCCTATGATTTGTTTTTGTGTGTCTGTTTGTTTGATTTTTTTATTTGATTTTTGTTTTTTTTTTTTGTTACTTTTTTTAAAGTTTCCTATACTATGTATAAAATGTTGTATTTTGTAATTGTATGATTTTTTTACTTCACGGACTCACAGAAGAACAGCCATTGGCTGAAGTGAGTGACCCGTGGTGAAATAAAATAAACTCAAACTCAAACTCAAACTCATTCACAGATACTGCATGTATTTACAAACACTTACACCTTGGAGCGCAAATACGAAGAACATAGACGAGCTGATGTTATACCCTCACGGAAGGCTCCCACAGATGGCGCTGCAACAATTTCCGAGGACAGGGAGTGCAGCTCCTTCATGTTCTCGAAAAGAACGAATGACGATGCGATTCAGTTCTCGAGTATGGTATCTAATATGAATGTGGTTGCGTGGCTCTCGTCAACTGAGTTACCTGTTTGATACTATAGTCCTTTGCCGAAAGATGAGCAAGATTATTGTGTATTTTGTACGTTGTCATCATGGTTAGCCTGTCATTTTCTCGGCGCTGTTGCAGAGTGGTCAAATTAAGTTCTTGCAGCATTTTGGTGACACTTGAGGTATCATAATATGGTGGGGATTCAGAGTGAATCTCGCAGCTCTTCTCTGGACCATTTCACTTTGTGGATGCGAAGTTCTTGGAAGCTGGGTATCAAACAGAGGAGGCATAAAACTCTATATAATAATTGGTCGACGAGTAACGTTTTGTAAGCTGTGGCTTTGACATCGAGGGATTTTATGCGAAGAATGCAAGGACGTTATCTTGACAGTATTACAGACATGTTGGGTCCACTGCAAATCAGACGTGATGGTTACACCCAAGTACTTCACGGATTCAACAGATTCAAGAGGGGCGTTGTTCAGATGATTCACGTGTAATTGAGCCTTTCTTCTTTTCCTGGAGATTGTCAGAACCTTGCATTTGTCTGTGTTCAAAACCATCATCCATTTTCATCACCCGTATAATGTTACGTAAAGATGAGTGACAATGACCGTATGAAGCAGGGCGCGATGTCACAATTGTTTTGATAAAACGGGTTCAAGACTGTAGCCAATCAGAAGCGCTGATGAGCTTAAGTTTCGTGTTCGATCTTTATTCTCATACTAACGTGCAAAAAGTGCAACAAAGCATATACAGCACGGCTTGTTATCCTGTTGCCCACACATTACCGAAAAAGCATAACTGCACGCTCACTGACGTCAAAATGATTACTTTAGCAGTGGGCACTATCAGTAACTGTGCTGGTGCGCTCTCAATCACTTATTTCTGAAAAACAACTTTTAGTTGTGTGTATAGTGTTTGAAACAAACATTTTCGGACATCTTGGCTTTTGAGCAAGTTCTGCATGTAGCTGACTGGTATTCACCCTTAAAAGTACATAAAACTTGCGTTCGTTTTCGGCCTTATATATATAACTAATAATGCACAGGTTTAAGTTCATGGAGATGCAGCACACTCTCGGGTATTCACAATGTCGTGCATGTTTTACCATTATAGCCTCGAGTACGCTGCATCTCTACTAACGCACTCTCACCTGTTCATCTTGTGCCACAATGGGGTTTGCTTTGTGACCATATTTAAAAATTGTGCACTATTTGTTCCTAATGATCCTGGACCCCGTTTTATTAAAACTTATAGGCCTAATCGATTATAAGTCCCTGAAATCAATGATTTAACTCTCCGACATCAATCATAAGCATAAAATCAAATACAGGAGAATCCCGTTATAAAGAGATCGTCGCGGTTCTGGGTGATTTTTCTCGTTATAACCGGACTCTCGTTGTATCCGAACACTTGAAAAAAAAAAAAACAACAACCTATCAATGTAGGCCTATACACTTATGAATAACCGCTAAAAGTTTCTGCTCGAAGTCTACGAACATATTAGTTCACAACAGCAGTAACTAAGGAAACTCCGTGAAAAGGAAATTTATAATCAATTATCTTTTGATAAAACGGCACCCAGGTGATCTTGTAGTTCGGACAACGGCGTAGCCAGGATTTCATCTTAGGGGGGGCGGTTAGTCTGCGAGGGAGCGAAGCGACCGAGCCCGAGCGAGCGGAGCGAGCGAGGGGGGGGGGGGAGGGTGTGGGAGGGGGGTGTCCCCCCTCCCACGGTAAGAACTTTTTTGCATTTTGATGTTGTAAATGGTGCAATTTGATGCATGTTTTTGCGCGTTTTATCGACGTGAAACAGTCCCACTTGTTTATGGTAGCAGTTTATTTTGGTGTAGATTATTATTGAATAATTTGCCTCTAAAAGGGTATAATTTAGATACACTTCTTGTATTAATTCTTTTCACTGAATATCATGAACGCGACTGAACCCGAGCGAGCGGAGCGAGAGAGGGGGTAGGGGAGGGTGTGGGAGGGGGGTGTCCCCCCCCCCCCCACGGTAAGAACTTTTTGCATTTTGATGTTGCAAATGGTGCAATTTGATGCATGTTTTTGCGCGTTTTATCGACGTGAAACAGTCCCACTTGTTTAAGGTATATAGCAGTAAATTTTAGTGTAGATTATTATTGAACAATTTGCCTATAAAATGGTATAATTTAAATACACTTCTTGTATTAATTCTTTTCATTGAATATCATGAGCGCGACTGAACCCTAGCAAGCGGAGCGAGCGAGGGGGGAAGGGAAGGGTGTGGGAGGGGGGTTTCCCCCCTCCCACGGTAAGAACTTTTTGCATTTTGATTTTGCAATGGTGCAATTTGATGCATGTTTTTGCGCGTTTTATCGACGTGAAACAGTCCCACTTGTTTAAGGTAGCAGTATATTTTAGTGTTGATTATTATTGAACAATTTGCCTATAAAATGGTATAATTTAAACACACTTCTTGTATTAATTCTTTTCACTGAATATCATGAACGCGACTGAACCCGAGCGAGCGGAGCGAGCGAAGGGGGAGGGGAGGGTGTGGGAGGGGGGTGTCCCCCCTCCCACGATAAGAACTTTTTGCATTTTGATGTTGCAAATGGTGCAATTTGATGCATGTTTTTGCGCGTTTTATCGACGTGAAACAGTCCCACTTGTTTAAGGTATATAGCAGTATATTTTAGTGTAGATTATTATTGAACAATTTGCCCATAAAATGGGATAATTTAAATACACTTATTGTATTAATTCTTTTCATTGAATATCATGAACGCGACTGAACCCGAGCGAGCGGAGCGAGCGAAGGGGGAGGGGAGGGTGAGGGGGGACCTATCCACGATAAGAACTTTTTGCATTTTGATATTGCAAATGGTGCAATTTGATGCATGTTTTTGCGCGTTTTATCGACGTGAAACAGTCCTACTTGTTTAAGGTATATAGCAGTATATTTTAGTGTAGATTATTATTGAACAATTTGCCTATAAAATGGGATAATTTAAATACACTTATTGTATTAATTCTTTTCATTGAATATCATGAACGCGACTGAACCCTAGCGAGTGGAGCGAGCGAGGGGGGAGGGGAGGGTGCGGGAGGGGGGTTTCCCCCCTCCCAGGGTAAGAACTTTTTGCATTTTGATTTTGCAATAGTTCAATTTGGTGCATGTTTTTGCGCGTTTTATCGACGTGAAACAGTCCCACTTGTTTAAGGTAGCAGTATATTTTAGTGTAGATTATTATTGAACAATTTGCCTATTAAATGATCTAATTTGAATACACTTCTTGTATCAATTCTTTTCACTGATGAACGCGACTGAACCCGAGCGAGTGGAGCGAGCGAGGGGGGAAGGGAGGGTGTGGGAGGGGGGTGTCCCCCTCCCACGGTGAGAACTTTTTGCATTTTGATGTTGCAAATGGTGCAATTTGATGCATGTTTTTGCGTATTTTAACGAGTTGAAACAGTGCCACTTGTTTAAGGTTGCAGTATATTTTAGTGTAGATTATTATTGAACAATTTGCCTATAAAATGATATAATTTAAATACACTTCTTGTATTAATTCTTTTCACTGAATATCATGAACGCGATTGAACCCGAGCGGGTGGAGCGAGCCAGGGGGGAGGGGAGGGTGTGGGAGGGGAGTGTCCCCCCTTCCACGGTGAGAACTTTTTGCATTTTGATGTTGCAAATGGTGCAATTTGATGCATGTTTTTGCGTGTTTTAACGAGTTGAAAAAGTGCCACTTGTTTAAGGTTGCAGTATATTTTAGTGCAGATTATTATTGAACAATTTGCCTATAAAATGGTATAATTTAAATACACTAGTCTTCTTGTATTCACTGAATATCATGAACGCTGTCTGTTCAGCAATCAAACAGAAAAAGCATGCACACGAGGGTGTAGATAGGGGCATATCCCCTGCCACACGAAGGTAATTTTGCGTTTTCTGGTGCAAATTTTTGGTGCCATACTTTTTCATCGAAGTGTTAAAATCATGGAATTTAGCTCTTATTCCGAATGTGCACCATCTGTGTGTATGTATAAAGTCTAGTGAGGTAGAGCTTAGGGGAAGGGGGATTCCCCCTCCCGCTCGTGGAGCTTTTGCGTTCTTAGAATTGAAATAAAGCGATCTGGGTATAGCCACAGTCTACTTCTATGCATGGCGGGGGGGGGGGGGGGGGGGCGAGCAGGGAGAAGGCGTGGGCGAGTGTTATCTCCACTCTTCCCTTCCTTTTGAAGGTTGAAATTGAGATATCTCGTATACGCATATTTGATGGAATCAACATTTGGGAAATCACCAAAAAAAAAAATAAAAAACTGATGGGGGGGGGGGGGGCTGAGGGAGGAAAGGGTCGATTAAAAGGGGAAATTCCCCTAATACATGAGGGAACCTTGAGTTTTCGGAATATAAGTGATAAGTCTTGTGCACTCAGAATTATTCATAATTTTTTGTAAATCTAAAAAGTGTACTTAGCTAGGGAAAGAGGCACAGAGGGGGAGGGTTTGGGAGGGGGATACCCCCTCCCAAGCACGAGAGATTTTGCATATTTTGAATTGAAATTCAACGATCTGGTGCACACTTTGAGTGAAATATTCAAAAAAAAATATCTTATTAGATGAAAGGTTGCAAAGGAGACCCGCTTCATGTGCATGCATACAGTATACACGCATTTTTTTTTTTCCGCCTCCCAAATCCCCGGTCCAAATCTTAGGGGGGGCGACCGCCCCCATCGCCCCCCCCCCCCCCCCCCCTGGCTACGCCAGTGAGTTCGGATATATGTTTCTTGTATGCGATCATCAGTTCTATCAAGGAAATAGCTCCATGATTCTTCCAAGGAGGTACGGTGTTGGGTGTTGGGTGTTGGTTGTTTGGTGTTGGGTGAAATCAGCTTAAGTTTTGACTATTTTTGCCAGACCCTAAATAATCTCTATATTTCCCCTTAATTCATTTGGAAAGCAATTGACTAGGTCTTTCTTTTTTTTTTGTCGCGGTTGATGCATGCAACCACCTGCGTGCAGACAACTAATAATTATACAGTACACTACACAGACGATTTGTACACGCGTACACCTCTGTGTGAACACACACTAATGAATATTCTTGAGGTAATCTCTCTCTTTGTTACGAAAAATAAAGGCGTGGCCGAGGGTTTTTTTTTTTTTTTTTTTTTTTTTAGGGGGGGGGGGGGGTAAACCCCTAACCCACACACCCCCGGTAGATCCGCCTCAGCATGCTGTGTCTATTGATATTTTTTTAATTTTGATTTTGTTTCGTTGCTGATATAAACCAGTGACTTTATACGATATAATAAGAATATTTGCACTATTAGTTAACTGAACGTTCTTGAATGTTAAGATGATTACAAAGCCAAGGCCGTAGAAAGACAACTTTATGACAGATAATGCGACATTCTTGATTTGAGTAAAAAAAAAGTTATTAGTTATTATGGATTCTCGTCACAGCCTTTTGGTTTTGACTAGGAGACAATAATAAAAAGCAGCGGACAAAAAATGGTAATAATAATGGCAAATAATGATTATTTGCAGACTGTCATTCCATGGTGTACAGCAGAACAATACAGCAGAACACTGTCGTTAGAGACCGGTTTACCATTGCCCCCCCCCCCCCCCCCCAGCTATTTAGTGTTTAGATGCAAAAATAGAAATCTATTCTTACCAATTCGAATTATTTGAGAATAAAGTTTCTTAAATACAAAGACATTGAGATGTCTTTAATGATAATTTCAATAATGTCTTCGAAATATTTCTTATTATGTAACGAGTGCAATGTCAGTAAAAAAGGGATTTCCCCCATATTTCATGATGACCTTAATAAAAAATTAAAAAAGTGAAATGACGCTGATCTGTTTTTCAAATTCTTCATTATTGTGGTCGGGACATACATGTCACCTTTATACAGTTGTACGCATTGATGAGAGGATCCATGCAAGCAAAAGGCGTAAACTATAAAAGATGTGGAATTTCCTATGAGAAAAAAGAGAGTTGTCAGAAGGAGAAAGCAGGAAAACTGAGGGCGGATGAGGTGAAATTAAGAGGCAAAAGAAAAATAGTGAAAACACTTAATATGACCAGAGAGCTGGCACAAATTTTCGTCGAATTTTTGTTGTTATATATAAGTGAATGAGTAAACAGCGCTAATGCAATCAAAGCTCGTACATGACATAATAAACCCAATGACTATACCCATTACTGGGGAGGGGGGGGGGGGGAGCATTTCATGAAGCATTTTGTCCGACAATTTTGTCGGATAAATTTGCTCTCAGCCAGTCAGATTTAAGGATTTCAGTAGCTTGTAACAGTTTGTCAGACAAAATATCTGACAAAACGCTTCATGAAATGCCCCCTGAAGGGCATAAATTAATTTCCGTAAGTCGTAGCAGCTGCAAGTGAAGGCGTATTAGAATGCAAAGAGGAAAGAGTGGAAATGATTAGGTGATATAAATATACAATGTACAATGTGTAAGACCCGTTGGCATCTATATCCTCTCAAGATAAAAGGACAATTAAGTTCGCTAAGTGTTGAGAGAATGCAGTAATATTAATAGAACAGATCAGTGAAAGCTTTCGGAAAATCGGACAATCCATTCAAGAGTTATAATGAAGTTTTTGCGCAGTCACTGCTGGATGAGAAGACTGCTATACATCTTCTGATGTCACTTCAATATTGTGTAGAACAATGTAAAGAAAATATAAAGAAAATTCAACATATTTTCACTTTTCGCACTTAATAACAGAGCACTTGACTTGCCTCTTTCAGCAGGCATGCAGGGCATAATAACCCTTAACATAATGTCAGTGATAAGTCGAGGGAATATGTGTACTTTTTTCAAAACATGAAAATTTATGAAATTCTCTTTGTATTTTCTTCATTATCGTTCTACGCATGTGACATTTTACTGTATCAGTAATCAGTTCTTATCCAGCAGAGAGTGCGTATCTAAAAAGTCATAACTTTTGAACGGATTGTCTGATTTTCCTCAAACTTTCACTGACGTGTTCTACTAGATTGCATGTACTCAATCCATGTATCATTATGAAGGTGAACTGGTCCTTTAATTGTCGTCATGGAGCTGATGACAACCTGTATTGAAAAACCTAACAAAATAACCGTAAAGGCTATAGTATAAGCTATAGGTACTAGTAGGTCCTATAGGGCAACCGCAGAACGAGAAATCAGATTTCATGGCAACGGATGTATGAACATACATTTAACATTGAGAAGCTTTGTTGTGTTTACACCTTGTTTTTCGAACTGAGTTGTGGAATCTTAAACGTTCACTCGAATAACAAAAAAAAAAAAAGATTACAGGCTCTGTCTTCAAAAGCTTTTTTAAAACACCTGCCAAGATGGGATTCTCCATATTCGGTGCACTACATACACTGCAATTCACAATCACACTGAATCTTACCACCCCCCCCCCTCCTCCTCTAACGGCCAAAATAATATGTGCTCGAGTATAATAAATAGGTAGTAAAAACCTACTTCACAAAGCAAACGCCAAATGATATCATTAGTCTCCCGATCGCCATCATCACAGGAGTACCGGGGCGGAAATGCAGCCACGTACAGATATGAAAAAAAAAAAGAGTATCTGCATATAGTAAGTATAGGTAGGTAAATAAGTTCAAGTTCACTGCAAGTTCTTTCCACTATAGAACGAATACAATGCATTCATACTAAAACACTACAAGAAATCAATTCATGAACAAAAGCGACATCAGAAGACATTAATGCGGAAGAAGAAGTGGTCTGAAAACCGTGGCGCAGAACATAGACAGCATTAATTGAGCTGCAACTCTGAAAGTAAAGGTGGCTTAAAGGGAGCGTACAGTATAGGCCGACTGGTTGAGGTGAGGATTCAGGTTTATAACATACCTAAGTGAGATAATGAGAAACCTCTAATAAAGTATGAAAGACTGAGCATGTAATTTTAAGAAGGATTCAACGTTTATTTGATGAAAATTGGTTTTCAAATGGCTGAGATATCCCAAAAAGTGATACCAATAAAGGCGACAGGCCACGCCTTTTATTAGGATCTCTTTGTTTCACCTTGTTTTTGGATATCTCAGTCATTTCAAAACCGATTTTCATCAAATAAAGTCTTGATTCCCGTTAGAATTGTATGCTCTTTGACATCTCATAGAGTGGTTTCTGAATATCTCGCAAAACGTTAAAAGCTAAATTTTCACCTCAACCAGAACTGTACAGTCCCTTTAAAAAGAAGAAGTAGAAGGGTAATGATAAGAAAGTAGAATAGGGGATAATGAATGTATAATAGTGTACAATACGGGGGGGGGGGGTGAGGGTGTTAATCCAGTTACTATAGGGCCTGTGAGAGTGAATAATACATCCGATTTATCACTACTTTTCTTATGAGATAAAGTTGCAATTCAAGACTCGGTTGAATACGCATAGAGGGAGAAAATACATGTAGATAATTAGGTAACTACACGATGTGGGTTTGTAAGAAATGGCAACCTAAAACGTTTCATATTCCATTCAGTAAACATGTTTAACGTAATGATTAGATTAAGAAAGAAAAACAACTATAGAATGCAGAATCGCCATCACGTTTCAATTTCGTTATTTAGAGCTCATAATCTTGACAAAATGCTTTCCCCACGGTAAGAAAGCTTTCTGGTGCATATAAACAGTGTGTCGGTTTCTTAATCCGTTGAGGACGGACTGATTTTGCTATAACACGCATTTCCCATAGACACCTGCCAGCGTATGTTCATGCTGGTGAGATACACGTACAATTTGTACTGTACCGGGGATACATTGTACCTGGCCGACCTTACGCGACCGCTGTTGCTGTGTGAACGTGCTGTGTGTTGCTAGCAGCTAGGTGACTGGAACCTAATTTTGTACGGAGGCTAGAAATATGAGTTTTTCCCTCGTCGTGGCTGTGGAGGCAAAGCATATTTGCACAAACAATGGATAAACTTATCGTGATTGCGGGGTTGTTATTCTTCACAGCAGATGTATTCGCTTTAACGAGTTTATTCAACCCAATGTGGGTGGTTTCTCGTGGCTCGGGTAAGGAAAACAACGGTTTAAGCTCACATGTAGTCCCATGTATTGTATATTGTGTGATTTGTTTTATCTTCATTTTGCTTGTGTAAATTTCTAGAATCTAGGTTAGGGTTGTTTTGCTTACTTTAACACAGTAGACATAGAGGTATAGATTCACTACGTGGAATGCAGAATTGGTATCTTAAGAGTGCAGTTTTACAGGAAAGTGCTGCATTTGTTAGGTCGAACTCATAGTAAATTAGTTTGCTGTTGGCATAAACATGTTAGCTAGACTCTTGACTTTTGTCTTGAGTCTTGAACCGCAACAGCGACCCCAACACGTAAATTACGTGTTTACTGGTTACTCCAGGGAGGTGACTCACACACTACAGCACCCCGCAACGGGGTTAACTGACTCTGAGTTCATTGTGCATGTGCAAAGATCTAATGTCTGGTGGTTCCCTGTTGAGTCGAGTCTTGCTGTTGGCGAATGCACATTTCGACGAATGACAATGACTGGAATTAGTCAACACAGTTTCACAATCCCCTCTATATTAATAATGTTAACAGCTTAACATGTTAGAAATTTGATCAATGAAATAAATGCCATCATAAAGTGCAGGCAGCTAACAGGTATATTTAGTTCTATCAATGACATGTAAAAAAACCTGCACCAAGGGCAAGGTTTGACCTCCAGGATCCAGTGGGCTTGTGCCAAAATTTGACCTCAAGCAAAAGCGTAGGGAGTTCTAGGTCGAACCTTGGATGGCATCATGGTTGATTTATAGGCGGCTTGCTTTACAGTACTTTCATACCCATGTACTTTTAGATATCTCAGATTCTGCAAGTCCAAATTGCACAAAAATCACAGGAAATACTTAATGATACTAATAACATTAGCTTAATTCCAATCAACCGCATGAATTTGAACAAAATTGGTTATCGCAAGGCATCAATATTGCCGTTGACTTTCAAGTCGTCAATCCAAACAATTCACTCTTTTCGAGCGACCACTGCTGGCATAATCTGACACTGAAGTTAGCCGTCTAATATGTGACATGATGTATACATTTACCTTTCAAGTAACTGAACTAACATTACCTAACAATCATTAAATAAAATGATTTATGGCAAGTTGAATGAAGTTGGTTGAGAAATGCAGTTGTTGCTGTACATGTAGATTGCACATGAACTTGCCAGGCACACACAGAGACAGACAGAGGCAAACACACACTTATACACATGATTATTTCTCAACCAACTTTTTATGCCTCCGCCACGAAGTGGTGCCGGAGGCATTATGTTTTCGGGTTGTCCGTCCGTCCGTACGTACGTCCGTACGTCCGTACGTCCGTCCGCTTTCGTTTACGCGATAACTTGAGTAATATTGACTTGAATTCTACCAAACTTGGTCCAAGTATAAAGTATGATGGGGCAATTAGTTGATTAGATTTTGGGTGAAATCCGCCAAAGGTCAAAGGTCAAAGGTCAAGGTCAAATCATGAAATTGTATCTGTTTACGCGATAACTCAAGACTGGATCGAGCAAATTTCACCAAACTTTGTCAGAGGATGATGTATGATGGGACAATTACTTGATTAGTTTTTTAGTGAAATCGAACTGAGGTCAAAGGTCAAAGATCAAGGTCAAATCCTGAAATTTATCTGTTTACGTGATAACTCAAAACTGGATGAAGCAGCTTTCACCAAACTTGGTCCAAGGATGATGTATGATGGGACAATTAGTTGAGTAGATTTTAGTGACATTGGCAAGAGGTCAAAGGTCAAAAGGTCAAGGTCAAATGCTAAAAATGTTGCTATTTCCCCGATATCTATGCAATGCCCTAAGGTATTTTCTTGAAACTTGGTGCAGACATGTACTACTGCATATAGATTCTCCAGAGAGAGTTTCATGTCATAAGGTCAAAGGTCAAAAGGTCGAAGGTTAGGTGAAAATGTAATATCACTTTTCTCACAAATGGTTCAATGTATCTTCATAGAACTTGGTACATACACATGTACTGACTGGCAGAGATTATCTAGGGAATTTAGGGGTCGTAGGTCAATAGTCATGGGGTCAAAGGTCAAGGTCAACTCCTCAATATTTTACTGTTTCCCTCATACACTAATATATGAAATGCTTGCATTATTAGTTTTCAAACTTATATACATGCATTACCTAATGGAGATTCTCCAGGAAATTTCCAGCCAGAATGTCAAAGGTCAGAGGTTAAGGGTCAAAGGCCAGGTTTCCATGCATCCCCCCCCAAAAAAAAAAAAAAAAAATCTATTTTGTACTGTAATTAACTCTTTCTTCATACCTTGGAAATTACTCAATGCATAAACTTATAGGGTCTGTCAGAATTCAAGTAAAAATTCTCAATTCCCCAAATATGTGCACCTGCACTCTTCGACAATTATAGCAAACCCAGTTCAAGGAAAGTGAATATTCAAGTCATTTCTGACAAACCTGTCATATCAATATTTTGCCAGTTATGTGAAACTGTCATGGATCACACATGTGAAGACATTGTACTGTACGCCTATTGGGAGAATCATGCATTATGGCGGAGGCATCAGTCGCCATAGCGACATTTCTAGTTTCAACTTGCCATAATTATTGAAACTAAAAGGATTTTGAACTCCCGGTTAACTTTACTTAAAAGATATGTTGCATATTTATATCGGACGACTAATTTCAGATTCAGATTGTGCAAACAGGGTACATTGCAATTGCTTGTGAAGAGTGAGTTGTGAAGAGTGAGTGATGACATAAAAGTCGATGTCGATATGAATTCTTCTTGACAAGCGATTTGGTTCAAATTCATGCAAGTGATTGGAAATAAGCTATTCTAAGTACATCTGTGATTTTGGTGCAATTTGGTTCAGTGGAATTTGAGATACCTGTAAAGTGTAAAATGTATCTACATGGATCTGAAGGTACACTAGCACAATATATTTTACGTAGGTGCTATTATATTCCCAGTAAAGTCTCATCACAAAGAACTTTGAATATTTTGTCTAAGTGAAAGACCAGGAAATTTCAGGGTCTTGAAAGTCATTTTGTTGTTTGATGTCACAACATACAGGGGCAATGACAATGGGACTGATTTCGCAGTGTCTGACAATTTTTGGTCGTGAGACTGTATGCATGCCCCCTACACTGTGCCCTGCTTGGCAAGCAGCTCTTTTCTTCATTGTCTGTGCCATCATCTGCCTCACAACGACATGTGTCATGTTTGCCTACTCCCACCGTCGACAGTCTGCACTGGACTATGCCCGCTGGTTCTCCTTCTCAGCAAGTGAGTTCTGCTCTGTGTCTGTTGTTCAAACCCATAATGATCTGTTCCAGGGCAAAGTGTCTGGACTGTGGTGCCAGCAGCATTATTAAAGAAAACACAATAAACATAGTGTCATTAGAATAGAAAGATTTATTAATTTTGACAGGATGAATTAACATAATTTGATTTGATTTGGTGTGAGCATTCATGCTGTGACATTGTTCAAGTGAAATGATTATTAGTGCCAAAGTCATTTAATAGAAATATGTGTATCACATGATTTACAGCTAGTATCATTTGCTATAACAATTGCTGATGACTGTGGATACATTAATCTATATTTCAATTTATATTGTTCGATTTGATGTTTGCTATTACTGTATGACCTACCACGTGGAATAATGTCCTGACAATGTTTATAAATGTGAAAATTAATTTCTTTTTCAAGTGATTGTGATTTCTTTAAATCTTACACAGTGGTTCTTCTCTGCTTGGCTGCCATTGTCTTTCCGATGGGGTTCTACGTGGATGAAATTGGTGGTGAGCCATACAAACTCCCCAGCACTGTGTCAGTGGGTTCTTCCTATGTCATCTTTCTTCTGTCCATCGTGCTCACTGTCGTCTCTGAGCTGTTTGCTGGCAAGTTGTGTGCCCCACTTTTTATAACCAGAGGCTGAGGAGAGCTGTCGTGGCTGAGGGGACTCATAGAGGGAAAAGACTCACTCTCTAAGTTGGGCCACTATGATCAAACTTGAAAGCAAATACAAGTTTGATACTCTGGTTTGTTAAGCTCTTCACTCTTCCCTCTTGGTTGAAAATGTATGAAATATTTTTTTTACAAAATAAAATGATTGCAACTCTTTAACTGTTCCATTCATGATGTATTTGTTCTAACTCTTCGAATGAACTTAGTATGATTGTTTGGTCACTCTCTGTTTAGAAAACTTTAGTCCAAGTTAAACTCAATGTGCACAAGTTCGTGAATGCAGAACTTCTCATTTGTTCTGATTTTTTTTGACTGCAGCAAGGTTTGTAGCTGAAAGTCATTATCTTCGTTATTTTTTTTCATACAAGGCAAAATCAATTTTGTCGTTCTAGTGCAACAGTCACAGTAAGAATGCATGGATCAAGTAAGTGGTTCAAAGTGACAATGTGAAATCTTTATAGTGTTTCCTCCATACAGTGCAGATGAGATATGTTTTCAGTTTGTCATAAACACATATAAGTCCGTCCCTTTTCGTCTTTCTTCTCATTTTTAGGATGCATACTTGTAAATGGCGTTGTTTCTTTTTACATAAAGTGTACGTATTATGATAATTGATATGATAATCATGATAGTAACACAAGCATGATAGTTTCCACTATTCTTATGTAATATAGATAGTGATGATCAGGCTAGTTGTTGTGATGACACCTGATGTAGCATCTGAGATTATTTATTTTGATGTTTTTAGCTCACATGAGCCATTCAGCTCCGTTGAGCTACAAAAGTTGTATTGCGATTACTCGCCATCTTGCATGCATCGTCCACATATTGTCCATCATGTGTGTCATCTGTTGTGTGCTGTCACCTCTGTTTCACATGTCCACCTTCTTGAAAAGCTTTGCAACGTTTCATGAAATTTGTCATTTGTTGACAACCATTTTAAGCTACTGAAATTTTTGCATCTGATTGGATGAGAGCAATATTGTCAGTGAAAATCACTGACAAAAGGCTTGATGTAATGCCCCCTATCAGCTGGGTTTGACCAAACTGGCAGGAATCATCAATGTTTAGAGAGGGTCATAGTTTGATGAGATACCAAGTACCAAAATTTGCAAATTTGCATCATTCTTATCTTCTTAAACACTGGGAACTGAATTTTAACCAAATTTTAACCAAACTGCCCACCATGGTACATTGAAAAACAGAGACTAGTACAGACTTCCTCTCAGAATTGCCTGTTGGTGAATATGAGCATCAAAGTGTATGCTCATGGATAACATTCCACTCCAGTCAAGATTCTTCGGCTGCACTTGTACTTACACAGAGATTAGCTGTATTCAGTTAGTTTTGGGAATTCCTGAATATATCCCATTGCATGGTATGCCTGTAGATGCTACTGGGTCTTTAATGTTTTTGGTTAGGCTGAAGAGTTGATTGGAAATCAACAGACATTACTGATGAGATTAGGCTCTGGTGATTTTAAAGTAGAGCTCATGTTCTCTTGAAATGTATTAGAGTGCTACTTGTTACTGGCTGAAGTAGAGATAGAAAGACAAGAGCTGAATCAAAGAACATTTTGAGTTCTTTTACACTTTTTTTTTAAACACCTTGAGCTGGTAGAAGTGTCTGAAGTAAAAATAGGAAAACACCACTCACATACCAACATAGATGCTGTAGTTAAGACACAACAGGCTGTCAGCAAATATATGAGTGAACTTCCTTTGCTCATAATACTGCATATCACATGTAAGGCTGAAATTTGATCAGATATCACTCCATACATTTATGCAAGGTACATGCTGTTTCTGAACAGATATTTGCTGGGTATGGCATGAAATAATGGCTTGTTGGGTGAGATTGTGATATACTTTAGTTCATACTGTGGCTCCTTTATGCAAAATTTTTATTTTTGTTCTACAGCCTTTTTTAATATCACCAAGAGGCATGCAATCTAAATTGTTCTCGAATTAATCTTCCCTGTGATAATTTCATTCTTTGCCAAAGTATAAAATCCCTCTTCCTATATCAGCTACCTCAAAGCTTTGATCACCTGTAATCTTCATTTCCTGCATTAGCTTCCTTCATGCCAGTTTTTCGCACAAGTATGTTATGATGTGCAGAATCTGCAGAGAGATGTAAGGAGTAATACGTGTATAATTACTAAACATTGTAAAGTGGGAAGGCAGCATGATTCTAAAACCAGATGCAATCCTTGCTTGGTTTTCATGGAAGAGGAGGTATTGATACATGGGGCTACCATTCTCTTACCATTAAGTCTTACCACATCGACATATGTTGTAATGTCCTAAACTTTGAGCCAGTATTCAGCTAGTTAAATCAAGAAGGATCTATGTAAACCTCAACTGTCTTTCAGTCAAAGGAAAATTGTGCCTTTAATTATACCAAACATGTGCAATTTTTATATCATTTCATGTCTTTGATTAAAAAACATAAATGACATTGATATATTCATGGCCATTTAAAGTGTATTGAATGTTGTTTCGCACAAGTACAAACATTAGGGATTCAATGAAACAGTTTCTTGAAGATGGATGCCTTAAAACACCTAGACAATCAAATGATTGTAATGGAGAAGACTGTAATTTCTAAAGACAGGTAGAATGTTAAGTGTGACATATTTTCTGCATCTGTGATATATCTATGTTACAGTTGGTGTGTGTGTGTGTGTGTGGGGGGGGGGGGGGGGAGACCTGTCTGAGTAGTCATGTGGTCTACAATGTACATACATTTCCCCCCTCTGAATGGCTTTATACTTCCAACGTATGAATATGACTGTCTTGCTTGAGTCTATTTCTTTAAGCAAATTATACAATGTGTATTAAAAAAGGGGGGTGATCCAACTTTGAAGGGCTACTACAATGTATTTCATAATTATCAGCCCTGGAGAGCGCAATGTTGGTTGTGAGAAGAGAAGAAGAACTCTTCTTCTTTCCATTGGAACCTAATTATGTTGACGAATGTCATGCATGACTGAGCACATAAACTTCAAAACAACAATTACAAATTGCACTTTTTCCAAGTTTCAGTGTCATCTTGAGGAAACAATGAATGTCTCACTGAATGGATGTGATCTGTCAATGAGAGAGGCCAAATAAATAGGCCAGCCTGTATGAATACAGGTTTGTGTTTAGGGATCTTCTAACATTTTATGGTCCATAACCTTTAACATGGCCACCTGTCTGATAACTTTGTCACTCCCACAAAGGCCAACCCACACCGTCCCCTTTTTTTTTTTCTCTCTCTGTTCATATTCAACACACAGCTCGCAGTGACAAACCATGTCTTGAATATGAAGAGAGAAAAATTGATAATGGGTTAACCTTTCTGAGAGTGAACAAGTTATCGACAACATGGCCATGTTGAAGGTTATAGACCATAAGAGGTTAGAAGAAACCCTAAAACAAACCTGCAGTTGTGCAGGCTTGCCTATTCATTTAACCACTTCTTCTTTTTTCTTCTTTTTTTGACAGATCTCATCCATTTATTGAGACAGCCGTTTTTCCTTTACTATGACAATCAAACTTGGAAAAGATGCAGTGTGTCATTGTTGTCTTTAAAGTTCATGTATTCAGTCATGCATGACATTTGGCAACATAATTAGGTATCGATGGAAAGAAGAAGAGTTCCCCTTTCCTCACAAGCAACATTGCACTCTCCATAGCCGACAATTATGAAATACATGTAGTAGCCCTTCATAATTGGATAACCTTTTATTTTCTTTCTTCTTTTGTTGTTGTTGTTGACATGCACTGTATGCACAACTGACTATTCTAAGCATCGGTCAACAGAGACAGATGTGTGGATCCACTTCTATGTGATTTGTACAATCGCCATTATGACAGCTTTACTGCTTCGACTATAATTCAGACATTGTTATTTAATGAGAAGTCAAAGATGGGCAAGGTATATTAAACTAGAGAAGCACTCTGAGAGCGCAGACCTCCGCCAAGCATGCAAATCATTTTCACCACTGATCTTGTTCTTCCGTAGAGATATCGGTGATTTCCACCCATACGTACTGCATTGTGTGCTGAAAGTTGCGAGATTTCCCAATATAGAAGCCTTTGTTACGTCATAAACCCTCAGCTGCACAGCGCACCTCACCCCAGCAGAAACTAGAGCACGCACTTTAGTGCGCGCAGGCAAACCTCAAATACGCGCAGCCTGAACTCTCAAGTTCATTGACCCTACCTGCCAAAATGTCAAAAATCCTTCATAAATTCCCCAAAAATTCTCGGATCACTGCCAAAAAGTTAACCGTTTGGTACTTGTGTCATTCTCAACCTTTCCTGCAAGTCTCATCCCAATCCGTTCTCTACTTTTTTAGTTATGTTGCACACAGACAAACTAACTAACTAACTAACGAACTAACTAACGAACAAACCAACGGTAACGAAAACATAACCTCCTCCCTTGGCGGAGGTAATTTACGCAAGAGATTATTGTGTTGGGATTTCAGAGCTCGGGTATTTGTCCCAAGTTCATCATGTCACTGCCAGCGACCAGGGATAGCCTGGTGGTTGGGTTGCTGCCCGGAAAGCAGTAGATGACAGGTTCCATTCCCGCTGGTTGCTGTCTTCCAACATGTTTGTTAGACATGTACATATAGATCTGCAGTTGCGATTTTACAAATTTCATTTGTACAGAGGGCAGATGAATTGAAAAAAAGCTCATACATCATATCTTCACCCCCTGTGCTTTATAATCTCTTGCTTGCATTTGATATGCCTTGTCCGCCTTGGACTAGATAACATAACAATGTCGGAATTTTGGAGCTCAGGTATTTGTTCCAAGTTCATTGCCAGCAGCCAGGGATGGCCTGGTTGTAGTGTCGCTGCCCAGAAAGCAATATGACAGGTTCTATTCCAGCTGTTTGCTTTTTTCTGACATGTTTGTTGAAAGTGTAGATCTGCAGTTGCGATCTTACAAATTTCATTTGTAGAGAGGCCAGACAAATTGAAGAAAATACATACCTGGTATCTTCACCCCTCTGCTCAGTAATCTCCTGCTTTCATTTAACATGACTTGTCTGCCTTAGACTTCTTAACATAAAAATGTCGAAATATCGGAACATTCGGATATTTGTTCCATGTTCAGCGTAACACTGTCGGCAACCTAGGATACCCTAGTGGTAGGATCGCTGCCCAGAAAGCGGTAGATGACAGGTTTCATGTTGTAGGTTGCTTTTTTTCCGACATGTTAAAAAATTTAGATCTGCAGTTGCGATCTCACAAATTTCATTTGTACAGAGGGCAGACAAATTGAAGAAAACTCATCTCAATTTTAGCATACTTGGCATTGCCAAGTAATTAGTAGTAACATGCTTTTGTCTGGGTACAGCCTCGGTATCCTGTTTGTCACCAATCTACTGTGATTTTGATTTTTTTTTTCTTTTCAAAATAAAGCTTGGATTTTTTTTCTCCTGTAATTTTGCTTTAAAATTGTAGCTTTGTGTGATGTTTGTTGCAAGTAAACCTGCCAGCTGATGATTTTAGCAGTTGTACCCCTACAACATCATTACTGCTAGGTTATTGCAACTCTGATGTGAATGATTCAAGTGTGTGTGCTTCTTTTTCTCTTTGATGTTGAATTCAACAGGGAAATTTATTGAAAATGTGTATGTTGGTCAAAGGTATACTACATCACCATCACCTTATCTAATGTGCGTACAAAAAGAAAGATATGTGGTTGATTCGAGTACAGATGTTTCGTACAGACAAGTAAATTTGTAAAATGCCTTGACTTTCTTATTTCAGGGCTGACTTCTTGTTTGATTTTACTATGGAGTATCAAAGTGATGATGTCACAATCTTTTGTCATACATGTAGCTTGGGTTATCGGGTGTGAGCATGTTAGCAAGAATAGTGTACATGTACACAGACATCCAGGCCAGGTGAGGTTATTTAGAACAAGTTTCCATGGCGATGAATTGCTATGACATCACACTTTGCTACAACTTTTCTTAAGTTTCACTCTACTGAGATCAAAGGGTTTGCTTTATACTGTTTGTAGTCCGTGACACAGAACTTTTGCTGTCAATATTACGGGATTTTCTGACTTGCGTCAACTACAATATACTCAGAGTTGACTCAGTGTGAGATCCAAATAGCCCAATGTGCACCTAAGTAGTGTGTTCATTGTGTCTTTTTGGCATATACAGTATATCTAGTAGGTATTGGTGATAATCATGCTGAAGTATTTAGTGATGATCATGCTAAGGATGATGATGCAATCTTCTTGCTCACTTATATTTGTGTATCATATAAATTCTTTCTTGGCTTCTTGTACATAAGGCAGTGAGAGGTGTTTTATCACATTGCTTTAGCTGTTCTGTGCCAAACAGAATTGTAAAATTCTTCATTCATTAAAACAAGTCTAAAAATATTGATATGCAGCTCCAAGTAATAACATTGTACAGTGAAGTGATCACTTGCTAAATGATATGTATTTTGAAAGTATTTGTATCCTTGAAATCATTCCCTTCTTGTGTATTTTGTTCAGAAAATGTCATTTTATATCAAATGATACACACCAATCAAGAAATGAATGTATATCAATGAAGTATCAGTGAAAGAATTTTTTTGTCAAGTGATAGAAAATCAGGGGAAAATGCAATATCGGTGTAATTTTCTCCGTGAATGCCTTACATGTTAAACACCCTGACCAATCAAAGAGTATTAATTCATCGTTTAAAAGAAAGCACAAATCTTTTAGTCTTGCTTCTTCTCTTGATAAAGCAGTATGATAATGATAATGCAACTTTTCATCTGTTTTTTGAGTGATCTTTGGAAGATACTATGTTTAAATGCATCTGAAAAATACTGTAGTAAATTTAATGCTTTTCCATGAATATAAAGTAATGAAACATACATGACATGATACGCTTTTTATTTGCATAGTGATTTGCTTTTGATAATGATATTATCATACTCCAATTATCACAATCCTGTAAGTTACAGATTGTTTGTATTAGTAATCTGTACTACAGACTTAGTACATTTGCATATTCATGCAGGATGTATGTAATTCAGCCGTTTTGGAGATGATGATGTTAGTGATTTTATGGTTCTTTGTGTGATTGATGGTAATTCTACCACTAGACATACCTGAGGCCTTGTCAGGAAGCCTTTGTGTGTGAAAACTACTGTACAAGGTATATCGACTGGCTTGCTACACTGGCTGGTCTAATGGATAATCTGTATATCACAGTACATTTGATAGTGTTGCCAGTTGAGTCCAAAAGCACTCACTCTGTAGCCTTTTGACAAGGCCTCGCGTCTTAGGCTATTTTTCCACGCCGCGTGACGACTTAGACGAGACTGGGCTATACCGGGTGAACGCGAATGACGCCGTTCGCCCTCGCATTCACCCGGAGTCTTGTGATTAGTCTAATTTCAGCCGCCCTAATTTGTCGGACATAAATCTTAGCCATGAGGCCTTGTTAAAAGGCTACTCACTCTGTGGCATATTGCACTATGTTTTTGAATGTCAGCTGTTGATATGGTAATGAGGTAAAGTTTGATGCAAATCATTGCATTTTGCAATGTTGGTATGGTACATTGTAATGACTCCTTTTTGTCAGACAAAAGTAGTGCTAAACCTAAGACCAGTCTTGGTCAAGTTGTCATAAAACTTCTTTAGATGGAAAGATGCATACAAGTTGTAAGGATATAAAATCCAGGCTTACACACGACAGATTTGCAATCATGGCATTGAACATTGTAATCAGTTAATCAGGATTATATCAGAAGTATGCCACATTAAGTGACTTTCCCCCCATTACCAGTACATGTAGTTTTATTCTTCCATCTGATCTGTATTTGTGCTTTGAGAACTGTACTGTCAGACATCCACTAAATTAATAGTCAACCTCTACTCAGGTGAACCTTGAATGTTGAAGGTAGTGTGTAATCTTGTGTGCTGTTTTTATGCCTCCATGGTGCCGCAGGCATTATGTTTTCGGGTTGTCCGTCCGTCCGTGCGTACGTCCGTCCGCACGTCCGTCCGCATTCGTTTACGCGATAACTTGAGTAATATTGACTGGAATTTTACCAACCTTGGTCCAAGTATATAGTATGATAGGGCAATTACTTGATTAGATTTTGGGTGAAATCGGCCGAAGGTCAAGGTCAAAGGTTAAGGTCAAACCATTAAATTGTATTTGTTTACGCGATAACTCAAGACTGGATTGAGCAAATTTCACCAAACTTTGTCCGAGGATGATGTATGATGGGACAATTGCTTGATTAGTTTTTTTAGTGAAATAGGACAGAGGTCAAAGGTAAAAGATCAAGGTCAAATCCTAAAATTTATCTGTGTACGTGATAACTCAAAACTGGATGAAGCAGCTTTCACCAAACTTGGTCCAAGGATGATATATGATGGGGCAATTAGTTTAGTAGATTTTAGTGACATTGGCAAGATGTCAAAGGTCAAAAGGTCAAGGTCAAATGCTAAAAATGTTGCTATTTCCCCGTATCTATGCAATGCTCGAAGGTATTTTCTTGAAACTTAGTGTAGACATGTACTACTGCATAAAGATTCTCCAGAGAGAGTTTTATGTCATAGGGTCAAAGGTCAAAAGGTCAAAGTTAGGTGAAAATGTTACAATTTCACTTTTCTCGCAAATGGTTCGATGTATTCATGGAACTTGGTGCATATGCATGTACTGACTGGCAGGGATTATCTAGGGAATTTAGGGGTCAATAGTCAGGGGTCAAAGGTCAAGGTCGACTCCTCAAAATGTTACTATTTTCCTCATGTACTAGTATATATGCAATGCTTGCATTATTAGTTTTAAAACTTAATATACACCGTATACATGCATTACCTAATGGAGATTCTCTGGGAAATTTCCAGCCAGAAGGTCAAAGGTTAAGGGTCAAAGGCCAGGTTTAAATGAAAAAAAAGATCTATTTTGTACCGTAATTACACTCTTTCTTCATACCTTGAGAATTACTCAATGCATAAACTTATAAAAGGGTCGGTCAGAAGTCAAGTAAAAATCCTCAATTCCCCAAATATGTGTAACTGCACTCTTAGACAATTATAGCAAACCCAATTCAATGAAAGTGAACTTTCAAGATATTTCTGACAAACCTGTCATTTCAATATTTTGCCAGTTATGTGAAACTGTCATCACACATTGTGAAGACATTGTACTGTACACCTATTGGGAGAATCATGCATTATGGCGAAGGCGTCAGTCGCCATAGCGACATTTCTAGTTTTTAATGGACATACCACAAAATATTTCATAAAGTCTCTGTTGTTACCGCACAGCTGGTGGAGTAATACGGCATGTCTATAGAAGAAATAATGGACATCCACTTTAGACAATGTACCATATTTTCCAATCAAAGCTGCTGTTGCTCTGTATACATGAACTTACATAATGGCCAGCTGACGAGCACCATGAGCAGTAGGTGAACCTTTAATCTTGCATGACGACACAGTGCATCGTAGACGAAGAAAGCTGAAAGAAATTAAATCTTTCTTTTCTTGTCACATCTCAGCATCGGCCCATGGTACATATAGTCCAAGCAAGTTTGTAGGGGCTTTACAAAAAACACCAGTGTATCCACATTCACTGTGCCTCCACATTGTATACACGGTAACTCATGACATGGCTTCCGGGGTTATATGAAGACTTGTCTGTTTGTATATAGAAATATATATTTGTGTGTCATTGTGGTCTTCAAGCCTTGAGACTATTCCTAAAAGTATCTGTATTTACAACCCTGTGATGTTACCCCACTTCCTGTTAGAAGCCAAAGATTTTCATGTGTAGAAACTTTTTTTCCGCAATAAATTTTGTGACTTCGTGTACCTGTTGGATAGTGACAATTGTGTTACGAGTTGTTTTGAGTTGTGTACATTATTGTAGTTATTTTCATAGGTTCTTTCGTGTGTATGTGCGTGCGTGCGTGCGTGTGTGCGTGTGTGTGTGTGTGTGTGTGTGTGTGTGTGTGTGTGGGTGTGTGTGTGTGTTTGTGGAGAAAGGATACCATACATTGAGGGTGTATCTGTTATGAATCCAGTCTGACAAGTATTGATTCTACAGAAATTTAAGGCATCCAAAGTCTGTGCAACTGCATTTACAGGCGACTCCCGCTGTAACGAAGTCCTCGGGACCGGCACTTTTCTTTCGTTGTATCGAAATTTCGTCATAGCCTAACAATAACATATAAAAAGATACATTGTACATAACAAATATACAATTTTAGGGTCTGAAATTTTACTTCGTTGTAATACGAGTTTTGTTATAACCGTGCTCATTATAACGGGAATACACTGCATTATATACAGCGTGTCCCAGAAAAAAACGAAACCGGGTTTCCATGCAACTTTTTACTATCGGAATCATACATTTTCTTTATGAGATATACATCAATGGAAAGATAAACTTTTCTTCTTTCATTTGATGTACAACTTGATGTTCATCGTTCATGCATGACTGAGTTAGAACAATGAACAGTGGTGCTACCAAATTTTCATTTGCACGCGCAAATGGTGACTTTAAGTGAATTTTTCAGACTTTTAACGTTACGTTTTCGAAACACAAAGTTCATTAGCCAAATATTCATATTTTCTTCTTTCATATGAGACCTAACGCGTCAAATATGAATAACGCATGCTTGAGAAAAATTTGCATGAAAACATGCTTTCTTTTACGACGGATAGTCGAAAAACAAGCATTCAGCTCTCCCGACTTAGCATCAGAAAATGGGCTCATCTGCACCATTGAATTCAGACAAAACAACCGCAGTGCTACAGTGAATGTTGTTCGGTGGAGGGGGGGGGGGGGAGATATTTACAGAGAATGTTGTACGAGATGGAAAGCCCTTTGTTGTTATTTATTTAGAACAAGCTATGAGACATAACCAAAATTATTGAAGACTAATATCGTTAGTATGCTCGGGCTGCACGCAGTCCAATGGCTATGGGAAATCAACATTACAGCAATGAAACACATTTTGATGATTTTGTACCTCAAACTTATTTCACTGTTTTCATTCCTCTCTACATTTCCCTCACGCGTGGTTAGTCCTTCATCACTGACAGGGTTTTGACGTTTTTTAAGGGGGAGGTGAAGTAGAAAGAGAGGGTACATCACTTTATTTATCACTGAACTTGCGCTTCTAACATTTCAAAGGTGCAAGTGCAGGGCAGAAAGTCGCCTTTTTTTTTGGGGGGGGGGGGGGGGCGCACGGAAGGTTTTTTTCAGTCCGTTTCTCCCACCCCACCTTCCCAAACATTCCGCTGATGAACACCCTTTGCTCTGTAGTTAGCTGCATGGTCAGGCAAGCTCATGATCATGTGCTAATTTAAGACCCTATTCACAACCGTACCGTCAGTAACAGGGGCGGATCCAGGAATTCTGTAAAGGGGGGGGGGGGCGTGACTAATATTTCTCGTGCCACTTCCGGATTTCAATTATTTTTTTTCTTTTTATTTCTCTTGTTTTTAACGAAAAATAAAGGGGGCGCGCCGGTTGCGCCCCCTCTGAATCCGCCACTGATTAACAATCTCTTTAACCCCCTCCCTTCGTGTTTGTGTAAATTCATTGAAGCATGAAGGCCATTGTTATCTGCCAAGTTGGGCATGTCGGGAAAGCTAACTGGCTCCTTACTTACTATCTATATCTGGGTTAAATGGAAGCATATTTTCAAATTAAGTTTTCTCGAGCAGGCGTTGATCATTTTTGACGCATGGAATATCATATGAAAGGAAAAAGATTGAATATTAAGGCTATGATTTTATTTTTTGCAAAAGATTGCTGAAAAAGTGTGAAAAACTCATTCAAAGTCGACATTTGCCCGTGCAAATGAAAATTTCGTAGCACTACTGTCTATTGGTCTAACTCAGTCATGCACGAATTTTGAACAATGAGTTGTGCATCAAATGAAAGAAGAGAAGTGTATCTTTCAATACATGTACTTTAACTCATAAAGCAAATATGTGATTATGATCGCAAAGAATTGCAATGAAACTCGGTTTCGTTTTTTCTGGGACACGCTGTACAGCTGTAGTTTAGATTCTGAAAAGGTTTTTAATTATTTTGTCCGTCGTATTATCTCCCAACATGCAGTGTCATGGCATAAACGTATACATTGTAGTCCCAAAGATCTTACCGAATGGACAGAGTCTCGTCGGAAAACAAAACTAGATCTAAACTACCCTCCAAAATGACACCCTGTCCGTGTCAGTCTATTTTATACTCCAAGTGGGAATGGTAGACTTTTCAATGCAGTTTTTCACAGTCTTGCATGGGTTACCGGGTACTTTTTTGTTAATCGAATCCCGGAAAAGGTTGTCTATATAGGGACAGTACAAACTCATTGTACACTGTATATATAGCGTTTTGCGGCTCCTCGCAAACATAATCTATGTCACTATAATTAATGTCATTATTTGATTAACGTATAAAAATGTATCACTACTGATACAGTGTTCTTTATTGATACATTGTATTTCATCACCAATCTGAAAAGGGGACTAGAAATGTTTTTATACTATGCTATTATATAGTGAAAGGTAACGCTCAGTATGTACGACAATCAATGAAGTATATTCATATAATCATATGATTTATTGATTGATTGATTGATTGATTGATTGATTGGTTGATTGATAGATTAATTGATTGATTGATTAATTGTATTTTCCGTTTTAAAAAACAACAACAACAACAACAACGGCTGGATGGCCCATACTCAGCGATGCCAACATGGGATCACTGGTCTTCCATGGGGTCCAGAACATGAAAATTCCAAATACAATATGAAATTATGAAATACATAAATTGAAACCATGAAGACATGAAGTACATACAGTAGATTGAAAGAGAGAAAAAACCCAATATCGCATATCACAGTTGATACAAGCAAATAATAAAAGAAAGGATACACGGGAAAGAAAAGAGGAAAATATTATAATAAATCATAACTTATAATAACTTGTATCAAATAATACAACTCATTTTCATCAACAATTATAATGAGAATCAAATCAACAGGGCAGTAACCTTAAACATACTTATTTTAAATTTCAATGAATAAACACTGGGGGAAATCTTTGTATCCATGGGGAGGTCATTTTAATCCTTGGCATATCTATACATGTATTTAAATTATTTCTTCAAAATCAGTTCTAGGTTTGGGTGGTCTTAATTTTTGTCCAAAACGAGAGGGGTAAGAATGAGTTACAAATTCACATTCATTTCTTTTAGATAAGACGGGGTTAAGTTGATGATAGTATGTTTGTTTAGAACACTCCATGGTATGACCCCAGAATATCTGTCTGAATCTTTTGATTATCTCTCTCATCCTTATTCTTTGCGTTTCGGAAACAAACTTAAATTACCCAAACCTTACCCAAAATGTATAATAACCTACCACCAGCTGCTCGATCAGCCTTAAATTTAGATGTTTTTCTGCGGATATATACAAATTTATGAATCCCAGTTGCAATGTTTTGTTTGCTGTAATAGGATAGCCGGGTTACTTTGTTCTGTTCTGTTATGTAATGTTTGACTATGTAATGTTATGTATGTTGTTACCTCAGACCCTGTATTTTTTTCTCTAATTTTCTTTCCAATTTTATCTCTATGTACCATTCTGCCTTTTTGCATATTGTAAAGCCTTGTTTGATTACTATGTAACTGGACCCCATGGAAGACCAGTGGTGCCATGGCGGCACCGCTGAATATGGGCTTTCCAGCCGTTTTAAACTGTATATATTTTGTGCATGTTTGTAACGGAAATACCTACCTACCTACCTACCTACCTAAGTTATTCATTATTTTGAAAATAAAAGTAAGAGAATGATGATGTCTTCTTTGGTCAAGAAGTTGCCAATTTAAGGCGTTGTGCATCTCGAGAATAGATCGAAACATGAGTCAGGTTGTAATCTTAGTATAATTCGACCAGCCCTAATCTGTATTTTTTTTAGTTTATCGAGGTGTATCTTGAACGATGACCCATATAATGATGTGATACGGGTAGGAACATACACTGTATTATTTCACTCGTGAAAGACACGAACATGGGTCATCCGAAAAAAAAAAATCAAAAGACTGAATATACCATGAGATATTTGACGACAGCAACACAGAAAGCGTGTACATAGAAGTTCTCATCGGCTTTTATCAGTTTTAATGATATCACAGGTAATACATACAAATTTCTGACCACGTGGATTAACAATGCCTCAACTTTAGGTCACTCGATTTCGCTTTATAATTTCATAATTCGTGTCATTCATTTCTAAACTTGAGATATATCTGGTCAGCGCTGTTTAATTTTTCGCCACTCTTTCAACGAGATAGTTTGCATTGTTCAGTCTGTTTGTTGTTGTTGTTGTTGTTGTTGCTGTTGTTAAAATACTGTTTGTAACATTAGCTTGCATCAATTTGTTTTTTATTTCCAGTGGAGATTAATTCGGCCGATAATTTACTAATTTTGCCTCTTCCGTTTTATTTTTTTATGCGGTCAAGAATATTTACTGCCAATTATCAAGTATTCAACTTTACGAGCGCATAATGTTCTTTAAATTTAAAAAAAAAATCGAATGAAGACAGTAGATTGCTCACTTAATTGGAGCAAAAAGTAATATCCATAATTTCAGTAAATCAAGTGTCGCGAGACTGACTAAATTAATGTCGAATCGAGTCAGAGAATCAATCTACCATGAACAGTAATACACTCAGGTAAAAAAAGAAAGTAAACACTTTTTCCAGTTAATATTTTTCATAGAAGATTTTGATAAAAAGCAGTTTGTCATATACCATATCAAAGATTATTTAATTGGCTATCAACCTGGTAGGTTTATACAAAGGGAAATTTTACGCATGAGTGAACACATTCGTTTTTGTCGTCCAATGCAGAAAAGTAAAAATTGCAGAATTGGACATATTGAAATTCATTTGCAAATGCCCTCCAAGATAGGAATGATAACAAAAGACCAATTTAACGCAATGAGAGACATGAATGAAACAGCAGAAATAAGTTTCCGTTCCCTTGTTTCCCTTTATATTCAAAACAAAAACATAGTGGGGAACCGAAGGTGTAACATAAGCATTTTCCATCAATTCAAACTTGAAATGACATAGGGAGTAAACCGTAAAGGTGATAAACTCGACAGAATTTCTTCATTTTAACTTTTAATTGAGGAATTTAAGAATGCACGAGACAAATTCAAGAACCAAATATTTTTTCAAATTTTCTTAATTTGGAATAACGTTTCAAATTCAGCTTTCTTTGTTACCATAATTTTTCTCTTATGTCTTTTGACTGCGGATTTGACAGAAGATTTTTCATTTTCCTCCTTATTTTTTTGCCTTTCTTTATCTTTGGAGGGATACAGAGACATTATTGAGATCATAGGTTGATTTTTGCAAATTAATTTGCATTTCTATTGTGTTGAATTTGTCTTTTGTTCTCATGGGGCAAGTGTGATTTCTGTATTAAGTTTGTAGACAATGCTATCTAATAATCATTCAAAAAACAAGCAAAAACGACTATTTGATAGCCGGCAGCAAGGGATATGTTTTGGTGTCCTGCGGTTTGTTTTCTTTGGACATCAATAGGCCAGTCACATTTGTCCAAACAACAAACAAATATTTTAACTTAGACCCGGGAGTAGAAATGAATAAAGTTTATCAAGTCATACACGTCTATCGGAGCAAGACGGCTCAATCAAAATGTTACCTCCAATTTGGATTTGAGATCTTCTCGTTGGGTCTGAAGGTCTGAGATTTGGGAGGCGTGGTCTGTGGCGAGGCATTTCTTGGCATCCTCTGAGATCTGTCAAACGAATAGGTATCAACCATTTCAGAAAAGGCGTATTTATCTTAACCTACAGTCAGAGAGAATACCATTGTGGTGACGGTGATAACGCTCTTTTTGGTTCCAAAATATGTTGTATGTTCTAGCGTTTAATTATTCACAGCTTCGAAATTCTTCAAAATGCATAGATTTTCCAAGTTATCATAACTTTCATGTCGCTTTATTTTTACCTTAGTTGGTTCAGCATAATGTGGTATATCTTTGATACGTTTGGGAGCCCAAGTAAACCTCTTCAAATACGGTGAAACTATTTGATACATCTTGTGCAGATTTTCGTATATATGTATATATATATATAATATATATATATAATTACAGTATAAGAAAAATGAGTCTCAAATACGCTATCTGTAGATCCAACAAGGTTTTTATTCACAAAACCTTCTTGTTGGATCTACAGATGGCGTATTTGAGACTCATTCTTCTTATAATTATAACATTCGAAGTCCAACACGTGGAAAATTCCAAGATTAACATTATATATATATATATATATATATATATATATATGTATATATATATATATATATATATATGTTTATTTTCTACTTTGAAATTGTGAACAAGTTTGAACAAGTTCCCAAAGGTTTGATTCCTTGTTCGTCGATGAACACAAAGTATCTAAATAACCCCAAAAGATGTCCCTTTCTGCACAAAGAATACAGTATTCCAAAATACAGGAACCGTACTGCACATGTAAGTGGATATGAAGCTATGAAATACATCATACATTTACCAGGATGATTTTGTAACTAAATAAAACTGGACGCCAAAGAGATCTATAGAGAAAAATCCACGGCTCTACAAAGTGTGAATTTTATTATACAAAGCATTTTACAGTCACTGAGTGCAACATAAAGCAGTTGTTACAATATGTACATTGTACATCGTTCTGAAGCTACTTAGTAAACATTGCACTTGCAGCTTTTCACTCTGCTAGTCACTGTCCGACTCATTATACCCTTACCCACTAATTGCAGATCAGAACAGCCAAAACACAAAGGCAATCCTCACTACACATAGAGGCACATGCATAGCTTTTCTCTGAACGTAGTAATGGGTTTTACACTTGCAGCATGGCTGTGACCTTCAACTAATCATAAGATTAGACCCATATTGTAGCCTGAAGATGTTGATCACTGAAGTCCACACCCTTCCCTCTGCCAGCTATCAAATTTCTAATATTATTCTGGTGACTTGCTAGCACGCCTCTGCTGCCTATCTATTACCAAAAAAAGAAAGAAAAAAAAAAAGCAGAAACATCAGTGTCACATTACTGCAGACATCACAATGTTTTATGTCCTTGGGGACTTTACATTATTCAAACGTCAATTTCATCTAATTCAATTCCATTACCATGACAAGTTTCATCAACAATCAATAAATAATGAGCATTTGAATTGATGTTCTGAGTGTGTAATTATTGTTAATGATATCTACTGCAAATCTCATTTTGAAACATGCCTTCCAGATGCAAAGAACTCTGAACAAACAGAAGCCATGCTCTGCCTGTCTTTATGAGGTGACAGTACATGTTACTGTAAATGGTCCTGTAGTACACTTTATGTGTGTGTGTGTGTGTGTGTGTGTGTGTGTGTGTGTGTGTGTGACAACGACACAGGCTAAGTTCTCATCCTTACGCAAAACCACAGTACAATATTGACATGATTGTTTGAGAAAAGTACTGATTATCTTTATATGATCAACCAATGCTGTGCTATATTATTTTGTGACCTCTGCCTGTAAATATCACTTGCCAATGCTTCTTGTTGTCTTTGGCAGCTTGGCAGAGCAATTTGATGGCTACGCCAAACGAAACTATTGTGGCACTCACAGCACTATGTAGATACCTCCGACTAGTTGTTTGACTGCAATAACATTTCCTTATCTTTGCCAAATATCTGATCATAATTAAGTACTACACTAAATCAGTGAAGACAATACATGTACATGTATCACATGAATACAGAAGACTCTACAGAAGAGACATAACAGGTTCTCATTATGGCGGGAGTCTTGGTTGAGACTACAAAAGTGTTCCTCAGTGATCTGCTCAGAGCTCTTCACCTTCAGTTAGTTTCAATGAATTGTCATGTCTTCAACACATCATAGCAATAATTCTAAGCATGTCAGACGTAGTAAATGCAAGGCACTCATATTTGTGTTTCTTGACCGAGAGAGAGAGAGAGAGAAAGATAATATTGCACCGAATGAGATAACCAGAGTATTCTGACTGTTTCTGCAGCTGAAACCATGGTCTTTGTGATATGCTAAAAAGTACAAGTGTACAAGGTAACAACACATTTTATGCACAATTTAGTGACTTTCATTTGTACACTACTAAAAAAAAAATTGTCCTGTAGAAATGTAAAGTTAATGAGATGCAGAATACCCCATTTTTCTTCCTGGGGCTATATTGTAAAGTACACACAAACATTTGGATGACTTTTCTGCACTGAGACTTGTTACAAGTTTGATAAAAGCAGAGAACATCTGAAAAGCATGGTTTGAAACATCATTTTTTCATGGTGATGGGCAATAAAAACTGTGTCTAATTCTACACTGTGGTTACCAGTACAGGTACAGGGTACTTAATTTCTTCAAGTAAAAATCACTGGAAATGGAAAAAAATTCGAGTCAAAGACTGCATGGGAACTGATTTACATACATAAAATACTATAAATATGCAAGAGAGCAAAAATTTTACAATACCCATTCTCTCAGAGTATACTGTATATCACATACTGTACACGTGACCAAAATTTGATTTCAAATGAGCATTCTCTAGTATTGATAACGAAATTACTTTGCATGGACTGATACAAAATCTTCGTTTCGCTTCCCCTTGGGCTAGCACATGTACACTGTATATAAACTGGCAATAGATATCTGAAGACAGAAGTCTAACTTCAGGATGGTAAGTTTTGATTACATTTGGTACAGTACTACAGAGAAACCCCCTAAAAATGATGTTACCACGACCGCCAAGTTTACCTCATTATACTGTACCAGGTACAACAATGTACCACATTGTTAACATACAACAAAAAATCAGCTAAAACAGTAATGGTGCCTGCATACAGTTGGTACATGCTATTAACAATTTTGCCAATGATGTTCAACATGTTTAATGAGCAAAATGGTTATGTTTTCTTTCATTGATTATTCATAACTGGAATCTTGTAACAATCACACTCATTTTATGTGGGGTGACTTGCCATAGAACAGCATGAGCAGAAAATCAGGACCATCATGTTTAGCTTGTAAAAAGCAGTACCTTGTAAGTGAGCTCGCTGTAACAGGGTTTCCCTGTAGTATATTTTTTACTCAAATGACACATCTTTCCCATAATAGAGCAGCTACTTGACAAAAAAAAAAACTCTTTCAATCATTGTGATGAAGTCTGCAGGATGCAACATACCTTCAAATCATACCCATATTATTCTTTATAAGAGTCATAAACTTACAAGAAGTCAAACAGTCTTACTTGTAAAGCTTAATATCGACCAGAATATTGAGGTGAAAGAGCCTAGTATGATATTACCACATGATTACACTCTTTTCACTCTGATAAAATGATTTGGAGAGTTCCTTAAATTTATGAATACAAAAATATAATGCTCAAATATATTATGTAGTCTGTTTTAGACCATGCAGTACCTCAAAAGTTATACCACAAAGCCAGCACAGTATTGATCAGCACTATCATATGACAGCTGTCAATGGGCACTATGCAGACATTACATATGACACTGAGATGGTTCCATTATGGACATCTGTTAATTCATACACAACAGACTGAAGTTTTGTATCATTTAACTTTTATTTTGTATCACCTATAAAAAAAAGAAGAAAAGAAAAACAAGTAATCCTCAGACAACTGAAAGGCCCTAAGGCAGCCAGAACATTTCAATTAGCAGGTCATAGTCCCACTGGCACAATGTCTACTAGACATTAAGTGAGATTAAACAGTCAGTCAGACATTCATTGTATGCAAAGCAATAGTGAAGCTCAGTGTGACATCAAGGTTTAATGCATGAGCAAGGAAGTCAGAAGCACCCAGAATTCTAACAATGCTGTACAGTCATTCTGTACACTGAAATAAATAATACCAATGCAGTGAACCATTTTACCTTTTAATACACTATGAATATATTATATCTACATCACAATGTACAGTTCATTTCGCCTTCCCATATGTCCGTGTATCTGAAAAAATAAAACCACAATAAAAAAAACTTTCACCATAATTTGTTCACTATCTCTTCCATTGCCCATGTAATCTGAAGTATTCTGAGTAGATGCACAGAGGTAAATATTGGCATTTGACCTCCATCTGTTACCCCTGTACTTCATAACCTTTACCTTGATAAGTACCCTATTTTGTTTGAACCTTGAAGGAACTTAAATAGATTTGTGAGAAATGTAATTTGAGTCACTGTATAATCAAATTTAAAGTAGAGGACAAGACAAAAGGGCAATGCTTCCAGGACTTGTGATGAAGCTATATCCACAGAATGGGCATCTGGACTGCAGGATTACAACTTTACAATCTTTTTAAGGGAAGAAGACAATAAAAATGTAAGCATCTGTAAGCAGTCAGAGTGGGTTTTCTGAAAGATCTGTAGAAGTTGTATATTTTTCATACACATACACAAACACACACACACACACACACACACACACACACATAAAAACAAACACACACATATACAAACAAACACACATACACATCATGCTGCTATGAATAACCCAATATCCTCTTTTTCTCCTCTGAGATATTGTCCTAGACCCTGTTGCTTTTGCCTATAACATTGGCATCAGTCGTTACTGAAGTGGTTTAAAAAGATTTGTGGTCACCTGCAACCTTTGCAGGACACTCAGCCCAGCATGAAACAACTGCCATTTATCACAACATTGTCCTGCATACAGACAATCACTTAACTGGTACGGTAAAAGCTGATATTTTGCGAGGGTATGATTTTTGCAAATTTCACAAACCACTATTGCCCCACAATTTAATCACATGCAAAAAAAAATCACCACTTGATCTGCATTGCATGAATTAGCGGTGGACTGTTGTTAGTGCACTTATGATAACCTTTGTGTCAAATTGAGAAAATAACATCTCACAAAAATAACAGCTTTTACAGTAGTCATGACAGATCTTCATCCTACAGTTAGTTACTACTCTTCATACCAATATTCTGGGCCCTGATAAAAAGTAGGTATATTCACTTCATATTTGGTAGATATGTACAGGATATGTATAGAGTAAGAGATAGATGCAAAAAGAGAGAGCTGTGCCTCCCTCTCTGTCTAGCCAGAATCAATTTGCCCATTTCCTTCTGCCTGCACTGCTGTGACAAAGGAGGAGGAGGAGGAGCCACCGGCTGAGGAAATCTCCATCATGCCTTTGAGTCTCTGCTCTGCTTCCCACTGCAGTCTCCTCTCTTGCTTGGACTTGAAGAGTAAATTATGACCTGCATTGAGAACAAAAAACAAAAATCTACTTGGAGCACCATTCATTCTCATAAGTGGCATCTCTCTGGTCCCCATGTAGCTCTCAACATTTCTCAATTGCACTCGATCAGTGTGCATTTGTTCCATAGAGAGTAGATCATCACTTAAAATGTTTTTAGTCATGATTCCAACTTTAAAAGAAAAAACACATTCTTACTAAGTATCTTATTTCCTCTAAATCTTTTTTTTTCTTGTTTAGCAGCATACATTACACAAAAAATTTTACATCATGAAATTGATCATTGAGCTCCAACACATCCACAGAAGCAGACTGTGTGTTTTCACTTGTGTTTACACTACCATCGATGCTATTTCCATCTCTTCATTCATTCGTGCTATTTTTTGTGGATCAAAAGTTTCAGTGTTTTAATGTCATCATTTATCACATATGATTGGTAATCTCTAGATTTGTTACATTTGTGAATGGCTGGCCCAGTGGCTTACGGGTATGAACTAGTGTATTTTAGAGAGTGAATTGGAACACAGTAAAAACGGTTTGATGCAGCTGCAGTAGGAGCAGCCAGAAGCAGCACAATCAGAGATTATGATTGCCCAGCTTCCCCTATCCCTGCAGACCAGATGGCCAACAATCAGTGGTGCCGCTGTAGCTACTGTGAGACACTAGACTCGGCTTTGCACTGCTGATGTTGCCATGAAGTGACAAACTGTGAGAGATTTGTTTTTCTTTGGGTTTGGGAGGGAATTGAACATTTTCCCACTCACCATTCCACTCTTCTTTCGAATATCCGAAGGCCTGACAGTACGGCATCTCGAACAAGCGACACATTAAGCCACAGAAAACTAGTGCACTCATTCTTCACAATTATGCGTACACAACAGCATTTCACAGTACAGTGCAACTTTGTAATTTCTTCTACAAACTGTAGGTAGTAATGTTCTCTATTTAGATAAAATGGTATATGTTGCAACACTTTTATTCTCTTTTAAAATCTGATGCACAACAAAAAAAAAATGGCATAAATATGCATAGTGAGCATAATTTACAGAAAAAGACCATGTTTAGGGAAATTTAATGATTAATTCTTGGAGATAATGTAATGGGCAACATGAGCGTCAAATTTTAGCCATGATCACGTGATCAATGGCCGAGATCTTAGGAGGGCCAAGTAACCCATGCATCCCATCCCTATCCCACTCTCATCCATGACTCACCTGGACAGTCTGCCATAGCTTTGTGTGCAGTGTGTTTGCAGCATGCTCTACACTGTTCAAACACACACTTCCTCCCTCGTGGATTGGCACATTTTGCACACTTTTCATATTTAGTTGCTAGAAGAGGAGAAATGTTTAGAAACACACAAGAAGAGACTCACTATAATGAATCTTGTTGCACTGATATGATATTAGATGGGAGAAGTTGTGTGGGTTTAGCAATGTCACATTGGAAGCTGTGACTGTCTTTAACTAAAGCATAATGGTTCCAACTTTTCCTGTGCATAATCAGAATGCTGGCTTCTAGGTACTTGCAATGTAGTTTATTCAGAGACTCCAACTCTCCCGTTTTCGACGGGAGATCTCCCGCCGAAAACCCATTTTTGCAAAATCTCCCGTTCTCCCGTTTAAGATTTAATTTCTCCCGCCCTGGCTCAATGTCTCCCGTTGGAAAGGATTTCTTACTTATTGCTATCGTATGTTGCAAAAATAAGCCTTAGATAGCACTAGAGAGCATCTATAACCCTAGGAACTTCGCCCTTCGCACACATAAACTTGGGTCTCCCGTTTGCTAGGAGTTTCAGGCGGGAGAATCTCCAGATCAGAAGGTGCTTGGGGTTGGAGTCTCTGTTTATTGTCCACAGGGCAAATAACCACAAAACATTATAGAGTCCCATATTTCTGCTACAAAATAGGAACGAATCCAATGATCACAAATTAATTATTCCTTCTTTCTATGTTACATATACTGAAGATAAATGTGACTTGTAACCATGAGAGCATGATAAAGTCACCAAACACTGAATGATTTTGTTATAAAAAAAAATAAAAAAAATAAATCTTCTCCTCCTTCTACATGAATTGGGCCTCTCCATTTCCAACAAGCCACCACCAAAGCAATGAGAAATCTAGCCACCGGATAAACAAAGTTCTAAGAATATCACCTTTAACCCTACATACAGTGAAGTAGGTATGAAATTAGGTACTAGGCCTAAAGTGAATTGTTCAATTGAAAACACGAAAGTAACACTATTCACACAAACCAAACATTTATAACTTCAAAATATTCAAACACCATGAAATATGGAAATGAGGTACTGTACTTTGAATCTCAAACTTTTGATCACTTAACACTTCAAATTCTTCTCCCTCGTTCATACCAAATAACCTTATTTTCCAGTTTTCACGGCTCTAACGTCTTTGACATCATCAAGGTAATGTAGGAAACACTTACATTTCACATGGAATGTTGCACGTGGGTTGCGAATTCTCTTCTTCAGCTGATTCTTGGAGAGACCCTCGCTATTGAAATCTTCATTGATGAGGGCTAGAGGGCGCTTTCGATTCCGCTCTGCTCTGCTCTTCTCCATCTGCTCAGGACTATAGAGATTGACAAAAGGAGCCACTCATCTAGCTACATTGTTCCTTTTTAGTCTCTTGAAATTGCTGCTATCAAATGACAAAAGGTCTTACAAACTGAAACATGTTCACTATATAAGGTACCAGACAGTGATGTAATTTTATTGAATGCAATACTGTATAAGCTCTCATTTTTGCGAATTTCACAAATCCCTGTTGGACCGCGAATTTGACAACACATGAAAATGTCACCCATATGCGGTTGTAATAGTGCACTCACAACAGCTTTGTGTCAATTCGTGAAAACAACATCTCTCGAAAATGTTCATGACCTCTTCATTCGCAAAAATATCTGTACACGAAAGTAACAGCTTATACAGTAATGCTTAGAAATGTCTATTAAAACTTGTAGTCATGCAATGCATTCATCAATGTGCAATATGTGTGTAATTGCATTTGCTATCAGGAGTACACTATGCCCTCATGTACAAATACTTTATCATCTGGACTTAAATTGATTATCAAGTTTATGGAAAATGCCAGTGCTTACAGAGAAAAACTAATGCATTGATGTTCCCTTGTTGCAAGTGCCCACTGGAGTAAATTTGGACGCCACGAATGGCACCCGTAAGAAAATATGTGCATCAAATCATACACTCATTGGTAACAGTCAACTGCAATTGAGATTCTTCGGCTGTGTGTATACAAAGATCAGTGATAAAAGCTGTACACAATTTGTTACAAGCTTTTTTTTTTACATACATCCAACATGAACCAGCCTTCTCACTCCATGGTACCCATGCTACCTGGGTCCCGTTTCATAAAGCTTGTTATCAGCACATTTCTATGAAAAAATTTGCTCTCAGCCAATGAGATGCAAGGATTTCAATAGCGTATAACAACTATCATAACTTGTTATTGATAAAAGTTTTATGAAACGGGGCCCAGGTCTTTAAGGCTGGGCTGTCATAACTAACCTGGGCCTGAAGTAGGGCTGGCAAAGCCAATGGGGGCGCTTGCCATTGTCTGCTATCTCAGCGGCAGGCTGCTGACTAGCCTCCTCCTCACAGCGAGCACGCAGCCGGCTGCAGATGTTCTCACACTCACCAAGACTCTTGGCTTTGGCTAGCTCAATGCGTAGGTCACTGTTAACCAGCAGGCTAGAATGAAGACAGACAAGGGCATGTCAGTCCACACAGTATTCTATGTGTGAGTAATTGATTCTGTTCTACGTGGTTTGGGTATTTTGCTCTTAGTTTGTACATCTAGCAAAGAGTAGTACCTTCTTAATTCAGATACAAGGAAGTATTTTGTTCTTCACACAAGACTTACATTCATTCATACTTAATTTCATTCCCCACTAGACAACTTTAAGATACAATTGTACTATGAAATATAACTGGTACTAATATTGCATAACATAAATGAAAACTTGACACAAGAAAATTATAATTACCTATTCAACAAATGTATAATGGATATGCTATCTCCCTTTACATGTTACACGAGTAAACAATATGAAATATGATCCATGGAGAAAATACAGTTGAAGAAATACAGTAAATACATCTACATGATTTCCAAAACCAAGCAAAAAGACATAAAAATCTAAACAAACATACAAACTAAAGAAAAACTAGAAATGTCGCTATGGCGACTGATGCCTCCGCCATAATGCATGATTTTCCCAATAGGTGTATAGTATAATGTCTTCACAATGTGTGATAACAGTTTCACATAACTGGCAAAATATTGAAATGACAGGTTTGTCAGAAATACCTTGAATGTTCACTTTCCTTGAACTACATTTGCTATAATTGTCTATTAAAGAGTGCAGGTACATGTATTTGGGGAATTAAGGATTTTTACTTGACTTCTGACTGACTTTTTTTGCATTTAAACCTGGCCTTGACCCTTAACCTTTGACCTCTAACCTTCTGGCAGGAAATTTCCAAGAGAATCTCCATTAGGTTATACATGTATATCAAGTTTTAAAAAATGATAATGCAAGCATTGCATATACTAGTATATGAGGGAAATAGTAAAATTTTGACAAGTTGACCTTGACCTTTGACCCCCTGACTATTGACCCATGACCCCTAAATTCCCTAGATAATCCCTGCCAGTCAGTACATGCTTATGTACCAAGTTCCATGAAGATACATTGAACCATTTGTGAGAAAAGTGAAATTGTAACATTTTCACCTAATCTTTGACCTTTTGACCTCTGACTTTATGATATGAAACTCTCTCTGGAGAATCTTTATGCAGTAGTACATGTCTACACTAAGTTTCAAGAAAATACCGTTGGGCATTGCATGGATATGTGGAAATAGCAACATTTTTAGCATTTGACCTTGACCTTTTACCTCTTGCCAATGTCACTAAAATCTACTCAACTAATTGCCGTATCATACATCATCCTTGGACCAAGCTTGGTGAAAGCTGCTTCATCCAGTTTTGAGTTATCACGTAAAAAGATAAATTTTAGGATTTGACCTTGATCTTTGACCTTTGACCTCTGTCTGATTTCCCTCAAAAATTAATCAAGTAATTGTCCTACCATACATCATCCTTGGACAAAGTTCGGTGAAATTTGCTTGATCCAGTCTTGAGTTATCGCATACACAGATACAATTTCATGATTTGACCTCGACCTTTGACCTTTAACCTTTGGCCGATTTCACCCAAAATCTAATCAAGTAATTGCCTCATCATACTTTATACTTGGACCAAGTTTGGTAAAATTCCAGTCAATATTACTCAAGTTATCGCATACACAAATGCCGACGGACATACGGACGGACATACGGACAGACGGACGGACGGACAACCTGAAAACATAATGCCTCCGGCACCACTTCGTGGTGGAGGCATAAAAATAAAAGAGCATTAGGAGAAACTGACAAGCTCTAGCAACCCTTCCCCCTCCTCACAGCAATAGATGTCATGGACATTATCACTTAAAATGGATCATTAATTTTAGATTTTGTTCACTTCTACTCACCTATGATGCCACAATTTGAAGAGATGACCTCTGACATATGAGAGTGGACAAGGGTAAGCTTTGACCAGGCTGACATACTCCTCTGCAACGGTCCAGATGGGAGGATAAGTCCCTTCAAACAGGGCAGGGTTATGGAGGTTTCCTTCAGCACTCATCACACCATCAACGCCCGTCTCCGCCATGCATTGCTCTACGTCTTGTAGTGACTGGATGTTGCCATTAGCAAACACTGGGATCTTGACAGCATCTCTGTTGGGTTTACAGCAGTGGATTGAGGTCAAACTAATGGCAAAGGGCATAGGTCAACTAGCCCTGAGACAGTGTTTATGAAGCCCCTGCCTGACTGATGATTACAACTAAGAATACAAAGCATTCTTAGATACAGCAAATCTCGTGGTGCCATGTATACTACAACAAATAGCGCATTAATCATCACATACTGCATCCTTGTGCACTCCTGATATGGATTGCATATATAGGCAAGTTGCAACAAAAAGACATGAAGCAGTATACATGTAATTTGTTTCTCAAATGTAGATTATGTGCACTTTGCAATGCTGCCCAGAAATAAATTGCACCACAAAACATGTGGACACATTGTATTGCTGACTAGAAATGTCTCTATGGCGACTGGTATGCCTCCGCCATAATGCATGGTTCTCCGAATAGGTCTATAGCACAATGCCTTGACAATGTGTGATAACAGTTTCACATAACTGGCAAAACATTAAAATGACAGGTTTGTGACACATCCACTGAATGTTCACTTTCCTTGAACTAGGTTTATTTGGATGAATTGCTATACTGTCTAATAAGAGTGCAGGTATTTGGGGATTTGTACCCAACTTTTGACCCTTTTATAAGTTTAAAGATGTGAAATTTAACACTTCCACTTGACCTTTGACCTCTTGGCCTTTGACCTTTTAACAAGAAACTTCCCAGATAATCTGTATTGGGTAATACATGCATACACTAAGTTTCAAGAAAAAATCCTGCAGGCATTGTATAGATACATTGTAAGAGGGAAATAATGGCATTTTGACGAGTTGACCTCGACCTTTGACCCCTGACCGTTGACCCATGACCCCTAAATTCCCTACATCACTGCCAGTCAGTACATGCATACATATACTAAGTTCCATGAAGATACCTTGAAATATTTGTGAGATATGGAGAAAAAAGTGAAATTTTAACATTTTCACTTGACCTTTGACCCTTGACCATTGACCTCACGACCCAAAACTCTCTCTGGGGAATCTTTATTTGGTAGTTCATGTATACATCAAGTTTTAAGAAAATACCTCAAGGCATTGCAGAGATATAAGGGAAATAGTGAAATTTTGAGCATCTGACCTTGACCTTTTGACCTTTGACCTTGAGCATGTGCACCCAACAGTTGATAGGCACAACTTCGCCCACTCATACATATACATGCCAAGTTTCATTAGGATACCTCTAACAGTTTTTTTGATACGCTGTCCACAAAATTGATTACGGACGGAAGGACAGACGGACCGACGGACGGACGGACGGACAACCCAAAAACATAATGCCTCCGGCGACACTTCGTGGCGGAGGCATAAAAAGTCAATTTCACCGATAAACAAACATAAGGATCATGTTAGCTCGTATGAGATTTCAATCGAAATATAAAGACATACGTAGGTGACCCCACCACTATATCCACGTGGCCCACAGTTCACACAAACTAACATAATTTGTGGTAATTTTCACAGTTTTTTAACACTGGAAAGTTCAAATCTACACTAATGTCCTCTGACATGTTAGAACAAAGCGAAGTTCTTGCTTTTGTTTTGTTAACTGAAATTTTACTAAATCATACAACACACTGAACTGACTTACAAATGTAAGTATACATATACTCCCTTACCTTACAGATATCAGTCAGCTCATGATACACTTGGTTTCTGGTTAAGAGAATTTGCACTCAAAATATTCTCCTCCCCCAAGCCTAAGAACTCACTTGACAGCTTTGATGGCCGACCAGTCTGCCAGGCCAGTCACTGGTCCCTTCATCTCTCGGGTACGACCATGGACTGTGAGCAGTTGACATCCGGCTTTCTCCAGCATCTGAGCGAAGCGTACAGTCTTCTGGACATCCTTGAAGATGCGAATTTTGCATGTGACGGGAACAGACAGCTTCTTGTGGGCCAGACTGACTGTAATGACAAATGAGCAGAAAACCATTAATCTCAGGAATGAGTCTACAACATGACTCCATTCCAACATATCCTGACACTTGGATTTCATCCTGTTCTACCTATTCAGCAACAGAGAAGCTACATCAGTGATTTTAAGTCCTAATCAGGATGCTCACATATAATGCAAGGCTAGTATAGGCAAGGCTGCACACTGGCACTGGTCCGACGGTCCCTGACCAGTAAAAATCACTGTTGGACCAGTAACTTTTTCAGGAATGGATCAGTAAAACATAGAAAAACTGGGTAACTACTGGTCCGACAGACAGGTCAGACCAGTAGAAAAAATGGGTTAGTGTGCAGACCTGGTATAGGGGTATGTCTACGACTGAAATGAAATGATACAAGTGTCAGGGAGGCAACTTTTAATTTGGATTGAGAGAACCTTTACCCAATTATTTTAAATTGCACAACAAATACATACACGTACATTGCCAGAAGAGAACTTTTGAGCGTCATGCAACTACCTATGATATGGACCACACCTTACCCTGAGCTGTCATCCCCAAGATATACATACACACACACACACACACAGAGTTTTAGAAAAGTTGTTGTGCTCCTATTGTCACTTGTCTTCAAATCTTTTAATATCTAACACTTTCTACCAACACCAAAAAAAAAAAAAAAAATGGCAATGCTCTCAAGGGACACTACAGTTTCCCAGCAGCATTTCTTTTTCCTTTTCTGATTACATGTACAGATGAATATTTGTTTTGCAAACATACAAATCTATCGATATTTAGCGCTAGAAAAGCACCTGGAGAGCACAGACCTCTGCCAAACCAGGAACTGATATTCACCCATACATGAATGCAATTTCCCAATACAGAAGCCTTTGTTTACGTTATCAAGTTCCAGCAGCATGGCACCCCGCCTGAACAGAGCACACGCTTTGATGCGCATATGTAAACTTCCAGAACATGCAGCTTGACCTCCTAAGTTCAATGACCTTATATGCCAAATGATCAAAAATCCTTCAGAAATGAATGCAAATTTCCAGATCACTACCAAAAAACATCTGCTCCTCTGCATCATTATCGCCTTTTCCTGCAAGTTTTATTCAAATCCGTTCACGACTTTTTGAGTTATTTTGCAAACATATAAACAGACCAACACCAATGAAAACATTACCTCCAGCCTTGGCAGAGGCAACTATCAGACTTTAGCATTTGGGAAAGGTTTATCCACTTGATAGAATCGTCGCCCATGGACATTTGAAAAGTATACTAACGGATCCATTTAATTACTCAAGTTGGATTGATACAAACTGATGTGGCATAATGGGGATTCACAAAAACTTCAATAGCTTAAAAGGGCTTGCTTACCCATGCTACTGATGGTATCCCAGTCATCCTGTAGAAAGGCTCCATAATGACCTGAAAATATTACATCAAAAAGATCAATGAAAGTTCAAGCATAAGCAAAGTTTATTGGTTGGCAATCTGCAGTGCATTTCTCATAATGACCTAACTACAAGTTTACAAAGATTTTCTACTTGTTTGTTTGTTTGTTTTTCTGGTCTTTTTACATTTTACAAAATATTCTTTTTTCATTTTACTGCACAGTTGTGGCAGTTACAGTTCTGGTATCTACTTTATGAATATCCATTCATGACCACAGTCAAGCAATTTCCTAATCATTTGTCTCTCAAATATGTTTTAAAAAGATCAAGTGTCAATCAATTCACACGTTCACACTTTAGTATTCACACTAATGTGCTATTAAAAGTTCTACTTCACTTCTCATCTTATTTTTCTTTCTTTCTCCTGTAGCTTTAGATAGTGCATAAAAACTCCTGTGGTAAAACACTAAGTTCTACATGTGTACTGGTATTAAAGGACAAGTTCACCTTCATAAACATAAGGATTGAGAAAATGCAACAATATTAGTAGAACACATCAGTGAAAGTTTGAGGAAAATTGGACAATCGATGCAAAAGTTATGAATTTTTTAAATTTTTGTGTTGGAACCGCTGGATGAGGAGACTACTACAGCCTGTGAGTCATATGCGTACAACAGTATAAAGAAAATGTAAAAGAAAATTCAATATATTTTCACTTTTTTCGCATAATAAAAGAGCACTTGACTTGCCTCTTTCTAAAGGCAGGGGGAATAATATTACCCATAACATTTGTCGGTAAGGAGTCAGGGGAATGTGTACTTTTTTCAAAAGATGGAATTTTGTGAAATTCTCTTTACATTTTCCTTATATTGTTGTACGCATGTGACATCTAAGTTATTCATACACTGCAGTAGTCTTCTCATCCAGCGGGTACTGCACAAAAACTTCAAAAATTCATAACTTTTGAACGGATTGTCTGATTTTCCTCAAACTTTCAATGATATGTTCTACTAATATTGCTTCATTCTCTCAATCCTTATGTTTATGAGTTGAACTTGTCCTTTAAATACTTATTACACAATGGACAATTCCTTTCAATAAAGTACACAACTACATGACACTATGGATAAGATCTTTAAAAAACACAGATCACAGGATATATGTTATCAACAAAAACAAAACATTACTTGCCAAAATAAATTGAAATCACTTCCACAGGGTATATGAATTATGTAACTCACCTCTTTTAGCAATGGATTGAGGACAACCCAAGTTAAGGTCAATCGCATCACAGCGGTCTTGAGCCAGCAACCCAGCTTGCACAAACACTTCTGGGTCATTTGCACAGAACTGCATAGAAATGAAGAAGTGGACTTGGAAAGCCATCTCTTATAAGACTGAATGCACTAAAAATTGTGAAGATGATGTTATAATCATGCAATACTGCTTTCAGGTGTGGAATAGAATCATCACTATTTCATGTTCATGTAGATTTGACCCTGTTACAAAAGAGATTTGAAGTCTCAAAGAAGAAATACCAAGCAAATATTTTCATTCCCGCATTCCCTAACACTGCCTCCACACAGTCATATTTGTATGATACAGACGTTTGTACTTGAAATGAAGTGTGAACCGTCTGTCAAATTTTCATTGGTGAAAAATGAGCATAGAATTATGCTTATAGAATAGGATTAATTGATTCTCTTTCATCTAAGCAATGGGGTTTAAATACATCCTCAGTTCTGACCTGAACAATCAATGGCCGGTCCTCATCACATGAAGCAAGAGCTTCTCTTCTGTAATGGCTGTCCCTCGTGAAAACAGAGGCATGAAACATTGGTGTGTAGCACAGTTCTGCCTTGTGTCGTCTACTCAGCAGTCTCCATGGTAACTCACTTTGGTCAACCATCGGCGCCACAGCAAAGCGGGGCCTTCCAAGGGTCTTCTCCCAAAATTCAAAGCCTTCTAACTTTTCCATTGCTGACATCGAGCCCCAAATTCCTAGTGTAAGAGTGGTTCATATAGGGCAATTCCATACTGATGAAACGTATCAACCAGCAGGCCAAATTTTCAAATTGAACACACCAAGCTAAATGACACATCAATTGAAAGCTTATTGTATGAACTTTCAGAAATCACACATAAGAAATAATTTGTGCCAAAATCCTTTTCAAACAAGAGAAAATATTAAGTGCATTTTGATCTGACACCAAAATGCTGTGCAATTGTTTTCATTATATTTTCCTTCTGTAAATATGAAATAACCACTTTTGGTTTTGTATATGATATCCTTCAGGCTTCAGTCTGTCTTTGCAGTCTCCGTGGAATATATCCCCGACGACCAGAAACAGACCGATCTTTCGGTCAAGAACCCAAACATATCAGAAGACATTCTTTCCTGATGCAATTAAACTACGGAACTCTTTACCACCAAGTATAAGTAGAAGCACCTCTCGCTCTCTACAGATCTTCAAACAGGGGGTGCAACAGATTAGGCTTCGTTAAGCCTCTTCTGTCTTTTTTAACTGCACATATAGAATCTGTAGAGATCTTTTTACACGCACTTTTCATCTGGGCACTTGACAAGCACAAGTACGATAATACGCCAACGGCGGTCTGTACTTTACTGGAAGAAGAAGAAGAAGAAGTCTCAAAGTACCTGCCTGCCCAAGTACCATAGACACCTAGTATAGGATTCTAGGAATGCTTTGACCGAAAGATCGGTCTGTATCTGTCCGTCGGGGAATGTTCCGCGGAGACTACGTCTGGCTTCACGGATCCCCTCCGTATACAGACCGAAGTCAATGATCCCGGCTCCTGTGTGGAGCAGTCGCGCACAGATCAAACGTTACAATAAACCAAGTTTCAGACAACTTTTTTACATTCAAACAAGTTTGACATGACATGACACATTATGCAGCAATATTTGGGGTAATTTCTCACATTGTGCTATCGAAATACTCACAGTAACTCAGTTATAACGCAGAAATTTTATCCATATCGCAACATCGCCGTTCGCTAAGTGTAAGTCGCCATTTTGAATCTGTATAAGACTCTAGGCCAATCACATGCGAGGTACGTGTTTTAGTCAAAAAAACATGTAGAAACTACCTCGCATGTGATTGGTTAATAGATTCATACTGTATGTTTCTGCAGTTTGAATGTGACTACGCGACGGGCTGGTTGATGTGTGTTTTACGTTGAAAATTCTACCAAAATGTTGGATTATTAATTGATCTGGTGAGTGTAGTGTACTCTTGAATAGTTGATTTAACTATACAAGCTTAAATTTGCCGACCTAGGGCCATGAATTAGACGCAATCGAGAAGGGTGAGGTACCTCACCCAATTTTCCATAGAGACAGTGGTTAAGAATACAATTGTATCCACACAGCAATATCGGGTACCACCGTACTGGTACCTTCCGTCTGTCTATGGAGGACAGCGTTAATGGCAAAATGTAAGAGTCCTTCGGACAGACGGATCTTTCTGTCTAAGGAATGCTACACTTCAGTCGCGACAGGTTCGCACGGCGTCTGGTTGGATAGACAGAAAGATCCATCTCATTTGTCTGGATGAGTCTTTTTTTGACGTTATCGCTCTCCTCCGTGGAAGGGGATCTGTGAAGCCAGACGCAGTCTCCGCGGAACATATCACGATATCCCCGACAACCAGATAGCCTACACTTGGCTACAGACCGATCTTTCGGTCAACTGGTCGGACTACAGTACCACCACTGACCATGACCACTGCCACTGGCCACTGCTTACCAATACTCGTATAGTAATTGGAATACCATGTGTCCATGCTTACTGCCCAAGGCCAAGGCCAATCCAGACTTCAAGTTTAACAAACCATAACCACGATAACATCACAGTCATAACAAATCAATCCTGCTGTAAATTTATTCTATTGAATAAACCAATTCTAACGTTACACCCCAATTAACTACACGCAGCCGCTGTCGCGAAGCGTAGCTACACCCCAATTAACTTTACACAATGGGATGAATTCCCGTGCAGGACGATCCCTGTGCCTGGTGGACTCTGGACAGAGAAATCAACTAGATCTACATGCTATCAAAATAAGATCTAGATCTACGCCCTATGCATGTTTACTTGCGCTTGCCGGCCAATGATGCCAGATCTACAAAAGCGGACCTTTATGCCAATGGCATGCACACCACGTTAATGGCAATGCTATGGCCCATAGATCTATGCCATGGACATGTTGGCAGTAGCTGCATGTTGCATTAGCGCCCCTTTGGCTTTCTTGTGTTGTGATGTTTACTAAATGTCTTGCATTCCTCTCTCGACATTTTATACTCACTTATGCTGCTGACTTACGCGGAAAAGATTTCTGATGTGTCTTACGTTCGGCAGATGTTCGAGAAGATTGGCAGCAGTGGACCAACGATCAACCTATAATTTGGCAGGGAGTTGATCAGTCGACCACGCTATCCTTAGCATGGTTAGCTTTAGACACAGAACATGACATGCATGCAGCAACAACATGTGCATCTATCATACACAGCGAACGGTTCGTGTGTATTCATAGCCCAATTTGCGATAAAATCGCCAACAAATAGGAATTTGTAATTGCGAAAGTGGGACCAATATTGCTCAATAAACCAGCGCAGACCGGAAGTATATCAATCAGCAAATCTCAAATTGTTTAGATTACCACTGATGATCAGTGGCGGCGATTTTAGGTTGCCCCCCCCCCCCCCCCCCCCCACACACACCCCCCAAGCAGGGTCCGCTTGACACAGTATTTGTTTATACTTATTTTCTTTTAACCCCTCAGATCCCCCTTGGCCGTGTGCAGTCGGGAGGGGACAGGAATAAGGTTCGCGGTTTCTTGTATTAAGATTATTAGATTTTCAAAAAATTTAATCAGTAAATGAGAAAATAACGCAGCAATTACAGAACTTATAGGCTTGTTTTCATAACTTTTTTTTTACGGTCTATGCATGATTTTCCAAGTTAATATTCGTCCAACCAAAGTGCGCACACGATTGCTGAATTTTACGCTAAACGTGAAGGAAAAGCTCACTCGGACGGGATGATAAATTAAACCCGCGGGCTCCCATCTCAATTTAATTCAATTCAATTCAATTCAATTCAATTTCATTTGTTCAATCTCCGGCATATATACCCCGCGGTTGCTGCGCCTTGAGACATTTTGAAATGATTTGATCAGTAAATAAAACAATTAGGCCTCTTATTATGAATTCAGCTGGTCACGGAATGGGTTCTGAAAAATTTCCGGATATTCGTCCATTCACCCAAACACAGACAATTAAGTGAACCAGATTGTTGATTTTCAACGCAAAAGCTGATTTGACATGCTTTCTTTTGTATTTTACCTATTTTATTTTTAAAAGACGTGTATATCGTGTTACTTTTTTGACTGACATTTTTTTTCTTCAAATATTCCACCAAAAGCGTATAAATGTGACAGATCGTTAAATATCAATAATATATGCGTAAGCTCAAGTTCCTCTTGGAAATCTAAGAGGCAGTCCACCCCCAAAATGAATAAACTCCTAAAGAAAGAGAGAGAAAACAAATCTCTACAGAACGTTTTAAAAATGACAAAGATCGGATAAGAAATAAGGAAGGTGATTTTTTTTTTGAAAATATTTCTTGACCAATCCTGCGAGCTGACGATGTCATGCCACTCTCACATTCTCATGCATAATATGCAATTTGGAAACTTTTTAGCAGTGTATATAGATAGAAGCATATTATTCCCATATAACAAAATACATCAGAGCTATAGTCATCGGTCTTTTGTAGGGGGTGGGGGTGGTGGTTTTAAGCATGTTTATATTCATACAGCTGAAATGTGAGATTTTTGTCATTTCTGTATATGAAATGAATAAGAGAGAGCATGACATCATCATATTTTACATGATGATTTGAATATTCATATAAACACTCAACTGGTCAGGAAGTGCTTTCTGAAATTCTTTTAAATCCAAGAATGTCATAACTACTTCCTTATTTCTTATAAAATTTTAGAGTGGAATTCTTCTTTAAGGTCAGAATATATCCCCTCCCAAACCCGAAGCTCCATCTCTCTCCCTCCGCTGATCCCACCCGGTTCCTCGCTGGGTTGCCCCCCCCCCCCCCACATGGACCTTCTTACCACCATGCCCTTCCCAGATTCCTATACATAGGCCTATACCCCTCTTCACTCCCTTTGTAACAATTGAATTAAATCAAATCAAATTAAATTGAATTAAATCAAATTATTACTTAAACTGAGTAAATGAATTAAATCAAATCAAATCAAATTAAATTAAATTGAATTATTTTCATTCTTCTTTTTCCAACAAATCATAACAGAAAATAAATCAGGAATTATATCATAAACACAAACATTCGCCTTTGCAAAAGATGAATGATACCGATAAACATAAGAATGCATGCATGACAAAAAAAAATACAAAGTTATGATTCAGTTGAAAAAAAAAAAGAACTGAGAGGTCCACTAAAAGCAAGCTTGTATATTGTCAACCGCTCAAAAGAGAGAAAAAACCCTCATGAATTAGCCTACTTATTTACAAACACTTATCACAAATACTACAAAGTATATGATTTACGGATCGAGGTCCGCCATTTCCAATACCCCCCCCCCCCCCATCATCCTGGGGACGGAGAACGGAAACACCCTCGCGCGAGGAAAAAGCCCTTCGAAAGTTAATGAGAGGAGAAATGCGTAACGGTATCACCTGTGTATATACTAGTAGTCCTTGTATACTGGAATATTCGCGGGCACTTTAATTTCGCGAATTTCACGAGCGCCAAGAGTCGCGAAATTAAAATGTACGCGAAAGTTCTTGTCTATATGCATTGAACGCCAGTGGCGATCCGCGTAAATTTCATGCCACGAAAAAGGCCGTCGGGTCCAATTCGTGAAATTTCATGCCGCGAATACTTTTTACAGGGATCGTTGGCTTGACAAAAGAAGCCAAAGGAAAGATCTAGAGTGGAGCTGAGGAGGGAAGGCATATAAAGTGAGTGGCAGCAGAGACATGGAAGTTGAAATTGGGCTAGTGGAGGCGGTCAAGGAAAAGGGGACAGGGAGAGTGATAAGGGACAAAGTAGAAAAAAAATAGTAAAAATCAAGAAAAAGGTTCGGATATTGCTGGAAGGAGAAAGGTGAAGGAGAAGGGGGGAGGGAGACGTGAGGATGGAAAATCATGAAGATAGGAGAGAGAGAGAGTATATATAAAATCAATTGGAAAAAAACGAAGACTGTGAACAATATATTATGGACTATGAAATCGAAATGACTGGAGAAATAAATCGGGAAGGAAAAAAGGTAAGTTGAGAGGGGGAAAGACTATGGGTAAAAGCAAGTAGCTTCAAACACAAAAGCAAAAAGAGATAGAGGGATGGGATTGCTGGTTGTCCAGCTCGCCAGAAGCTAGCAAGAAGGAAGATTAACATCTACAGCAAAGCGGATTGGGAGAAATTTGCTGATTTCATGCAAGGTGTAGGCAAGGAAATTGAAGAAGCTTGATTTTTGCTCAGTGAATGAGGCTTGGGTTATGTTCAAGAATGGAATAGAGAAGGGAATGACAGAGTTTGTTCCACATAAGATGACCTCCAAAAAGAATGACATACCTTGGATTTCAAACAAGATTAAAAGGTTGATCAAAAGGAGAGATAGGTTGAACAAAAAAAGTCGGAACATGAAATTGAGAAACCACGGGGTAGTCCCTTTTCAATTGGAGGAAGAGTTGAAAGCAGTTAAGAAATCACTGCAACAAGAGCTAAGGAGGGCTTATTGGAATTATGTGGAATCTCTTTTTTCTATCGATGAAGATACCACAGAATTTGAGAGTATGAAGAGATTTTGGGGCTTCATCAAACACAACAGAGCTGATAATACAGGAATAAGAGAACTGAAAAGTGATGGTATTACGATCACTGATCCAATTGCAAAAGCTGAAGCATTGAACCAACAGTTCAAAAGTGTTTTCACCAAGGAAACTCCCATACCGAATGACTTATATACTACCGGAAACCTCAGACTTTGAAGAAATGGAGGATATTTTGTTTACATCAAAGGGTGTAGAGAAGTTGCTTTGTGGTTTGAAGACATGTAAGGCCCCTGGACCGGATGGTATAACTCCACGAGTCTTGAAGCAGCTGGCAAAAATTCTGGCTCCAATTCTTTGCAATATATTCCGGTTGTTTATTATGAATTAAGTGAAATACCAAATGATTGGCGTGAAGCAAATGTTGTACCAGTCTACAAGAAAGGTAATCGATCTACTCCTGTAAACTACCGCCCCATTTCGCTGACATGTATTTGCTGTAAACTAATGGAGCACGTTTTAGCCAGCAAAATTATGAAGGACGGGGACGAAAATAACGTCATTTTCCCCCTGCAATATGGCTTCCGTAAGAACAAGTGTGAACAACAATTACTTGGTTTCACAAGCGATTTACATAGGAACTTGGAAGCAAGACGTCAAACGGATGTTATAGTCATGGATTTTCCAAAAGCTTTTGACAAGGTTGGGCATGAGCGGCTTTTACGTAAACTGGACTACTACGGTATCAGGGGGAAAAATCTGAAATGGATTCAAAGTTTTCTCAGTGGAAGAAGTCAGAGGGTCGTTTTGGATGGTATTAAATCTTCTTCAGTAGCGGTAGGATCTGGAGTGCCTCAGGGGTCGGTTCTTGGGCCTTGCCTCTTTCTACTTTACATCAATGACTTGCCTGATGGTCTCGCGTCAAAGGTTCGCCTTTTTGCTGATGATGCAATTTCTTACATGACTATCGACAATCAACATCATACGCAAAATCTTCAAGAGGACCTAAACAAAATTGGTGACTGGGCGAAAAAATGGATGATGGATTTGAACACAGATAAATGTAAGGTTTTGACGATATCCAGGAAAAGAAGTAAGGTGCAACACGTGTATCATCTAAATAACGCCCCTCTTGAATCTGTTGAATCCGTGAAGTACTTGGGTGTAACCATCACTTCTGATTTGAAGTGGACCCAACACATCAACAATATTGTCAATAAAGCCAATAACGTGCTTGCATTTCTAAAACGCAATCTTCGCATAAAATCTTCTGATGTTAAAGCCACAGCTTACAAAACATTGGTTCGACCAATTGTTGAGTATGCTTCCACAGTTTGGGACCCATCTACCAAGAACCTAATCCACCAAGTGGAAATGGTCCAGAGAAGAGCTGCGCGATTCACTTTAAATCGCTACCATAACACCTCGAGTGTCACCAAAATGCTACAAGAACTTAATTGGACCACTCTGGAACAGCGCAGAGAAAATGACAGGCTAATTATGATGTACAAAATACACAATAATCTCACTCCTCTTTCAGCACAGGACTATATCATCAAACAGGCTACTCAGTTAACGAGAGCCTTGCAACCACACTCCTATCAGGTACCATATTCGAGAACTGAATCGCATCGCCATTCGTTCTTCCCAAGAACTGTAAGGAACTGGAATTCCCTGTCGTCAGAAATTGTTTCAGCGCCATCTGTGGGATCATTTCGAAACCGTCTAACGGTTGATCACAGTGGCTAGTATTTTCGTCAAATTTTCTATGTGCTTGTAAATATCTGTAAATAAATTGTATTATAATGTAAATAGCACCAGTCTGCAAGAATCTTCAGTCTATTGAAGGAGGCAGAGTTAATCAGAAGAAGAAGAAGAAGAGATAACTCGAGCTAAAGGGAGCCAAGGGCAGGTGGTTAATCCACTGAAACTGGAATGCTGTGGAAGAGTGTTCTGAAGATGTTTCTGTCTGAGAAAGGAAAAGGGAGAGAATTAGGCGTTTTCACATCAGCCCGATGTTTCGCAATAGCGCGCTATTTTCTGACTTGAGGAATAAAAAATATCTCGAGCTTGGATTTTATCGGGCTGATGTGAAAACGCCTATTAGGTGTAGTCCTGAGGGAGAGGAATGAAGTAGTCATGACATAACTCTACTATGCATTTGATTTTTTTTTTATTAATTACGGAAAAAAAATCTTAAAACACACAACAGAGAGAGAGAGAGAGAGAGAGAGAGAGACACTTTTTTTTTGTTTTTCAATGATATCTTATTGATTTCATTCAAATCATTCATAAATCAACCCATTTTGGGTGTAACATGAACATAAAACAGTACAATTAATGCCATTCAAAAATACAAATGTGTAATCCATTTATCAACTTATACTGCCGATCATCTCTCTTCAACATAACACACACACACACACACACACACACAAACACACACAGTCTTCAGTTGCTGGAAAAGAAATTTTCTTATTTCGTCGTAAAATTTTGCTGTTGTCAAGCGGACCTTGCATGTCAGGGGGGGGGGGGGAGGGGGTCATTCGAACCTCCTGTAAACACCCCCAGAGTACAATGAAACACGCAGAGACTCCAACTCTCCCGTTTTCGACGGGAGATCTCCCACCGAAAACCCATTTTTGCAAAATCTCCCGTTCTCCCGTTTGAGATTTAATTTATCCCGCCCTGGCTCTGTGTCTCCCGTTGGAAAGGATTTCTTACTTATTGCTATCGTATGTTGAAAAAATAAGCCTTAGATCGCACCAGAGAGCATCTAGAACCCTAGGAACTTCGCGCTTCGCACACATCAACTTGGAGTCTCCCGTTTGGTAGGGGTTTCAGGCGGGAGAATCTCCAGATCAGAAGGTGCTTGGGGTTGGAGTCTCGATCTGAACACGCATACTAACCAAAATGCGTATTTACAATCGCGAGTATGCCCGTTATTTTCCTTTTTTGTGAATGTTGATCCCACATTAAAAAAAAAAAAAGAACGCTGATGAGCAATGTACTGGTATTTAGAAAATTGTGAAGGAGAAATCCCCCACCAAACAAAGACACACAATGAGATCTCATCGCATCAGCAAACTGTGTCATCGATGGATGGGCGCGGGCTGTGCAGTGTGATCGATGCTTCTACGTGTGAAGCACTCTCTCGTAAAATTCCATTACTACCACGACCCTGGTTAATTACGTACGGTAGATAGTGTTTACGTTTTACCAAAGATGATAGAGCGCCGCTTATACGGCGGCACCTGTACCTACATACAGTAACCAGAACTCGTGCATGGGGGAACGGCCGACATACACTGTACATAGTCGCTAGTCTAACCTGAGTGAGCGAGCTGAGTTGTGGACTGAGCGGAAAAAAACGTTTGTTTCACGGGGTGTCGGCGAATGACTTCATCACATGCTAAGAGCAGATGTCATGCTGAAGGTATCAATCGTGACCAGAATGTATGATTTTGACTGTTTGTTTATAAACCATGTATGTGTGGGACCTGTCCCTTTTTGTACGGTGGGCACTTGCACACTACTAGTAATCCGATCAGCAAGCTTGCCGCCGCGCGCCGGTTGGCGAGACATAGGGTATGGAGGTGTATCCTATTACCAGTAGGGGTAGTGCTGGTCCGAGAATGAGGATCGTATTTGTATATGAGGGTCGTCTTCGTATACGGTGACGACGTCGCAAGCTGCCGACTTCTCGGCGAACGGCGTCCCGATAAATGAGGACGCGTCCTTAAAAACCGATATAAGCTTAGAAAACTATGATTGTCCCCAAAAGTAAGGACGCAGAAGCGCGACTGTTCACTGCTTCTTGCTTTGACCCTCGTAAATAAGGACGATGTGCAATAAACAGAGATCACTGCTTTCCCCGTTTTCTGTGTGCCCATGCGTATGTTTTGTTGTAAGTTGAAGCTGACATACATGTAATACGTTGTACATGTATGATATAGGGCTATCTCTATAATACACTGTACAAACGTACCTTCGTTGTACCGCTGCATGCTGCGCATTGCGACATCAACAAGTCGAGCAAATTTTGCGTTTCTAGGACCAATATGGATCGAGTGTTATTAGTGAAATGCTCTTCAACCTAAATGTGAGTATCGATGTCCTACTATCATTGTGATGTTTATACAGCTACATGTACAAGCATAACATTGTACCTACAATCGTAGATCTATGTAAAATTTAGAAGATCTCTAGATCTAGATGAGCTTGGATTCATAGACGTTTCAGGATATACTGTAAATTGTGAATAATTCTTGCAAGCGGCCTATTGTAGCATGTTGACTTGTATGTGAAAGGCAGATGAGTTTCACGTCAGTTTACGTCTATCATTTAATTACTACAATTTTTAATTGAAAACGACACACATTTAGTATTTTCCATTCAATGTTATAGCGCTGACGAAACCTGCATGTATTAGAAGTCTTGTGTGGGTATGCATGTGTAACTGGGGGTGTTTGAGATACCCAAATGCCAGGAAATTGTTATCATACATCAAGAACAAACAAACAAACAAAACAAGCGCCAAGAAATCGGGTACCGGTACCAATTAATCACAAACGCACACACACACAAATCTTCACATTTTATTGCCAATTCTATAGACAAAAAAATCAGCTTTTAAACAAAAATAGGCACAGGTATCACAGTACACGATACATGCATGTATCCTTTCTGTGCTGACAATAATGCTATAGACTAGAATTATAATACAAAAAAAAAGACAAAGCCTAATGACATTGTACGCCTAGAATAATGAAACATTCAGCAGTAAGATAACGTACTGGAAAGCAAAAAAAAAAAGAAACAAATAGATCAGTGACAATTTAAGTATAACAGACATAATAATAAACTTAGTAAATTGTAAAAGATTTTAGAGTATTGAACGTGAAATTGCACTTTAATTGTTATTAAACAGTTACCAAACGGTTTGGCACAGACAGAGCTTGGCCTTGGAGTTGCCGAGGAGGGCACAAACAAAAGTATGACTTTATTATAGGAGCTGATGTCAAGACTTTTTATCTTTTGTCCTCGGAAAAAGATAGTTTGGTGACTTTTTTTCAGTTACAAACAGAATGGGCAGATGCTAAGCACATAGCTGTTCATACACAGCAACATATCAGGAAGGAATGTCCCTTAACATTATAAACAACACCGTTGGTCAAGTACACAATATTTTAACATTATGCGTACACTTTATGATCTTACTTTGATATCACACAAGTTTTCCCCGTTTCGAAATAAAAATGTCATTTTCTTTTTCTACAGAATTAATTCATGAGAAGTTAAGGTTACAGCATCATTCCCATCAAGAACAAGCTGAAGGAAAGTCATTGAGCAGTACTTCTGGATGTTAATTGCATGACAACAAGTGCAAGCTATGCTTCATGACGCCGTGACACTGGTACTGAGAGCCGCCGGGAAAGCCGACATTCGTGAGGAGCAAGCCGAACATGCGAACATGAATTGAGAGTAGCCCAACTTGCATGAACACGTGCCCTTCAACATCAATTTCTAGAACTGCTGTCGTGTTCTGTCCACCAAGATCATTCCCTAAATCAAAGAGAAGAACAAATACTATAATTAATATGTACAACAAAAGTAACTCGGCAGTTTAGAGTGTAGTGGGCAGAATTATACATGAAATAAACACATCTGCACACTAAAAGGTATCTTGCCGAAGTATAGTGTACTGACGTTAGAACAAAGTCTTTGGGATCGGCAGTTTTGTTTCGTTGAATCAAAATTTTGTGTACAACAACACACACAAAAAAACAACAACACTCAAATATGTGATTATCGACTACTCGTAATACGCAAAAAAGCAATATTAAATGCAATGCTATCACTTTAATTTCATCGATATTGTACATTTGATAGATAAAGTTGTTTGTACTTCATGCTTAGTTTGAAATCACATCAAAGTAGTTGAGGATTCGAGTACTATTCTAAAGGTTTGTTGTTCCTAATTTCCGTTGTACTATAAAAGGTTTGCCGTTTCGACGGGTCGTCGGTTTTACGGCTCGCTATTCCCAAGGTTCGTAACAGTTGTTCAAAAGGTTCTTTTTTAAATGAAAAGGAAATTTATGGTTATTCTGAAAGTCCATTAATCCGAAATGAAGTATCATTCGATTTTTCCGAAGGTTTGTTCATCTTCAATGAAAGGTTCTTTTTATATGAAAAGGAAATTTAAGGTTTGCTATGCTGAAAGTCCATTAATCCGAAATGAAGTACCGGTATCATTCGTTTTTTCCGAAGGTTTGTTCATCCGTCAATGAGAAAATGTTAGTTATTTCATTTCGTTTATCATAAAATGGAAATAAGGTTCATTGTTCAAAGAAAAGATCGTTCATCCTTAAATGAAAACGGTTCATTATCTGAAGACTTGTTGATCTAAAAACAATGATGTATGTTTTTGTTAGCAGTCCTATAATCACCTCTTCATTTTCGGATTAACAAACGATTTTCATTTCCGATTAACGAACCTTGAAACACAAAGATTCCAAACATTTTTAGGTTAAGGAACATTCGTAATAGCGAACCTTATTTCATTTTCGGATTACTGAACGCAAGGAAAAATGAATCTTCGCAGTAACGTCATATGCTATACAAACTATGTCGCAATGACGGACAGTAGTTTATTTCGGATTTGCAACGAACATCTAGGTACACTGCAAACAGAATTTGTGTGTTTTGGAATTACGAACCTTCGGAAAAAACGATCGTTATTTCATTTCGGATTATCTTATAATATGGCCTAATGCAAGTTCCCTGAAACGCAGAGCGATTGCTATTTAAACCCACAAAAATGTGATGCGTTCTTCATCAAAGAGACGCTCGCTAAATTTGTCTTGTGCTGAAGTCATGCTGTATATCGTAAGCGTCCCGCATTTCGTTATAGGACCTTATAGAATAAATTTCGTTCATTTTTCTTTTTCAATGTCGCCCGGAAATTACTTCGTTCAATCGAAAATTTAGCTATAAACGTTTTACTTTTGAGCGACTCAATGACGTTTATTTTTAGATCTTAATTTTTGCATGTGCTTCGACGTTGTAACAATATGTCGTTCGTGGTAACGCAAGTGCACCATATCAGCTCCTCTTGCCAACGCAACATGCAGAATCATTGTTGAGCATTAATAATGATTCAGGGAAGAGTGGAGAGCCTATTTCAGGGCTGCCATTATCCTACACATCGTACGATCTTACCTTGCTCAACTTTGATTGTGCTGTTGGGATCTGTGCCATAAGACAAGGAAAGAAAATATATAAAAAACTGTTACGAAATGTTCCAGTTTCACAGAGAGAAATACAAATATGCAGTGTGATATTAATACTGAATCAGATTGGTAGCAATATATCAATGTTACTTTTATGTGTAACGTTGCTTACCTTGTTCGTTTTGGCCTTCATTACGCAACTCCGTCATTTCCTGAATGTGAACATCCATCAGTTCTTGGAGGTCATCTTTATGAAATTAACAGATGTAATTTGGTTAGTATACTTGCATCTAGATTCAAACAGAATTGATGTGGCACACGTGTAACACTTCTAAAGAAGTACGCATGTAATTTGTTTCTGCTTATGATGCGCTTATGATGCAATAACCAATAAAACAAATGTGATACAATTGTATCATCATTCACCGACCAATTAATGAAGCATGCGTGTGGGCCATCATGTGAGAAGTTCTGGTAACTTTTCTTACCATAGCACTGGCCTCTCCCCTCACTTGACTCCACGATGACGGGCGTGCTACCGCCGGACCTACAGGTGAGAGCTCACCCTCATAGATACAATGATTCATAAAATCAAACACAGTTTGGTTAAACTATCAGCACTGCATACTCTATAACTGTAGTGCGACCAGTCTTTAAAATTGCTGCAGTACTCGCTTACGGGAGCCATTTTCAAGTTTATTTTATAAATCATTTGATCATAAGGATTTTAAAAATGGGAATATCATTTAGATGCGATCGAAAGAAGTATCTTTGATAATTTCGTTTCCACTGTTTCACAATTATTTTTTTTCGTTTGTTTTTGTTTTGTTTTGTTTATAGAGTTTTGTTGTTAGTTTTATTCAACCGTTCCTTGAATATTAAAGCACTTCCCGTTTTGTCTTTGATCATTTAAATGCCCATGTGCATGCATACATTATACATGGGAAACTAGCGTCGGTAGCTGCGCACGTGCAGTCGGACATACAACACATTACTAGTAAGTAGTTTTCAACACAACGATGTGTTCACAACGGGATTTGTAGGTACCGGCATACAGTCGCCAAACCAGACAATCGGAAATCGGAATATTAATTAACAATAATTAGAATTAATATTTTATTCATAAGAAATATTCATACCGTTCAAATTTGCCGTAATTCCACTGCAAAGTGCATTGGTGACTTCGTAGGTGTGTTAAGTTGCTCCATGATGCGTGTACATGTATTGCCATTGACAGCACAGCGACTTTCACATTTCGCGCGATGAATCCACGGGAAGACGGACAACCCACAAAAGTAGACGGTGAACTAGGGGTATTTGTACACGAGGAATCCGTTTATCGCATCTAGAACGTGCGGTTCGGTACCCCTAAGCCCGCAAAGCCCCGAGGAAAAAGATCGTCCGCGAAAAAGCTACCGATCCCGATTTTCGCGGACGCGATTTGTCCGCGTTTACAAAGATACCCTCGTTTGTGCGGACGATCCGCATTCTCGGACCAGCACCCCTACTGATTACCGAACGATTTTTATTTAATTTCTCCAGACGGGCAACATTATGCTTCAATTTAGCTAAAGATCTCCAAGAAGATAATTAAAATTCTGATAAATTTAGCTGTATCAGTATTATTTGAAAACTAAGCCACGCACTTAACAAAATCTGTATTTCAAATAACCCTTCCACAAAAACCATGTCTTTTTACCGACGCAAATCGTATTATATTTACCGAACAAGCCCCCTCTATGGGGAAATTTAGGCATTGCATTTTCGGTCAATGTTATTAACGCAGAATAACAAACATCAACTTTTCAGCGATTATTACTAGAATTTTCTGTTTTTTGATGCAGTTTAGCAATTTTCTGCACCGGCCTCCCTTGTGAGATAACAGCGCGTGCATAGCGCAATGGATGCGCGTGCATAGCGCAATGGATGCGCGCGTATTCGAGTTGTTAATAATGGGCTTCCATTGAAAATGTACGCGTTCGGTAATATAGGATACTGTTCGGTAATAGGATACCTGCCTATACGTTTCAAGTTAACCCCGTCGCGGGGCGCTGTATATTTGTCCGTGATGGGGTCGCTGCTGCGGTAAGTTTCAAGTTCAACTCCTTTTAACCTTTTCTCGGCAGAAACAGGTTTTTCAAACAGCTTTCAAGGAATTTTTACGAGTTGATAAACACAAAGCTGTTTTGAAAGCCCTTTCGGAAAGGGCTTTGGATAGGGCTTTGGAAAGCCGTTTAAACAGGGGAAAGGTGATAAACGCAGCCATAGACGTGTACGTGTGTGACTCCAGCGCCAGCGATGTTGTTTGTGTACAATGTTGTTTTTATATGTATGCTGTTTGTATGTTGATGTAGACGTGCTTATGACGTATGAGCAGACAACAATCATATATAGCAAATATAAAGAAAATTCCACACACAAAAAAACATTTTTCATGAAGATTACAAATTCCATCAACTTGATACTGACGTATGTTATTGTTAATGTTAAGCTCAATAAGGGTAGCAATTTAATCCCCATTGCTTTCTGAAAGAAAGCGGTTAGTCAAGTGCTCTTTTATAATGCTAACGTTAGAAAAGTGAATTTTTGTTGAATTTTCTCTATACAGTCAAACCTGCCTTAGCGGCCACCTGTCTATAGCGGCCACCTGTCTATAGCGGCCACTACAAAATCCCCCTGAGAGAAAAGCCCTGTTAAAGACCCTGTGTACATAGCGGCCACCTCTCTAACGCGGCCAGCGGCCACAAATTTTGTTTCCCGCGGGAGATATTAACCTTTCTATAGCGGCCAAAAACCCAATGGAGCCGTAGCCAAGCCGATAATTCAGCGTATTTTTCTGTTTGGTAGCCGTGCGAGCAACGTTCAGTGATCGCCACCGCTGCATTCATCCCTCATTCAGCCATATAAATAATGCATGATTCTTCACGACAATAAACATGCTGTTGTGCAACAATTTCATATAGACCTGCATGGTTAAATGCATGAAACACACGGTGTATGCCTGCATTAGTCATACACACATACACGGTACATGTACATGTAAGGATACAACGTAACCCCGGGACGCTCCGTATACACAGTTACACACTGTGGGAGCGTCCTGAGTCAATAGAGTGCTATATCGGTAAGCTTGAAAAACATACACAGTCTGTCACAGATTTTCGCACCTCCGTAGGTTTCGAATATCACGAGGAAAAAACGTACTTTTATAGTATACATAAGATTCTTATCTAATTAATACCCTTCGTTCACCTTGTTCTTGTTCACATTGGTCCAATGATCTTGAAAAAACGTTTTTTTCACGGCCATATACGGGTCCGTAGTCCTAGCTCCCCATCCCATTCACCATTTTCGAAATCAGTATGCAGTACACTGCGCACGTAAATATTCATGTGCTGGCGGAGTCGCAATGCGTTTAGCCTTCTGACAAGGCGTGCGCGCGCGCGCACCCACCCAGAAAGCAACGCAATATACAGCGAGAGGGTTTGCCAACAGTATGATAAGGCCTTGCCACAAAGCTACACGACTTGATGGCCAGCGCATGCGCACAAATCTCAAATCCATTTACTGTATAAGATGTAGTTCTCCCGAGTTCCTCTCGACCGAGTCGCATTTAACTCATCAAACCGAGCAGAAAGGGACTATTACCAGAACCAAAAGTTGAACGCAGTCAGTCTTCAACATTACATCTTCACCTGTAAGTCTTCATATTGCGGAATTTTTGCGATTTCATATTGATTTTTAGGCGCTATACTTCGCCTGTCATGATCATGTCTGCTACAATGCGCAGCCCCAACACTGCGTGTTGGGGCTGGTCGCAGTTAGGATACAACGGTAAGCAATGCACACAAAGTTGGATTACCTGTCTATAGTGGCCACCTGTCTATAACGGCCACTTTTTCCGTCTCCCTTGGTTGGCCGCTATAGACAGGTTTGACTGTATTTTCTTTGTATTGTTGTCCACTCATACGTCATAACCTCTAGTAGTCTCCTCATCCAGCTGTTCCAACACCAAAATGTTAAAACTTCATAACTTTTGTATCGATTGTCCGATTTTCCTCACTCTTTCACTGGTGTGTTCTACTGATGTTGCTGCTTTCACTCAATCCACATTGCTGTTTGGGTTTACTTCCCTTTAAAGATTTTTTTCTAGAACCAGAACGAAGTGATTGAGCTTAGTTAATACAATGAGTCAGTGTATTGATGACTGTTGTTTCAAGTTTGTTCATGGCAGATTCTGGGGTGCCCCCCCCCCCCCCATGGGACCCAAGGGAGTGGGGTGGGATGGGTCCAAATGGTAAATGTAAATTGTATGTTCATCATCGTTGAAAACCCCTTGATGAATATTTACTAAACTTGACAGTATAGCATGCCAGGGGGTTAAGATCTCAATTTGTTCAACAGGGCACCATGCTCGATTCCCTTGGGGGACCCAAGGGGGCCTAATTCTCCCCCCCCCCCTCACACACACACACACATTAAAGCCTTACAATCGTGGCAAGTGGTTTGTGTGGCACGGAGATGAACACAACAGGCTGCCTCCCCCATTCTGTATCAAGATCAAATGTATTGACACCGAATGAGAATATAGCACTTGCTCAATGGGTCAGCGAACAAAACTTAGACTAGAAATCTCCTGACCCAAAATGGCTGTCCGAGCCGCGAGAGCTTCCGAATGGACGCACATGTGACTCTCAGTGCGCACGTGCATGAAGAGAGGCCAAAAGAGCCACGCGTCTTCTGGCCTCTCTCCTCTAATCACGGCAGCTCGCGGTCACAATGTTTGTGTATGATGCGTACACACACACGCACACGCACACACGTGTCTCAGTGGCAGCATTGCCCCACACGTTTATGGATATAGCACCGAGTCTGGCATTGCGCAATTGCATGCACAAACTTTGGTCGTTCGGGAGTTTATGAAATAACGTACCAATAGGGGTGACGATCGTCCGACTTTAAGGAATATTTACAATTCTTCGCTAGAACTAGAAGTGATAAAGCAAAGTTACTTTGAGCTTGTACAGTATTGATGACTGTAGTTCCAAGTTAGTTCATTGCAGATCCAGGGCTGCCCCCCCCCCCCCCCAACGCGGGGGGGGGGGACCTAAATTTTCATCTTGCTGAAAACAACATCATGGATTTTCACCAAACTTGGCAAGTAGCATTCCTATGGAGATAGGATCTCAAAGTGTATTAATGGGGACCATGCTTTCCTTGGGGGCCCCAGGGGGTCCAAACCTCCTAAATTATAATATTGACTGGCCCTGAGGGAGGTACCAGAAAATATTGCCCAAACTGAAAGCATTTGTATTGCCCGAGTCGAAGACGAGGGCAATATGTTTTCAGTGCGGGTAATATTTATCTGGTACCTCCCGAAAGAAAGGCCAGTCAATATCATAATTATTACCTATCCCCCTAGGTAAATTAAGAAAATATGTAAATACGGCTATACACTGTATATGATACAGATCAAGCCACATTTGACTACCTGTAGACCATCAACATGTTGAATAATTGCAAAATTGTTCATCAATGTATATCATTCAACTCCAACTTCAAAGACATGTAGTTGTAACAGGCAAACTTCAAACTTCTGGACGTTCTTACACTTTATTACCTCCGCCAAGGGAGGAGGTTATGTTTTCGTTACCGTTGGTTTGTTAGTTTGTCCGTGTGCAAAATAACTCAAAAAGTAGTTAACGGATTGGGATGAAACTTGCAGGAAAGGTTGAGAATGACACAAGTACCAAACGATTAACTTTTGGGAGTGATCTGAGAATTTTGGGGGAATTTATGAAGGATTTTTGACATTTTGGCAGGAAGGGTCAATGAACTTAGGAGTTCAGGCTGCGCATATTTGAGGTTTGCTTGCGCGCACTAAAGTGCGTGCTCTAGTTTCTGCTGGGGTGAGGCGCGCCGTGCAGCTGAGTGTTTATGACGTAACAAAAGGCTTCTATATCATGGGAAATCTGGCAACTTTCAGCACACAATGCTATAACGTATGGGTGGAAATCACTGATATCTCTACGGAAGAACAAGATCAGTGGACAGGTGAAAATGATTTGCATGCTTGGCGGAGGTCTGCGCTCTCAGAGTGCTTTTCTAGTTTTTACTTCTCTGTTTAAAGTTTGAGAGTTGTAAAACTGATGGTCACTGTGCAATTACTGATCACAAATGGACTAGTCATTGCCTAGTGCTGCTGTAAGTGGTCGACCTTGCATGAGTTGATTTATCAGCGTTCTTCTGCGGTGCGTGTAACTGACACCCTGGACGTCCTGGAATGTTTTCTTTTCGTGGTCGATCGGAATGTTTACGTTTAAAGCAGGGAGGTGGGGAGAGAGATTCCACTCTTTCTCTTCTCACCTCCCCAAACCGGAAGATTGCACTGTTTGCTCATACTGTTACTGTTATGCAGCGATGTGGCGAAAAGCATATTGACTGCTGACCTTTGACCCTGCAAAATAACAACTCCTGACCTTTAACCCTGCAAAATAACAACCGGAATTGCCTCGTTTATCGTTTGCAAGATGCAAATTGCATGGCCAATTGTTACTGAGAAAGGTATACATGTAGGCCCTATCGAGTAATACCCCTTTCCCGCTGCCCCTCTCTGTGAACCACCGTTGGATTCCCCGGTGAATTCACCGGGGAACCTCCCGGTGAAATTTTCAGTGCCGTCGTTTCACACCTACGACAATGCTCTCAGCTAATTTTATTCGCAACTTTCCCCAAGACGTGTTTTTTTTTTGCTCGCACTGCGGCCGATTCCAGCGGAAGTGTGTAATATGGCGCGACATTTGAACGTGATACTTTACTAGTGGTTCGTACTCGTAATTCACAGAACTAACTGGAAAATAATTAATTCAACTGCAACATTTAAAAGGACAAACAACACGGCAACTCAAGTACATGTACTAATCTAAGTTTTGCGCAGCACTTATTTGTATATGGCATGCGTGCAATACAACACGATCCAATACAATGGGCCGAATGCTTAAAACAAGCAATTACTTGTAAGCTATTGCTTCAAGCAAAAGCACAAGCTCGTCTAGTAAAAGGTCTAGCTCAAGCAATTGACTAAATCCATGTGCATAACTTTTTGCTTGTGCTTACCGGTATACCTTTTGCTTGTCCCGCATAAGCAATTGCTTGCGTTTTCAACAAAAGGGATGTCACGCCTGTGCGAACATAAGAACAAAGGCGAGTGTGGCAGCATGTATTTGAAAGGGCATGTGTGTGCGGAAACATTTCCTGACATAGCAGAAGAGCTATGAAATGATACTCATAAATGCACACACAGACACACACACACACACATCTATACACACACACTTATTACTGGCTGATTCCCATCACTGCTTACAGTTAGCCCGGATCTGCCAGATCACACATGGAGAGAGGTTTCCTTGCTCTCCACCGAAGTCAGACATCCTACCTGTTTTTCATCACATTTTGCGTGCTAACCACTGGACATTCCCGTTGTTGAAATGAAGAAGTTTCTTACACTACTTAGGAGTAATTTTTTTTGTAGATTTATACCACTCCTGCACAAGGGTAGTCTTTCTTTCATGAATATGAAAATTATACTTAAAGGGAATGTCCCAGTTAAGCAAAAGCTCAAGCTCATTTTAGAGAACTTGCTTGTGCTTGCTAGCAAAAGCTTCTGCTCGCAAGCAATTGCTTGTTTTTATGCATACGGATTCAAGTAAAAGGCTAGCACAAGCAATTGCTAGCGTTTATGCATCTGGCCCAATGCCAAGTATCTTCGTTCGCGAAGCAAAGCCATACTATACTACTCCAGTATACTACGTCACACAAACGACATACTAGTCGTGTGTATGTTTTCTACATAGGCATTACGTGCGGATTAATTTGGGAGCTCGCGATTGGTAGCTAGCGAAAAATGTGTGCTTGACAGGAAACAAAGCATGACCTTGGACAGAATCTGCATATTTCGCCCGGTGTTTCACCGAGACGACCTTTCACGCTGGGCGTTCCTCGGGGAACCACCGGGGGTTTCCTGTTGAACTATCGGTGTTTACCCAAGACGCTTCTAGGGTAAAAATTGCCCAAAATTTAATCGGTGTTTCACCTAGGCTTCCCCTAGGTTTCAACCGAGTTTCCTTTCACACTGCGGGTTACCCGGGTGCCCCTGGGGGCACCCGGGGAAGATTTCCTTCAGTGGGAAAGGGGTATAAGACTGAGAAAATGCCTGGCCCGGGCTGAGCCCAGGCTGAGCATGCATGGCCTCAGTTTAGGTACTTGCGGCTGCAATTCTGTGCATTTACAGTGGAGGGCTCAGCCCAGGCTTTTTATTCAAACCTTTCAATATTTTGTCGTAGTGGCACTCTGCTTACAAGTGCAAACAAACAAGCATTTGGGAGTGCGCCAGGGTCACCGTGTAGAGGCGCTGGCGGGGGCTATTTGCAATGAACAAAGGGCTATGGTTTTTATACAGGGCGAACTTGTACAACCCTGTACTTTCAAACATCACACTCTCAACTGCTCTTTCCTGATCCTCACTGGTTATCTGTTTTGTATGCACAAGAATATGGATAAAGACGAAGGAAACAATGTAGTACAGTTAAAATGATTCGATGATAACTTAAATTTAAACGCAAGTTTGGAAATACTACCTCCTCATACAGTTCGACTTGCTAATGGAGATGATTCTGTAGCGTACGCCGACAAAATTTTGCTAAACGTGGGATTACAACGTCATATCCTATGTTGTCACAATCATTGAACTTCTGGGGTCGCTATTTGGTACTGCATTTGGCCCAGTTTGCGTTTACAGTGAGAAAAGGCCAGACCGAGCCCGGGCTTAGCCCGGGCTGAGCCCGGGCCAAGACTACGTACCTCCAGAGCTTGGCCTTTGGAGCGTTTACATTGAAAGGAAGGCTGGCCTGAACCCGGCCTTTTCACTCACTGTAAAGGGGATCATAGTCACACTCACAAGTGAAGGTTTCAGAATGTGATGATGGAAAACAAATGAAAAGAAGGACAAATCTATCTTGAGATGTGGAGTACATTGTTCTACATCGTGAACGATTATCACAAGGCTGCAATTGACAGTAGTCAATACAACAGTATCTTCATCCGCTGCTTATTCAGATGTTAAAAATACATTACACAGAATGTTACCTTAGTAAGAATTATCCACCTGATCTTGTCTGTGAAGAAGTTGGAGTCACACAAGGTGAAGCTGATTTTGCTTTGGACTGTGCAAATATTATGAAGAGTCTGCAATTCGATAATTTGTCTCAGATTTGGTGAGCAGGTATATAATCAATTGCTTTTATCGTAAAAGTGTAGATATGTGAAAAGCACTTTGTTGCTACACGTGTATATCATGAATCTTTAAAGTTTTGAAAAATAATGTGAAGACATGTGTTTAAGAAATTCTTCATTCTTAATATGTAGATGTGTCATATCACTATATTTCCAGTGAAGGACTTAAAAGGTGCCCATTGGTTACGCATACTGTGGGGTATTTGACTTGATACTGCAAGTGTCCAAGCTCTAAGCCAGAGATACAACTTGCCTGTTTCTTTCTTTACACCCAGCTGATCCCCCACCCCCAAATAACTCACAACTTAGCATCAAATAAAGTCAAACAAACCCACTCAGTTGAAAACTCTGGCACAGATTTCGGCCACAAAGGGTATTGTCAACTTTGGGATTAGTGAGAACGCTTACTTCTATTTATTGACAGCCAGTTTGAAAGCATCGTCAGTTAATCTGTGCAAGAAGCATTTGCGATTCCTACTGCTGATGTAATGCTCTAAACCTGTTCCTTGACGCTAACAGCATATTGATCACTTATTGTGAATAAGGAATTTTTCCTTTCCTTTCTTTTTTTCTCTTTCCTCGTTCTTTCTGACATACAACATGTGAATGCAATATCTCAACTGACATTTCCTACCATCTTGTCTCATGTCGTTATCTTGGTAAAAAAAACTTTCCATAATGTTAGCTTATCTGACATCATCTAGGTGCCATTTTGTGATTTTGAGATGTCAAATGATCCATCTTATCTTTGTAAATAAATGTCATGTCTTTGTCACATATGGTAGGCTTAAGAGTTCACATGACTACCAGCAGATCTTTTTGCACAGTGCCTATTAGGCAAGTTGTCATGACATACTAGTATGCATGTGTATGCATTAAAATTTAGAAATACTCAAAATTACTACCATTTGGTTTTTGTATACAATTCAGACATTTTTAAGCATTTCAAAAATGTCTGCGCATATTCGGCAGGATGAACAATGTTTGTTTGTTAATTGTTTTATAATTCATGTTGAATCAATTTTTAAAAGTGGAACACATCCAAGGAAACACAGGCACACGCGCATTTTCCATTTGTTTTGTATTAGAGGTTGCAGTGCTTCGTCTGGTGTAAAATTTTGTACATGTAGGCTCACAGAGTTTAACCAATTGCTAATATTCGATAATTACAGCAAGTTGATACGATATCCATCTTGGTTAAAAATGCAAATTAGGGTCAAAGCTCATTTTTCAAAAGGCCTGTTTTAAGACCAGGATGACCCTTAACAACACTTTTGAGTCCTGTTTGATTTTTTTCTTATCACAGACCTCTTCCTTCGTCGTAAAGATGAGAATCAAAATTGAGGAATATAAATGACCAGTGTGATTAGTTTTGAATTAACATATGCGGTATTTTTCTAAATGCACTGCTTGGATTTCTAACTCACCCCTTTAAAAAGTTGCCAATCACGGGCGACTGATATGTGATCACCCCCCATCCCCAGTGTATCACCTACAGTGTAAGTCGTTTAAAGTGATCAGTTTCGTATGTCATTAGGATTGTTTCTCCTCTAGGTCTACATATTTGCCATCAACTTTTACCTTAGCTTGTTTTCTCTAATTTGCCCTTCTGGCCTTTTCCCTATCAGTATTGGGTGAGAAGATATGATACATTCTACACTCTACTGATTTTTTGTTTACCATTTGTATCAATTCATCTAACGTAGGGGTATAATGTATTGTACTCTTAGCCCATATACTTTGTAGTGATACTGCCCTCAATATTGTGCATGTTATTGGGTCAGTAGTCATGGTCTGGTCGTTGTGCTGTGTGCATTCTGCAGGCCCCACTTGTTGATAGATTTTTTTGTGAAAATTTTGTAAAAGGGTGTGTATGTTGTACATTTTATACATATTAAATCTGCACTCCTATTGTTTTTGGTAATGTTTCCCCCAGTGGTCCCTCCATGGCCATTTAATGCGTGGGCTCTAAGTGCTGCATTTCTCGACAGATTTCTATTAAAAAATTGTATGATGATCCATCATATTTAAATATGTTTGGTTTTTTTTTTGTGTACTGTTGCCCCAGTATCCCACTGTTCATAGGGGCAAACATGATGTGTAATATATTCTCTGTAGTCCATAATTTTTAACATATTTCTTTGAAGTGACTTAGTTGTTTCCCCATGGCTCTATACAGTATTTGTATGTACTATTTTTTCATTCATTGATTGACTTCCAATATAAAAAAAAAACAAAACATGTATCCATATTGCCATTTTTCGGGGGAGGGTTGGAGGGCTTTGTAGTATCTCATGGAAAAGAAAAATTCTACTGAATGGGAGTTTAATTTGTATGGCTGAGGTTCCACAACCTTCGTTATACACAGATGCACACTTTTGCATGGCAATTAATATTTCTAGTTGTTTTTTTTCCTTTCATTTACAATTCCATGCTTCATTCATTCTGGGCTTACTCACTGTGGCAACTAAAATGATAGTTATTGGATTTCAAAGTTTCACATGTTTTTACAAAGTCAGATATGTTCGTAACAACCACTATTTTAATTCAGTCCTTGGAAATGATCATCAGAGGGAATAAAAATCCATTGTCTCTCTTCCATGTTCTATTTCAGGTCTTTCACATGACTGAAAGAAATGGCAGGCAGGAATAGGCAGTCACAAGAGCAAAGCAGAGAATCCTGGTGGTCGCTGGGACTGAAGGGAGCAGCTGGGATCGGCGTATTGTCCGCCAGTGCTCTCATAGCTGCCGAAGCATACAGGGCAGCCAAGCAAACACAGCAGCGGCAGTACCAGCAACAGTCCAAGCAGAAAGCCTCAACATCAGGAGCTGATGGGGAGTCAGGGGAGGGTGAAGTGGAGGAGACCACAGACAACCAGGAAGCCGTCATGTCCAGACCTTGTGATTGGTCGGACTATGAAGAAGTGGACTCCGATGACTACGAAGAGGCTGCTGCCCAGGTAAATGCTCAAAATCGCTCTGGGGGTGACGGTGGAAGTTCTCAGGAAGCACAAAACAATGGTGAACCTCTCCTGAGAAGGCTAAACAGCTACTACTCAGCCTATGTAGTGCCAAATGAAGAAAGACAGCAAACACAGAGAGATGAGTTGCAGAACTTCCTCACTTTCTTCATGAAGTATGTCAGACAGCATGAGAAGAGTCTCCATCTTGGCAGTGCCTTCTTTGCAGCTGATCGGTCTCATGTGACCATTGTCAAGGCCTATGATTCAGCTACAAAATTAATGGTGGTACCAATTGAAATGGATCCTAATACTTGGGAATGTGTGGATGCCCAACACTCGGTCATGAAAGCCCCAGGATATTTCCTAGTGAAGCGCATAAACCTTGATTTCATCCCAAAAGGGCAGGATCCGTCTGACCGTTTCATGGTGGGAAACTACTTCTGCCCAGCATATGTCTTGCGCCATTTACAGAAACTTCTTGCTGACTCCATTGAAAAGTACTCTGAAGAATTTAATGAGGAGCGTCCAAGTCTAACCATCCAAGCGAAGATCTACGCCAAAGTGGGCCAAGAATCCATAGCACTGATTTCTTCGCCCTACTGCCCTCGCACCTCAGTTGGGACAGAAGACAGCTGTGAAAGTGACAGGGATGAAGACCATGAGGTCACTGTTGGTCCTGATGCAAACCTTTGGATGTGGTCCTACAATGAGTACGTCCTGGAGATGCTGCACCACTTGGATGGAGGGGAAGGCTGCAGGATGCAGTGTCTGGCCATCATGGAGGCTCTGCGTGTGAACAACTCCAAGCTGCAGGTGTTATCTCATGCCCACCTTTTGGCAATCATGTACATAGCCTGCAAAGAGGAGACTGACTGGGGAGAACAAGTGCTTGCAGAGCGTTTTCTGGACGTCCTTGTAATCCTGACCAATTGTCTTGCAGACAGAAACCTTCCACACCCTCAGGAAGAAACAGTGAATTGTTTTCATTGATCTCCCATCATGGGCGTTGCAGAGAACACACAAGTGGCTGCAAGCTATTCTTAAAAACACAAGGAAGATAAGTAAGATCTTAAAGCACAAGTATTAATAAGTTCTGACTTCTATTTGCTCTTGTCTGATTGAAAATATATTAATGTTTGAATGGCCATAGTACATGTATGTATGTACTGGTGTAATTTTGACAATGTCTTTCACTGCAAACATATGCAGTCAGAACTCTGTCCATTCTACAACGTGTACACATTGATACAGTATATATGTTAACCTTCAAACAGCAATAGAAACATGACGGAAAATTTGTTTACAAATCATTATGATATCGTAAAGCCATACTTTTGAATTACCGGGTAAACATTTATTTGGGATATGATTAGGCATTACTACAGTGTGTTTCCTGTTAAAAAAATGCAGATTTTCTGTGACATATAATACGAGTATTTACATTTATATGAGGCTTGACATTGAGTACATAGAGTGGTATTTAAGAATATTTATGATACAGTCAAACCTGCCTTAGCGGCCACCTGTCTATAGCGACTACCTGTCTATAGCGGCCACTGAAAAATCCCCCCGAGAGAAAAGCCCTGTTAAAGACCCTGTGTATAGCGGCCACCTGTCTAACGCGGCCAGCGGCCACAAATTTTGTTTCCCGCGGTAGATTTTAACCTGTCTATAGCGGCCAAAAACCCAATGGAGCCGTAGCCGAGCCGATAATTCAGCGTGTTTTTATGCCTCCGCCACGAAGTGGTGCCGGAGGCATTATGTTTTCGGGTTGTCCGTCCGTCCGTCCGTCCGTCCGTCCTTCCGTCCGTCCGTAATGAATTTTGTGGACAGGGTAACTATCAAAACTTTTTGAGGTATCCTAATGAAACTTGGCATGTATGTGTATTAGGGGGTGAAGTTGTGCCTATCAACTTTTGGGTGCACATGCTCAAGGTCAAAGGTCAAAAGGTCAAGGTCAAATACATAAAATTTAACTATTTCCACCATATCTATGCAATGCCTGAAGATGTTTTCTTGAAACTTAGTGTATACATGTATTACCCAATTAAGATTCTCTGGTGAAAGTTTGGGTCATGAGGTCAAAGGTCAAAGGTCAAAAGGTCAAGTAAAAATATTAAAACTTCACCTTTTTTTCTCTGTACACTTGTACCTTGGAAATTGTTCAAGGTATCTTCATGGAACATAGTATACATGTACTGACTGGCAGTGATTATCTAGAAAATGTAGGGTTCATGGGGTCAAAGGTCAGGGGTCAAAGGTCACGGGAAACACTTCAAAATGTTACTATTTCCATCATGTTTATGCAACGCTGGCAGGATTATTATATTTTTTACACTTGGTGTATGCAGTTCCACCATATCTATGCAATGCCTGAACATATTTTCTTGAAACTTAGTGTATACATGTATTACCTAATTGAGATTCTCTGGTGAAAGTTTGGGTCATGAGGTCAAAGCTCAAAGGTCAAAAGGTCAAGTAATAATATTAAAACTTCACCTTTTTTTCTCTGTACCTTGGAAATTGTTCAAGGTATCCTCATGGAACATAGTATACATGTACTGACTGGCAGTGATTATCTAGAAAATGTAGGGTTCATGGGGTCAAAGGTCAGGGGTCAAAGGTCAAGGGAAACACTTCAAAATTTTACTATTTTCGTCATGTTTATGCAATGCTGGCAGGATTATTATATTTTTTACACTTGGTGTATGCATGCATAACCTAATAGAGATTCTTTGGAAAGTTTTTTTTTTCCTTTTGTTTTTGCCTCAAAGGTCAAAAGGTGAAAGATCAAGTGAAAGTGCTGAACTAAGCTTTTCCTCCATATCTCGGAAGTGGCTCAAGTTACCTTGAAACATACTACATATTTATGCATGTTCTGCCTGACAGTGATTATTTTATGAATTTTAGGGTCAAAGGCCAGATGAAAATGGTAACAATTTACTATTCAATACAGAAATTGCACTTTTTTTCTGACCTTGAAAATAACTCAATGCATAATGGGTCAAAGTCAAGTCAAAGTCCTTAACTCCCAAATACATGCTCTCCTATTCATCCAATTAAACCTAGGTCAAGGAAGGTGAACATTTAACTAATTTGTGACAAACTTGTCATTTTAATATTTGGCCAATTTTGTGAAAATGTAATCACGCATTGTCCACATGTACTATCTGTACCTATTAGGAGAATCATGCATTATGGCTGAGGCATACCAGTCGCCATAGCGACATTTCTAGTTCTGCTTTGTAGTCGTGCGGGCAATGTTCAGTAGATCGCCACCGCTGCATTCATCCCTCATTCAGTCATGATAATGCACTAGTGTAAAAGCTTTCTTCACTACAATACACATACTGCTGTGCAACAATTTCATATACACCGCCATATTAATGCATGAAAAACACGGTGATTTCATACGTACACATATACATGTACATGTAAGGATACAATGATGATCGCATGTACATGTAAGCAATGCACACAAAGTTGGATTACCTGTCTGTAACGGCCACTTTGTCCGTCTGACTTGGGTGGCCGCTATAGACAGGTTTGACTGTATCTTACTTTCACATTGTATTCTCATTATTGATATGAACAAAGCTTTTCAAAGGATCAAGAGTACTCCAAAAATGTTTTCTTATCAGAGTGAAAACCACATTCAATCTCTGTTCAGCTACATTTCAAATTACCCCACAATTTGATCATTTAACTCTGAATTTCATGTTGTACAAAGACCTGTATGCCAGGAATGGCAAGCTGTGGTGAAATTTTACAGGGCACCAATCATGGTAAAATACTGCCTCGCTCATAATCTTTGGAAAAAAAAAAATTGTGATAGATACAATGTATAATCTAAATTTCACAGTAAATGATAAAGCATAGCATGTATACAATTGTATGTACAGTAACTTTGTTAGTGTGATTTTCAAAGTACACACTGTAATCCATTTTTTCTTCATTGGTAATTGGCTGTCTGAAGTGTCAGGATGCAGGTCTAAAGTTATACCAATTGAATGCTTTTTGTTGAGACCTGTGGCAGTGAAAAAGCATCGCACTGTTCACCTTCCAGTGCATCAGTACTAAGAGGAGTATGTGGCATTTATATTGTACAAGTGCTATCAAGTTTGACTGTTGGCTTGGCATGATTCAAAGAACACAAAGGAATTTGCTGCTGTTCAGACAGAATGAAAAGCTTCATACTGTTTGCTCACTCGCCAATTCACTACAGTGAAGAAAACTCAGGGTTATGCAGCAATGGAGGTGTGTATGAATGGCCTTTGCTTTTATACCTCTGGGACATGGGACGTGCAGTGTTGCAATAAGTGTGCTATTTTTGCACCACACCATTCTTTTACACTTTATCAATCCTTATGGAAAAGTACCAATTGGTCTAGAAGATAATGGGTGCATTCAAGCGCTCCCCTGAAGCACACTGTACCATATCATACCAAGCTAAAAGTGGACCTCTTCTCGATGTGCTCAAAAAGGTGTACAAATGCACCATACATATGTACATGTACTGTTCTGAAGTAGGCATGAGAAAAATGTGCATAACACACACCATTCCATAATGTGACGAGTTGATTCTCCTTGTTCAGGACACCTGCATCATCGCACCAGGTGCATGACAAAATTCCTACAAAATGTGTATCCCCTCTGACTCTAGTCCAAAAATAGTAGCTCATGGGGTATACTTAAGTACATTTTCCCCACAGAGCACTGAAATGCTCCCGATCTGACATGGTATGGAATGGTATGGCACAGTGTCGTTTGGTTTGCTTTTGTTCACTTTTGTGCACTCGACCATAGCCAATGTCGCAAAAAGAATGCTCAGAATGCTTTTTACTGAAAGATCTTGTATCACAGTCACTTATAATCTTTCCATGTCCCTTTGCATTCTTTTCATAATTCATATCTGAGGAAAAGCTTTATGATCTCCTCAACACTATGATTCTGTTAGAAGCTACTGAAATTTGAATGCAAAAGTTAAAACAGATGATAGATGGTAGGAAAGTGTGTGTTAAAACCCTGGAGTGTGTGTGTGTGTGTGTTTTTTTTTTTTTTTTTTGTTATCTTTGCTTTGATCAAAATAATTGAGTTTTAAATGCTTGTAAAAAGCAGGAGTTTACTCGGTCAGCTTTTCTCTCTTTTTTGGGAGGGGGGAGGAAGGGGAAAAATACTCTGTAAGATTACGCGAGTGTGGAATTTTGTGTTTTTGCATTAATACGCATTTTCAGCAGCAGAACGTATTTCTTTTACATTCTTTTTTCTTAAAGCAGTTTTCATGCTTTAGCTCAATGTTGCTACCATAACATCACACCTCCTTGCTTGTATAACCTTTGAGAATTCAAGGTGAAATGTATATCTTATATTACTCATCAATTCATGATCTTAAATGCTATACACGAGTGTGCAGTTTGTGGACAGAACTTAATTTGTGAGCTTGTGTAGTGACAGGTTAGCTTTCCTGTTGAAGATGAACAGTTTAATGCTTCTCACTTTCTCGCATACCTGGTACATTATTGTTTTGTAGTGACTGAACAAATGTGGTGATCGTGTCAGTGAATGTCTGAAGGGGTTTGCCATTGCTGTTTCTGTAAATTTAAAGTATGAAAAGAAGGTATAGTAACATCTGCCATTTCTTAGTCCTGGGACTGAAACATTTAAGCATATTTTTTTTTTTTTCAAAATTTTGCCAAGGTGGTACACTGTATAGATCTGCCTCATTTTAAGTTAAATATATTGTTTGATGTTTTTAGTGAAAGTTTATTGTACATGTATTTTGTGGAGATATCAATTGTCTGTTATACAGATAAGGGTAGGGGGAACCATCTTGATGCTTTCACAATGTTTAATTCTTGAAAATATTTCCGTCTCTTCTTTATTCCTGCTGTCTTTGAATCTTTATGTATCATGTTTTTGTAAGCATTTCTCCATCTTGTCATGACATTGTTGGTGCTTTGTTATGGTATCATTAACTTATTGCATTTGATAGCCAAACATTTTGTATTTTGGGGAGCTTTTATGGCGTGGTACAGATGTAGGTACAGATGTAGGTGTCAACAGTGTTTCATTTACATACCGGTACACGTAATATGACCAAGTTCTCCCTTATATGCCATATATGCTGATGAACAATGCTGTGTCATAGAGAAATCAAAGTGTTGTTTGCATGATAACTGCACATGGAAGTGATGCATTATCGTTGGATTTTTGGCTGGCCTTCAGTCATACATTAGTGTGGGTTCTACATGGGATATGGCTCTAAACATGTCATTTCATGCATACAGCTGTATGTTGCACTATTTTTTTTTTTCTGTTTTGCCCAATTTTCCCAGCATCTTGAAAGAGGTAGACTAATTTGCATGTTGTTACAATTGCTGGTACATGTACACAACCGTTCACAGTGCATCCGTTAAAAGGTGGCAAGAATGGTGCGTGATGAAGTCAGTGGTCATGCAGGTAGTCATTGTGACCAATATGGCAAAGAAGATTAAATGTATAGTGTGTAATCCGACACTTTTTCTTTATTTTTTGCGGGTAAGATTACGTCTTGACATCTCCAACTTATGAAAATGGTAGGAGCAATTTTGTATACCAGCCAAGAAAGGTGTCGACAGTGTAAAAAATGGCAGAGCTATTGAGGTTTCATTTTTCAGCATTTAGTGTTACCATAGAGCTCAAAACTGGTTTAAATTAAATACTTTGTTAACTTGTATTCTTTTATACAAGTTTGCACATATGTATGGCTTGATGACTTTCTGTTGCACAATACCGGTATCTTGGTAAAGTTATGCAAACCGCCAGCATAAATGTTTCTTATTACCGGTACATTTTTGTCATTCAGCAATTAGAAGCAGATATCAAAACAACTCGTGTGCAGAGAAGATTTGGGCAATACTACCAGCACCATCATTTTGACAAATCTACATCGACATGAGTATTATTGTGTCACCACTCACAACATAATGTCCAGTCCCATGTATGCATGTCTGTGTCAACAACTTGCAGCACATGCAATGTGCTTCAAGTTTTTGTAGTCCTGTAATTTTTGCTTCTTCACACTTTGCAGAAAACTTAAAAACTGGTGTTCCCAACCATTTCAAACAAACTGTAGACAGGTTTTTTAAAGGATACATACACCTTTAATTAAATACCAGGTACTAAATCTGGACTGAAACATATGGCATTAAATTTGGGAGCATTTCATTGATATTCATTGTATGATCCGTTCAAGTATTTGATTTGTCAATTTGTGATATACATTGTACATTGTACACAAGGTATTATATTTCTGTGCTTAACTGTGATACACAGCTTGTATGTATTTGCAGCAGCTTTCTTCTTTTCCCTGTTATTTGCATTGATAAAGTTGTATTTGTTGTAAGTTGTAAGGTGGATATCATGTAGGCATGTGTACTGAGGTAGATATTGCATGGTTATAGCTTTTTGATTCGGGCACCTCAATATGAGATTCCATGTACTGTATTTTGAATTAATTCGCTATTTCCATAGTGTATCTCCAGGCTGTGGTGTATGGCACTAGTGAAGTATGAGCTTGATATGGAGAGAGAGTGAGGAAGAGAAAGGAAAAAAGTTATGTCTGTCATATATGAACAAGTTCTGTATGGAGAGAATGTTACAGGCTGTAATTTCATTTGGCCACTTTACAATGTTCCCAGATTATCATATAGCTACAATGTATGGCATAGGCATTGAGTTATGGTATATTATGATTATGCAATTTGTTAACTTCTTTTCGAACAGAAAGTACCTAATGTAGTAAAATGGATTTCAGTGAGACCTGTTCTTGTTATTCATTCACATCATTTTGTTATCAGTTGAGGCATCAGTTTTCTTGCAGTTCTTTAAAGAGATATGACATTCCATGTGAAGTGGACTGTAATGTGGAGTAGCATGAAATAAACAATGGTAGGCTTTCAGTGAAATTGGACATAGCATCATCAAGTTATGGAGTTATGATATGACATGTTCAGCCAGACAGTTGTACTACAGCATGTGTATTTACAATTAAATGCAAATTTAGAAGGGCTGATAATATTACATCACATGTCTTCCATTGACTCATCTTCTGGAATTGTTTTCCTTTGGGAAAGAAGTCACACAATTTTATTCTTTAGATGAATGTGCCGTATACAGAGTTATATCGAGTCTGCAGCAATAACATGTACATGTACCTTCAGTGGATATGCTACAGCATCAACCAGAAACAGGATTTTATCATTTTGGGTCAAACGAATAGTAGAGTTGTCAAAACAATGACATCATCACTTCATCTAATTTGCATAATATGCAAGTTTTACCTGTATGGCTGTGACCAATATCCTTGTATCATGAAGACCTGTGAAACTTTGGAATTTCATAGCTCTCCAATTTTAGTGAAACTTTTATGATTGAATTCCATTTACCCAGTGTATAAGTTCTCTGTGCTGCAAGTACCACTATTCGTAGCTTCTGCATTGTAAGTTGTATCATGAATCAGGGAGGTGATTTTGTCTCACCTACCTGCATGAATGTAGTGTATGTATAGTTTTATTCCATAGACTCCACCTTTTTTATTTCAAGAATTTAGTCATTAAAAAAAGATATTGATTTTGATTACTGAATTAGGAACATCCTACAGAATTGGATTGGTTGATTAAGTCATTGCTTTTTATCAAAATATGAAAGTGTCGTATGGTTGCATGGAGAGGCATTGTACTTCACCATTATAACTGTATTTGTTTCCATGTATTGCAGTGTATTAAGCAAAACAGAGAAACATGTGTGGAGACCTTATCAAGGCACATTGTGAGGATGGTTGCTGTAGTTATAGTAGACCTCCGAAGGATTTTCAGATTTTTACATTTGAACAACTATATACTGAGTACAGTGTTTCAGGATTTATAATGATTAGGATGAAGAATAAGAATGTTTTCAAAATTTATAACAAATTGCAATGAACAAGGATGATGACATGGCAGCCTCACCATAAGAATGCATGATTTGGGGCTCAAGGAAGCAGAACAAAAGAATAAGGCATGTATAGATTATATGTAGGTGAACTTGCACGCAAGCAGTATTGTAATGGAAATTCTGAAATATGTGAGCCTCTATGTCATCATCATTGTTCAGTGTAATTTGTTTCAGGTTTTTTAAAGTATTGTTTCTCTGCTCAAGGACCACAATAGATTTTACAAATCTACACATGGAGCTGTCAATTTATGTACTACATGAAGTGAAATTATGGAAATTGTCTGTAATGCCCCATTCATGTGCATCTTATGCATAGCCTGTTGTTGGCAGAAAGAGTGTCATATTGTTCAGTGGATAAGTGACAGGCCCATTTGGTACCACTTCACAAGAGTGAATTTGAGGTCATAATCTATGTGATATTTCTACTGAAGTACAATGTACCGACTAGTTATGACAAAACAAGTAAGGGATTCTCAAACCCCAGCTGAGCTTTGATCACAGCCAGTTAATACATTCCTGTTATGCTTCAGACTGTAGCTGTTGTGCAAAAATATCCTTGGAAGTACGTAGGTCTGTAAACCGTCAGTGGATATAAGTAAGGAGCCTTAATCGTATCAATATGCAGCACCTCAAGATTTCTTGCTTTGTTCAAACACAGGTAAATAGAGTGAAATCAGACAAATAGAATGATAAAATTTCACAAAAATCAAACCTAAAAATAAAAGGTTTTGAAGACAAGTCTTGAAGTCCTACAGTGTATAAAATAATAAAGGTTTATTATGGCAACTACAATGAAACTTGGTTATATGAGTTGTATGAGATGTAATCACTCCACAATTCTCTCATACGTGATATACAGTAGGTGTATTGAACAGAAATATCATATCAAAGAAAAAAATGTTACATCAAGTCTTAGAGTACCAGTAGTAATTTAACTTCTACAAGCATTTTCCCCTAAAAGTCACTATCACATTTGGGCAAGGCAGCATGATATACGATGCAAAAATTGACCAGTATTTTAATTTTATGTCAAAAAAGGGAAAAACTTGAGGCAGTTTGTAACATCATCTAATGTAATTTTGGTTGCCTTTTTTGGGAAACCTTGTGACACTTAAAGGGACATTCCAGACAATGTTTTTGTTTTTTAATACATTTAATTGTACATTGTGTAGGGTATAGATCGATAGTGTATAGATTTGTGGAATTAATTGTGGACCTGGAGCATATAAACAAATTCTCTGAAAAACCAACTTGATATTATGACACTGAACAGGGATGATACTATAATAGGAGGCTCACATATTCCAGTAATGTAGCAAAGTAATCCGTTACAATACCATTTACTCAACAAATTGACCTGTGTAGAATTTATGCATGCTTTCTTCTTTAGTTTTGCTTCCTTCAGCATGCAATCATGCATTAGTTGCTATGTCATCATCATCGTTCACTGTGAATTGTAATGAATTTTGAAAACAATCTTAATTCTCATCCCAATCACAATAAATTCTGAAACTGTGTACTCAGCACAAACAATTTGTAGATGTTCAAATGCTGAAGTCTGAAAACATTTACCAGTCTCCTTGAAAATGCAGTTTTTTTTTCCTTTACTCTTGACTTTTAAAAAATTGCTATCATTATTTTTGGGTTTACACTGTTCATATAGAGCCAATTTAATTATGGTGTGGAACATAACTTGATTCTATTTTATGAAGGGTGCAGTAAATGACTCACTATTTTCGTGAGGGATTAGATGGAAGTGGAATATCATAGTTTGTGTTTTTGATATTTGTCAATTACAATTTTTATTCATATTGATTAAATATAATGGCAGATAGCATAATGCCACTTACAGATTGTTTGTACCATATTATATTGACTTTTGACCTTTCAAGAATAAACAGAAAGGAATAAATATTGGGAATACATATTTTGTGTGTTTACATTGACTTTCAAATGGAACATTATTGAACTGTGTTTGTTTTGTGTTTCTATTTTATATGTTGCTATCTTCATGAATAATCACATTTTGTTATTCCTTAGGGGAGCATTCTGGTGGGGATTAAATTGCAAATAGGATGATAAGGGGATTGTATGTACCAGACAAAGAAAAAACATTTTCCCCACCCATACCCACTTTCACATACCCGCGCACCAGACCTATATATACCAAGTTTCACGCCTATAACTGTGCAAGTCTCACTCCCCAGCGACTTATCTCGCGCTCACCCGCTATAAAAAAGTAATCACTTTCTCACGCCTGAAAAAACAAACAAAGAAACAAACAGGAAGGTAGGTAGATCAATGATAAACATTGGATGAGAAGCCTGCTTATGCTGAATTGTGGGTACTTTTCTTTTCTTTTATTTATTTATTATTATTACTTCTTTTTTTTTGGCTTCAGAATAATATTGTAGAGTGTACCTATGTATACATGGCTGCACTCGACAGTGGGTATTGCCCAGGTACGCATGTTATACATTTGAATGCCTGTGGATGGGTTGTTCCCACGTGCCAAATGCATTGGAATGTTTTAAAGGGAATCAGTCAAATACAAATGTTTGTGGGTTGGCAATCTATGGCCACATGCACTTTAAGCTATGCAATTAAAGAAAACATAATGAAACATTTAACTTCTTACTCCCAAACTTGGATATTTAAATGATTTTAATTACATGTACTTTTAACTCTCACAAGTGATCTTGTTCGTGACATATTGTGCCATATCTTTCTGTAAACATAGTGCAGGTAATCTTCATTACCTGTTACTTGTTTTTGTTGTGTGTGATGTTTTACTTAATTTATAACTTTGAAAGAATTTTAGGCAATATTCCTGGTGAATTTTTAGCACTGAATATTTAAATATGTATAAGTCAAGCTTCTCGCTATATATAATATTTACATTGTATTTGTTATATCATATCATATATATATATATATATATATATATATATAATATCATATCATATCATATCATTCAGGTCATGAATGCCCCAACAAAGTGAAGGTGATGACATCAGATTAATTGTGGTGAATGTACGTGTATAGTTCAACCATGGAGCTACAACATTAACTCCGATGGTTGAACAATGACTGTCCCTTCCTGCTCGCGATCCATTCCAATGCGCCATTAATCAGGAGTCAGTTTCCGACACCTCCCTGACATGCCACTTGCTTTTTATCATAGTGGTATTTGAATACTCTATGTAATAAAGCGAGTAGGGTCCAAAATATACCCCTTCCAGAGTGAGACCCTATCCCGCTTGGTTGCTTAACTCCCTCAGAAAGGTCCACTATTTCCAATTTTGAACCCCCCCATAAAAATCCTGCCAATTTTGAACCCCCCCCCCCATAAAAATCCTATACTAATAGTTACGCCCCCCCCCCCCCCCCCCCCCTTAGAAATCCTATAGTTACGGGCCTGGTATGACATACATGTAGTAGAATTCCCATATCAAGATGTTTTCACATGAGAGTAATAATGGTCACAATCGTGTAGTGACGATGTCATCACCTCACAATAAATATATATAAATATACACACACACATATAAAGCTATTTCCAGCGATAAGGGGAAATGCGCAATAAATGATAGATGCATTATTGGTGCATGTCACGAGCTCGATACCCACTAGTCATACAGCACACAAGCTATACGATCCCAGTTCGACACTAGGCAAAAAAAAAAAAACTCATCAGGCCCCGATTCTATACGAGAACTCGGAGATGTAAAAGGTCAACCCAGTCAATCTTTAGCTTTTTACTTTGTCTGAAAAAAGCAATTATTATTCTGTACATAATTCTAAAGTTTGGGATCATAAGAAAATTGGAAAATTGTGTTTTTGTATCTTTATAGCAGTTTCGGTTTTGGGTAGAATTATAGCATGATTAGATACGTTTCAGGGGCTCCTTATCATTTCTTTAAAAAGCCTTTCCACACTCTTCACTTTCAACTCTAATAACTTTATAAAGGATGACGTCATTGCTTTTAAAGTTAGCATTTATAAGCCATGAATACAATGTGTTTCTTTAAGTGTGCAAAATTTCAATTTAATCGGATAGTCCCTTCATTGTGGGGTTTTTTCGGAGTTTTACGTCTTTTTTTTCGTCCCATTCATTGCACAAAGCACACCTTAGTCAGATTAAACCCTTAAATAGACCCTAAACTTCAAAGCCTCTTTTCTCAGTAAACACTTTTCCAGAGTGTGTGTACACTCAGTCCGTTATTTTGATAGGTTATGAAGGTCCATTTTGAAGCTTAGATATCTCGATAGGGCTTTTTACACTTGTAAATTTTTGCTTAGCCCCGGACCAACGGTGGGGCTAAGGGGGGGGGGGGGGGGGGGGGGTGGGCCTTAGCCCCACCGTTGGTACGGGACTATCCTTAGCCCACTTTCTGTTTACACTCGTTTTTGCCAAAGTGGGCTAGCCCCACCGATAGTACGGTACTATCTGGCCCTGCAAAATAGCAGGGGTTAGCACCGCAATTGCGGTGCCAAGCAAGTGAGTGTAAACAGAACGAAAAAATAATCCTGGGCTAAGCGACGGAGACGAAGTCCGACCCTCACTGACCAATCAGAAACGAGGTAATCAAGTGCTGCCGGTGCGTGCGTGTACGTGTACAGTACACAGCGTAATTATGAATATTCATGTGGTTTGGAAAGTCCGGGGCTAAGAAATACGAGTGTAAAAAGGTCAGTTTTCTCCTTAGCCCCGGACAAGAGATAGTACGGGACTATTAAATTGGCGAGTGTAAAAAGCTGAAAAAATTGGTACGGGACTAACGATAGTCCTGGGTCAGAGAAAGTCCGGGGTTAAGAAACACAAGTGTAAAAAGCCCTTTTTAGAACCTACCCTCTTACCTGAAAATCCATGTCTGGCGACTTTTTGTTGATTTTGCTTTGCAAGGTCACTTGACTGAGGAGTTTTCATTCAGAGGAACATAAAATCCACTTTAAAGCTACAGTATATACAGTGTAATTCCTAGTATATCAAGGTTTTTCATTTCACACAATTCTGTTTCATTCAAGAAGTTCTTTCATTAATAATAATAAAAAAATGTTCAAGAGTCACCGCCATCATGACCATAGTAATAAAAATAACAATTGCAAGTGATTGAAAATTGCCCTATACATCACCTGTTCATTGGCGTAAATAAGCGCCGAAGTGACCCGTGTTTTTGACGGAAGAATTTCATCAATGTGAAAAATGACAATAATAAAAAAAATCGACACATGTTTTAAGTTCTTTAATGATTTTTGCGTATCAATTATTAGTTTGTTTGTTTTTTTTTTTATTTAGGCCCTTTGGCAAGAAAAGTCAAAGGGTAATAGGTATACACACATTCTCATACATAAAATAATTATTCACATACATAAATAGGTTTATAATAAACACAAAAACCGCGTCTCTCACCCCCTATCCTCACTTCACCAGCTGATCTGCTTAAACTGTTTACTTGCTTACTAGAAACCCTGCCTGATAGAGTAACAACTTAAAACAATTCAAAATTTGATGTTCAGTATATACCATTTGTCATTGGTCCCACGCCTCAAGAGGCCGTTGATTGTCAGTATTTTATATAAACGGACTTCTGTATCACCAGAAAGCGGGATTGCCCAACTTCGCAGCAATCTCTACCAAAAATACACAATCTATTCATTGAACAATATTGCATGCTTCTCAAAGGGGTTTGCTTCTTTATCATCATCATCACTTCCACCACCACCACCACCGTCATCATCACCATCTTTGACGGGTGCACGTCACGAGACCGACACCCACGAGTCATACAGCCCACGGGTCAATCAGCTCACAAGTCATACAGCTCTTGAGTTATACAGCTCCCGAATCATACAGCCCGTTAGTTCGACACTATAAGCTAACAAGGCCCACGAGACCGTGTTGTATCAAGGAGGTACTAGGCAAGCTTGCCTAGTACCTCCTTGGTTGTATCTGTCGAACTCGTGGGTTGATTTTACCTGCTGTCGAAGTCATGGGCTTTATTTGCCTAGTATCGAACTCCTGGGCTGTATAACTCGTGAGCTGTATGACTCAATGGACCTGTTTTCAATGTCGAACTCGTGGGCTGTATGACTCGTGGGTGTCGGTCTAGTGGGATGACCCCTCTTTGACAGGGTTGATGTAGTACATAACATGTAATTTCATTACAAATCCTTACACAGACGTGCTCAGCTGGTTGTGTGTTTATCTTGTATTGGTCCAAAAGCTAATTAGTGGCTTCGCTTTAGTCAATTAGGATAACTTCCTATAAACTGACTATAGTCCATTAGCTCCCATGGAAACAGTTCAGGAAGTTTGTTGAAAATTGATATGAAATTTCAAGGGACCTAAATAAAAAAATAAAAAACCCGCTCTTCTTTCAATGGCGCCTATATCCATTACTATTATACATTATAAATTATAGTTAATTTAATGCACATGGTGAATGTCTATCTGGGCATTTGAAGAACTATCTATACCAAATAATAATAATGATAAAGAATGGATTTACGCACTTTTACAAGTAAACTATTCAGATAATAAATATACAGTTAAGTTTCATATTCTTTTAAAGATTATTCAAGAATTATAGCCTGCCTTTTAACTTAGTAGTTATGCTATAGTTATGCTTCATTTATAGGTGCAAATTCGTCGACAAAAAGTATGATATCTTTGTATATGCAGTTACATCATCACCTCATTTTCTCGCATTATGTGGCCGATTTTGTGTACGTTCCTCATGATTTTACCACAATATATTTGAAACTATAAATTGAAGTTTATTCGCATAATAGTGATTATAGGTATCAAATGTGCCTACAAATTTTGTACCTGTGTATTGTATCATTTTCCTGTAAAATAAAAGAAAAAAGAAAGACTTCGAAAACGTAGCATCACATCTTAAACAGGAAAATACGAAGTATAAAGTGGCGTCTCATATTTATTCCCGTTGCAATGTATATGTCGACAATTTGTGTTACGGAATGCGATACGCATAAATTTTCTCTGTGTCTGTTCGATCATATTCAAAAGATTAATTTAAAACGAAATGGACAAACTCGCCAAGTCTTTATAATTTTCATCTTTATCACACAACACTGTGAGTGTATGTGAGTGCCAATTATTTACGTCTGGTTTATATACACTGATATGAAGATCTTTATTGGTGCATGTTTTTGCAATCGCTGTTTTGATATGGTAGAACAATCGACTAGCACTGTTTTATTGGGAATGATTTATTATCATAAGGCATGTTCTTAAAATATCCTATTTTGTTTTTCCGGAAGGGCGCAATGTATAATCCTTCTTGTATTGTTTGCATGTGGTATTGTATGCAAAATCATTAATAAAAGTGATGGGGGGGGGGGGGGGGTTAGTGGGTGAGGATCACCAGACACGTAAAGACAGATCCTCATTCTACGAAAAGAAGGCCAGCTAAAGCTTGGCATACTTCCCAGCAAAACATGCATGCGGCCGTGTTTCAGATTTTTTTCTTCTTTTTTTTTCGGAATCTATAGCTATTTCAAGATTGCTTCGGGGAGATTTAAACTTAGTACTCACTACCCCTATACTATATAAGACTACAAGAGCTATTTCGGGGGGAAATGATAAAAGACCCTCTATTAAGTAATTTTCGGGGATTTTTTTCCCGAGCTGAGCCCCGAAAAATCAGGAACGCACATTCGATACAAATGACCACCCGAGTGGGGGAGGGGGGGGGGGGGGGAGGGGGCGGGACCTAAAATATTCACGGTTATAGAGCTGTATTCACAGCTCTAATATGGTACCAAGGTAAGGAGCTATTACACAAGCTCCTTGATGGTACTGTACCAGAATCCGGCATCACCAAGGCTGCGTTCACATAGAAGTATTCGCTATTCGCTATTCGCTATTCGCTATTCGCTATTCGCTATTCGGGCACCGAGTACTGTACACCATCACCCGCACCGTCAACTCACCATCTCATGCAGTGAGGATTTCTTCCTCCTACATTCCAGCAAATGTTATTAACAATTTCTAAACTGCATCAGAATGTCAGTCTACATGCTTATTTTTGCTAAAGGGCAAATCCAGACCAAAATTGTCATTATTTCATAAACGAGAGACGGTATACGCTGCAAGAAAATCGAACAAGCTCGATTCCCACTTTGCTATACTATTCGCAGCTATTCGGCACTTTTGAATCTTTTCTTACCTTCTTGACAGATACAATGAATCCTGATGTGTTTTTTTTTTTGTATTACTGTACTTCAGATGAAATAACTTTCATAGTTATAAATATACATTTTTGTGCATAATGTGAGTCTGTTTTATGAATAGCAATTGGGACCTTTTTCAAATAGTTGTTTACTGAGGTCCTACTGTACAAAAGATTTTTGTGTGACATACAACTTGTGTCAAATATTTTGACCTTGCTTCTGTGTATTGAAATTTGAACCTGTATATTTTTTTTTATTTTTTTACTTTTTACACTCTGAAATTTGTCAGAGGGAATACATACATGTGTTTCCATTGTTGATAAAGTTCCATAAATTGTAATCTTTAAATAGGCCTGAGTGTTAAATTCACATCTTTATGAATAATTAGATATATGTAGGCTTTTTGATATAATTTGCTTTATTGGTTTTACTTTTTTTTTTCATTGATTAATGCTGAGCTACATCTTAGTTAAGCACTGGATATCTTGTAAGTCATTGCCTTTATTTATTCACCCTCTTTACTCTTGTCCCTGTTACTGTGTGTCCAAGTCCAAGTTATTTTTTTTCTTCTTCCCATTATTCAATCCCTTATTCTGTTTAAATACATTTTTTTTCTTTTAACATCCGTTAGTGTGCTTTCTCTCCCCCCCCCCCCAATTATCATTTCATTTTCGCATATTGTATGTATAAATTGTACATAGTTTTCAGGCTGAATTTTCCAGTCTTGTGTATCTGGTGTTTTTTTATTTTTTGTTTTGTATCTGTAAATAGGAGTTTCTGCAATTTACAAGCTTTGCTTCTCAGCAGGACTCCTATCTTTTCCATCTCATGTACTAGTATATCTTTTTAGCTATCTGTCATGTTTGTGTAATCATTGATTTCTTGTCTTCACCCAATACCGAGGTATTACAATTTCTGTTATTTGTTTTCTTGGTGGAATTGAACAAATAAATTGAATTGAATAGTGCCCTCCTAATGTGAACCGGTGTGAGGAAATCCTATCGTTCGATTCAAGCTATATTCGCGTGCCCTCGAAAACGAGCCCCGAATATACACCTTTTTTTTTTAGTACGTACTTCTGTGTGAACGCAGCCTAAACGCACGCACTGCGTCCATTGTGTTATGGTCATGTGACATCATGACTGACTGTCAGGTGATTCCGTAATGGCATGTTACGTAGGGGTCAGTCGGAAAGAGGTCCGGATCCGCGTGATGCATCGGTGACGATTGAAGTCTTCTCATAACAATAGGCCTATTTACTGTCCAAGTATTATGTAGCGGTAGGATGAACCAGCCACACTGTATCTGAATGCAATAAAACGTTCCTGCCGCCATCCCTTTACGCTTTGTCATCGACGTTCTCATCTCACTCTCAGTTCAACGTCGGCCGCTTGCCGCGGCCTGATTAAATTCATCCTTGCCTGGTAGGTACCTAGGCCCTGATTTATTCGTTCTCCCCTGGCAGGAAAAGAAATAAACTTTTAGAGGTGTCAAGATCACAAAGGAGAATCGATGCGTAAGCTAAATAATTACTAGTAATCAGTGTAGTAGTAGCTGACAGTGCAGTGGTAGGACCTAAACCACCACACATAGTCTGAGAGCTGGCTGCTGGTCAATTTACCCCATCAAGCCCATAAGGTTTGACCCCTCAGAGTTGCTGGGGCCACCCTCCTCATTAAAAAAATGCCCGTCAGCCTGGTCCCTGAGGGCGGGTTCGGCCCCCAGGGACCCCCCAAAAAGGCCCTCCGGCGGGTGTAATTTACCCCATGGAGCCCATGGACCAAACTTGGCCTATATGAATGTCCTGTGGGTGTACATAATCAAAATATAAAAACTGACAAAATATCTGGTCGGGGAAAGGGGTTGCCAGACCGCTTGTTTGCAGGCATAAAACCTTGTTTTTGGTCAAGGAGTCTGCGCCAAGACTACACTGTCCCATAGGCCCTGTACTGTAGCGTCTCCCAACAGGCTGACGGACAGTATACGAATAATTTATGAGTTGTGAGTGCATAGGGCACGAATATCGCACGAGGCGCGAGATGAGCCACTGGTCTATTCAACAAGGCGCGTAGCGCGTTGAATAGACCAGTGGCGAATCTCGCGCCGAGTGCGGTATTACGTGCCCCAATGCACGAACAAAATCATAAATTATTCGTTTTATACAACACCTTGTCCACAATCACAATACAAAATTAGTGACCGCCAACTCAGGAAGGCCAAAAATAAATGTAACAATTAGGCAGAGAATTGTAAACCACCCTGTGTACTGCTATTCAAACACTCGTCATGATCGACCACACAGTCACAGGAATCACGAACTCCGCAGGGTCTTATACCCATTCTACGCTAACGTTAGATCGAGTTAGCCTGGCTGTTAGGTCGATCTGAGATGTTGGTAGATCTAGTAGTAGGTCTAGACTTTGTCTATTTCCAAAAATGATTTTGTGTAAAAAACACAGAAAAATAATCAAATTACGGTTTCTCAACTTGAAATGAAGTCTTGATGTTGGGATCACTGTGGTCCACGTAGCAGATCAGAGTCAAAAGTAAAAACACAGCAGTACCGCTAGGTGTATACAGGCCGCGATACATGCAACTAGCTCGGTAAAAGTAACTGCGCGTACACGTTAACGTTGCAGTACTCCGCCGCGCCTGGTCTGTGAGACTTACCGGCAGCGCAGCGCAGCCGGCTAGCACGTACAATGTAGTTTGCTGGCGCTTTGCTACGGGTGTGAGCCACAGAACTCTGTGAGTGGCCATGCATTAGTAGCCCCCCGCGAAGCCGTGCTATAGTACCTTCGAGCCGTGCTATAGGCCATGCCAGGGGCCTATTGTATGGCTGTCACTCTCAATGAGTTTGATAGGTATTTTCTATTGAATGTCATGTGACATGTTCTTGGCCAATCACAATTCGACATCATTCTGAGGTGTTGTATAATGCCAGTTAGTGCATGTAGTAGTCTTGGCGCAGACTCCTTTACGCCCAACAAGGGTTTGTGCCTGCAAACTACCCGTTATACCCTGGGACCCAGGGTAGTTTGCATGCACAAATTGACCACACACACACCCACACCCACACACACACCCACACACCCACGCACACACACACACACACACACACACACACACATTCACACATGACTCTATGTATACTAAGAATACCATAAGGCGTAACACAAAACATGACCAGTGGTTTCTCCATACAGCCATGATACCTTGCACATACCTATAATTATTATGTTCATAACTTTTGAATGTTTTACATCGATACTATCAGTGAACCTTCAAGCAGGAACACTGAAGAGATTTTGAAATTTGTGTGAAATTGTATTCTGTTTTACTGGCCACACAACCTGCTTACCCTTTATTATGTATCCACCATATAAGACAAATATATATATATATATATATATATATATATATTGGGAAAATGCTGAAATAAACCCTTTGCTGTGAGTAGACTTCAATTTCTCAAATCATGCATTATACTGTATGATAGACTAAAATGTGAAATTATGTTTTATATTATATGAAATAAATTCATGCCAAATACTGGTCAGTTCAGGAATCATAAGACTGCAACTGAAACATGTGCAATGCTTATTATAGGCCTACATTATACGTAATTTATGTAAGCTTTAGTCTTCCATAGAGTGTGATGCATGGTTTGATGTGTAATTGCCATGGTTTTGAATGGCAACTAAATCATAAATATGAACTAGGACATGCATTGTAACTGTAGATGGTATGTGACACCCTGGAAGTATTATCTTTTTTTTTGGGGGGGGGGGGGGGAGGGGGGTAGACAAAGTATCTCAATGAGGAGTTGACAAAAATTCTAATATAAAAGAGAACACAACATGTAAATGCTCTCAACGTGCATGCTATTGTTAAAGAAAAGAAATTAAGCTAACATTTCAATTAGCTGGTAATTTTATGTTTCACGTTGTGTGTATATGTCCCGGGTTAACGGCAATCATATACTATGATGCGCTCTTTGCAGTGTGTGACACCGTAGGTTGAGTTTTGTTTGTGTGGGGCTGGGGAACTGAAGATGAAGTACAGTGTATCTCCAGAAATAAGGAGTTGACAAAACTGCTGATATAAAGAGACCACAAGACCAAGTTAATACTTTCAGCCTATATGCTATATAAAAAGAGAGCTATTATGTTTCAACTTGGTGTGTACTGGTCACGGTCATTGGCAGTGTTTGCAGTATGTGACACCATTTGTGTGGGGCTGGGAACTATTATAAATAAAATATATCTCCAGAAATAAGAAGATGACCACAAAAAAAAAAAAAAAAGCGCTGAAGAGATGAAGAGAACACAAGATCAAAGTAAATGCTCTTGGCCTGTTTATTTCCATTACAGAAAGTTAGCATTCTATTGTGAAGCTTCTTATTTGAGGTTCCAAGGAAGAAATACATGTATATAGAACACCGTAATTACATGTTCATTAGTATTATAGATATGCAGATATTTGTCCAAAACTATGAGGTGACATGCACTACTGAGTAAGAAAATTGATCAATATCATTTCCAAAACCATTAAGCTCCTTCCTTATGTTATGCAGTTTATTCTGATTTGGAATTTATTAGAGTCAAATAAAGGAAATGTTGGCATGGATGCTGTAATCCTTGCCTATTTTATACATCAAAGGGTGGTTTTTATCAGCCAAAAACACAAAAAGTTATTAGTTTGAGGTTTTCAAAGGAATCTTATATTAGGATTGAGACTTGTTATTTGTATCTAAAAGAGGATATCAAGCAGGAGAAAAAGAAGTAATCCAAGCTACATCCCACTTGTTGACATAAACTTTATTAGAGTTATGTTTAATGCACGGTTGATGAAAATGTTTACTTAAATGTGTTATACAACTGGCCTTTAGCACTGTTGTGGTTGGTCTTAAACTGAAGTTTACTCACAACAAAGGTTTTTCAGCATTTTCTGAAAAGCTCTATTTGAGTCTCATAAGGTGAATACATCATACAGAAAGAGTAGGCTGTGTGGCCAATAAAACATAATACAACTTCACACAAATTTCAAATTTCTTCAGTGTTCCTTAAAGGTGTATTGATAGTATCCATGTAAAACATTCAAAAGGTATGAACATCTTATAGGTTTGACATTTAGGTATTATGGCTGCATTAATGAGAAACCTATTTAAGGACAAGTTCACCTTCATAAACATAAGGATTGAGAGAATGCAACAATATTAGTAGAACACATCAGTGAAAGTTTGAGGAAAATTGGACAATCGATGCAAAAGTTATGAATTTTTAAAATTTTTGTGTTGGAACCGCTGGATGAGGAGACTACTACAGCTTGTGAGTCATATGCGTACAACAGTATAAAGAAAATGTAAAGAAAATTCAACATATTTTCACTTTTTTCGCATAATAAAAGAGCACTTGACTTGCCTCTTTCTAAAGGCAGGGGGAATGATATTACCCATAACATTTGTCGATAACGAGTCGGGGGAATGTGTACTTTTTTCAAAAGATGAAATTTTGTGAAATTCTCTTTATATTTTCCTTATATTGTTGTACGCATGTGACATCTAAGTTATTCACACATTGCAGTAGTCTTCTCATCCAGCGGTTACTGCACAAAAACTTCAAAAATGCATAACTTTTGAACGGATTGTCCGATTTTCCTCAAACTTTCAATGATGTGTTCTGCTAATATTGCTACATTCTCTCAATCCTTATGTTTATGAAGGTGAACTTGTCCTTTAATTGTAACATGTTTAGTGTTATGGTATATACAGTTGTACATAGAGTCATGTGTAAACATAGTTGTATGTGTGTGTGTGCGTGTGTGTGTGTGTGTGTATGTGTGTATGTGTGGGGGGGGGGGGGGTGGGTGTGTGTGTGGTCAATTTATGCATGCAAACTACCCTGGGTCCCAGGGTATAACGGGTAGTTTGCAGGCAATAACCCTTGTTGGGCGTAAAGGAGTCTGCGCCAAGACTACTACATACACTAACTGGCACTGTCTGTCAGCCTGTTGGGAGACGCTACAGTACAGGGCCTATGGGACAGTGTAGTCTTGGCGCAGACTCCTTGACCAAAAACAAGGTTTTATGCCTGCAAACAAGCGGTCTGGCAACCCCTTTCCCGACCAGATATTTTGTCAGTTTTTATATTTTGATTATGTACACCCATAGGACATTCATATAGGCCAAGTTTGGTCCATGGGCTCCATGGGGTAAATTACACCCGCCGGAGGGCCTTTTTGGGGGGTCCCTGGGGGCCGAACCCGCCCTCAGGGACCAGGCTGACGGGCATTTTTTTAATGAGGAGGGTGGCCCCAGCAACTCTGAGGGGTCAAACCTTTTGGGCTTGATGGGGTAAATTGACCAGCAGCCAGCTCTCAGACTAACAACGCCTGTCAAACTTTGTAAGGGCGCGTTGTTGGCATAATTTTAGACCATGTTAATACTAATAGTATTAGTAACTTTAGACCACTTGACGTCTAACATCTGTTTTTAACAATTTTACGTCTGGTCTGGCTTATTTCAATCCGCCAATGCGATGTTAATTTTACAATGTAACAAGACTAGATGGTAGACTAGTATTCCTCTTAGTACTAGTACTGTAGTACAAACTAGAACTAACTTTACTAAGTTTAGATATGATTACATGTTAGCGTAGAGTCTATTAGTGTGCATTTCTGTTTTGTTACATCAATTCATCGCTAGAAAAACTATTAAACTTAACACATGTTACTTTGCAACAGCGGCTGCTTGTAGTTAACTTGGGTGTAGAGACTGGATATAGTGGAAGTAAAGTTTATTTGTCCCTCATTACAGTTCTGTCCCATCTCAGGTAGGGTTCATACTTGATTGGATTATTTCTCCAGTATCTTTCTAGGGAACGAATTGGTTTATGGTGGTACGTAGCGTTGATGACTTCCTTAAGTTGGGTAGTGCAGTCAAATTATTTACATTTCTTATTGAGAAAGCAGACTGCCGCAGACTAGAATGGACACGTATTGAATGTCTACACAAAAATGTGCGCGTCCGAAATTACCATGCTGTCCGGTATAAATACTAGTTAAGAAGTATACTTGATATGTACCCGTAGCACATGTAGATATTCTATAGATCTTTACCAATTTTGATTTTGTCTGACATCAACATCACACTCACTATTGCAGAGAAACTTGATAATCTCAAAAAGGGAAAAGCCCAAGTCCCTGTTGGTACCGGTCTTCATCCTAAATTCCTGGAAGAAGCTAGAAGGGAAATTGCAATTCCTCTGCAGCTTATATTTTTACAATCATTGAAAACTGTCATTTTGTCATTTGATTGGAAGAACGCTAATGACCAGTAATGTAATACCAATTTGTAAGAAAGGGAGTACATCTGATCCTGGTAACTACAGACCTAACAGTCTGACATCATATGTTTTTTAAGACTATGGAATCCATTATTTGTGATCATATCATGAAGCCTCTTGACAATAATGATCTATTTAGTGATGTACAGTATACATTTAGTTTTTGTTTCAAATATTCTTGTTCTCTTCTCTTCCTTAATTGCATGGATATGTGGTCTTGAGTCTTGACAATGGTGACAGTTTTAATGTACTTTACCTAGACTTCTCAAGGGCTTTTGACTGTGCCCCCCCCCCCCCCCCCCCATGCAAGGCTTCTCCAAAATAGAACACCTTGGCATTAACCCGTTGAGGACGGTGTGATTTTGCTACAACATGCATTCAATTCCCATAGATGCTTGCCCGAGTATACTGGGGACTCATCCTCAACGGGTTAATGGCAGTGTATTGAGCTGGATTTAGGGTTTTCTCTCTGATAACAAGATGCAAAGGGTCATTATTGTCCGTGGTGAGGCTTCTTCATGGAGGCCAGTCAGTAGCACTGGTGTTCCACAGGGGAGTGACCCAGGCCCAGCATTGTTTGTATTGTAATGTGAATGCAGATGATGTTGAATGTACATAATGTTACGTGAGACTGTGTGCAAATGATGCCAAATGCACAGTTACTGCAACAAACCATCCACAAGCTGGAAGACTGGTCACAGATACATTGTATGGCAGCTCAAACTCAAAATGGTCCTAAAAACCCTCGGCATCAATTAATACCAGATGCATTCAGATGATAAGAATGATAGTCCCAAGGTTACTCAGACAGTCAAAGAGGAAAAGGATCTTTGGTTGTGTTTTCTTCTGTAACCTCAATTTTACTCTTCATGTGCACAAAGTCATTGCAAAATCAAATAAAGTACTTGTCTGATCAAAAGGACTTTTACTCACCTGACTAAGGAAGTGTTTGTCTAACTGTAAATTTAGTAAGACTGCTCGTAAACTATTTTTGTGTCTGGAGTCTTTGGGATTCCATCCTTAGAATATATAGACATTTAGCATGCAGAGATGATTCAAGTCTTGAAGGGTTTGCATGATATGAAAGATTTTGATCCAGCTGTTCTCTTTGTTATCATGATCAAGTTACTCATGGTCATAAGTTTAAGTGGCATAGAAAGGAAGGTATTGCACTAGTAAGGGGTTGAAACTCTTTCAGCCAGAGAGCAGAATTCTTACAATAGCCTTTAACACCTTCCAATGTAAGCTCAATGATCAGTGAACACAGAAGCATAATAAATTTAACCCAGATAGCATGAATTGACCACCCTGTGGATATATCACATTGAACTCTTCAGGCTCAGGATAGGATCTGTTGAATGGCCCTCTGACTGACTGGACATCGTCATAGGCTGTAATTCAAGTACCGGTATCTACAGTAAGTTTAGCTAATTCGAACATTACTGATCAGGATGCATTGCTACCACCAGTCAGTGACGTATGGGTATTGAAGGGTTTCTCTTGTCCTCCATGAAACTTGCCTGCGTAGTTTGTAATGAGTGGTTCCATGACATTTGCTCCTGCGTCGATTGCTTCCATTAATTATCTGCACACTAAGCAAAACAAAAATTCTGCCTACAAATATGAATTGATAGCCTAATCCTACTCCTAATCCTCTCATCAATTTAACTAAAACTCTATCACAACCCTAATCCTAGCCCTTTGTCCTTGGAGAAAATAAGACCAAAGCAATTGTTGCTGTCCAATGAGAAAACGTTGTGTCACTGTAGCCAGCATTACCCAAATAGGAAATCTCACATCATTCATTATTTAGAGAAAATCAAATTTAGATTACCAGTCATGGTGAGCATGATCATGACAGGATATTTTATTGTAGTTCTTCCCCTCCTCTCCCTTGCACACAACATTGAAAAAAAATAATAGTATACTAGTAATACTACACAGCAAACATCCTTGAAAATATGTTTACATTGTATATCAGTTTGTAAGTAAATTAAGCAATTTTTCGAATTCATGAAATTCTTCCATCCTGCTCGAGTACATACACCCATGATTTCTTTTATCATGGCTACTACTAAAACACTGATCAATTCAGTGCTGATTTATGTTGATGTAGGGCGATTTGTCAATCAGTAATGAGTTGCAATAAAGAAATTGTTATTTCTCATTATGGTTACTTATACTAAAATGATATTTGAATGGTGGCAATTGGACGCAATATTTTTAGCATATCATATTTTGAACCTCACTGTATTTGTATGATTTGGCAAGCCTGTCCTTTAGTTACTGATATGCTGCATTGCCACAATGATTGCAACAATGGCATTGTTACTTACGCCATGAAAATTTCTATCAACAGCCTGTTGGATTTTGATTTATGACCTCACCTTTGATTTGATGAACCATATTCAAACTTTAACCGAATGAGCTTTTGTTGACTGGGCTGTACTGAAAAGTCTGTAGACGCGGGGCTTTATAACTATGCAACTACCCACATTTTCCATGTATTCACAAGGTTTGGTATCGTTTGCAGAAGTACAACTGTATGTGCTTATTGTTAAGGTTCAAAGTTTAACCCTGGGTTATTGAGATGAGAAACTAAGTGGAGCCAAGTGGGTGATGCCTTGTGCATGTACCATTATAAATTGATGATACCAAAGTGTAGTGCTCAGCATCTTTTCAAGCTGTAGTAGTTTACAATTTGACATTGACAGAACATTTTAAAAAATTACAACAGTATGCTGAATGGTTCGTAATTCATAGAAGCTGTTATTTTCACATATTTTGGTAAATGAGGAGGTCACAGACATTTTTGTAAGATGCTGTTTTCACAAATGGACACCAAGGCTAACCTACTTGAAAGTGCACCAACAGTTTCACTATGTTGTTAAATTTGCAAGAGGGTCCATCGTGGATTTGGGAAATTTGTGAAAGTTAAATCCTTTTGAACATAGCAGCTAATGTATTTGGTAATAAAATCATTGAGCAAAAATGTGAATTTTTGTCAGTTTAATTTGAGACATGCAACATGTACAAACTTTAGATATTGCAGACTTTCATTTCTAATTTTGACATAACTTCAGCCATTCACTCACATTTATGTTAACATACAAAGCTCATATTTGATACTATTTTTAAGTACAATGTGTAGCATGCTTATCCATTGGTGTATTTTTGGCCACAACAAGCCTGTTTCTGTACGTGATATCTCACACAGTTTTCTTGTCAGGGTTATTACCTTGAACAGATTACTAAAGGTTAGCTGCTCAAAGAGGATCAATTAGCCACAGTACGTTAATCACTTGAGTTTAGGGAATCACAAAAGATGAGAGGGGCCCAGCAGGTAAAGGTATACAAACTGTATTAAACCAAGTCCTAAAAGTTTGTTCAAGTTTGCAAATTCTTGCATCAAATTGATTTTATTGCAACTGATTGACAAATTGCCCTTCCCAGACATAAATAAATGCATATTATGTAGTGTTTTAGTTGTGCAATGTAGCATTGATTAAAAATAAATCAAGGGAATTGGATTAGACTGAAACCAATGACCTTCTGATTACTAGACAGGTGTTGTATCCACTAGACTATGGAGCTTCAGTTCTTTAATATTGTTTTCCATACATGACATCACAAGGTGTTATAGTCTTCTCATGTCTAAGCTGTATAATACAAGACATATTGTGCACTATTGTATTGATCTGCAGCTGGTCAGTCAACCCAATGGCCTCCTGATTACTAGACGGGCGTCATATCCACTAGACTACAGAGCTTTTATTCCTTTGTATTGTTTTCCATACATGTCATCACAGTGTCGTAGTCTTCTCATCCAGTAATATTTAAGTCCATGCTTATTGAAAAAAAAAGTATGAATAAGCTGTATGATACAAGTGATATTATTCGTTATTGTATTGTTTTGCAGCCAGAACACACCACATGATAACAATGGCTTCCCAGTCCTGGTGTCAGAGGTCTCCTGTCATGCTAATTATCTGTGTTCTCTCATGGACCTTGCTCATGAAAGGTGCTGAGGCAGGTAAGTCTTCAGTGTCCTGTACTACCTTCAATCACCCACCAGAAGGACCCTGAACCCAGGGCATCCTCACAAACCTGTTAAGAATTGATAGAGAAGGTTGAAGTTCACTTTTGTAAAGGTATTCAAAGGAAGACTTTACCCGAAGAGAAATATTTTTAAAATGAAAGCAGTGAAATGAAAGAAATTTAAGTGAAAAATATTGGATCAGTGTTGAAACAATAATTACTTGCCATTTTGATAGATGATAGGGGGAAGGGAATGGCTTATGTTCACCTGAGTGTAGTGACGTGCTGACATTGGTATTCATTTTAATCATATGTGCTGACTTTGGTTTTTATGTAATTATGCTGATATTATCTTACTGAGTGATATCATTTAATAGTGGAATAACTAAGCTAATCGAGTGACCAATGACCACTTGTTCAATTGGTCAAAATTTTTGGCAAGTGGAGAGTCATGAATGTGATATGTACATTGTATTTGATGTTAATACTGCTTGCTAGGAGGGGCAGGCAGGGATGAGATAAATGCCTGAAGCATGAGAATCTAATGAAATACATGATGTACCACAATTTTTTTTAATGATATTCTCATCCACTTCTGGTGTAATTATATTGTACATTAAGTGTCAATAAATTGATGTCGTATTTGTTTATTACATTTGTAGCTCTTCATTTTTTATTCATTGCTGCATAAATGTCATCGTTTTCTATTCAACTTTTGATGAAAATGACAGAAATTGTCAGCGGGACTGTGTACATGCAGGACGGCACCTTCAAAGTAAAACTGGGTGTCATCGACAAGACTGGAGTTGCTTATGGCACCTACAACAACACTCTCATGACAACAGGATGGGGGGAGCTGCACTTGTTTGCTGGTTACTCACAGGGGAACAAGCTGTTGTCAGACCATGATACCATGTTTGCAGCTGGCATGCTAGAAGGGGCTCTAACTGCAAAGTGAGTCAGAATTTTCTTAATCTGTTGACATCATGTAAATCTCAAAGAGTATTGGTAGAGTTGTTGTCCTATTTTTGATCTATTGCTGCACATTTTTACCATAAGGAAGACCCTCAAGACTGGGGATGTGGTGTACCCATCGTTAGTGTTGTAACAACAACATCTTGGTACAGAAAAACAGTCTAATTGTCTGCAGGAAATTATCCCAGTGATATGTGTTGGCGGGTGAATTTCAAATGCAGATTTTGACCATTTGAGGTGGTATGTCAAATGATAATAATAATAATTGTTTTGGATATAAACTCCAAATTTTATTGTCCGAAATGGAAATTCTTTTTGCCCAATTGATCGTGGGCCCGGCAGCCACTGAGCAGCACCAGATCAACGTTGCTCTAACCTTTTCAACTGTTGAACGGCAAACAAGGTAGCAGCAACTCCCATCTTTTAGCGTCTTTTGGTATGACGCGGCCGGGGTTCGAACCCACGACCTTGCGATTGTGAGGCAGCCGCTCTACTTACTGATCCAACACATGGGTATATGAATTCTGAGGCACAGACTGGCAAGTCACTGTTCAGTTCTCACTTAGGTCTTGATCATCTCATACAGCCAGAGTAACGGTACTTTATTGAAGCTGAAACTGAAAAAAATTGAGGGGACTGCACAGACAGTAGATGTACTACCTGGTGACTTTCACTGGTGCTTTCCAGTGGGAACCAAGAGGGGTTTGGATCAAGCACACTAAACCATTATACAACTGTATGTCTGCTGGTTTGTCTAAAATTTCATCCTGTTCTTTGTAAAAATTGAAAAGTGATATATTTGAAGTCAAGGCTTACCATTCTCACTAGAATACTCTGTTTAATATATCCCATCTGGCATCCAGTTAGAGAGTGTTTTGCATTGTGACTTATGATGACTATTTATCTCTCTCCTCCCCCTTCTACCATAGAGAAATCTCAGCCAACATCCAGAACATCAATTCCACCATGTTCAGGTCTGACGGTGATCCAGAGCTTTGGGCCAGGGTTGTCACCTTCTTTGAGCAGCAGGATGTTTGGATGAGGCAGATGATGGCAGAGAGGATGAAAGATGACCCCTTTTGGGAGGGCGTGGCCCTGGTGGTTGCCCAGTTTGATGGTCTCATTGAAGGCTACAAGGGGAATACCAATCGTGTGGCAAACAAGGTTTGTTCAAGAAATGTTTCTTGCCTCATGTGACTTCTGTACATCATTTTGTGTGTTGCAGATTTTGAAGATTGAACTCCTTTGCCAGAAGATACTATAATTTCCATTTGACACTGTCCTCATCACCCTATATTCATGGAGGGGGCGGGGGGGGGGGGGGGGGGGGGGGGGGGGGGGAGATGAGTGTACAGTGGACTCCCGCCATAACGACGTTCTCGGAACCAGCAGATTTCTTTCATTATATCTCACTTTTGTTATAACTGAACAAATAAACGATAACAAAACATAGAGCCGATAATTTTGCGACCTGGATTTTTGTTTCGTTGTAACCGGAATGTCGTTATACCTGTGTTCATTATAACAGGAGTGCACTGTATAACAAATAACACATTGCTGCTACTCAATGATTTATCAAAAAGTTGGCAAAAGTACACTCCCTTGTAGCCATTCTCACAAGGAAATCAGTGACCAGAGTTTTAGTAATCAGCAAATGGACTTCGGTGCTTACACTATGGACAACAATGTTGATGAAAAGTTACTCTTATCTGTTTGTGATGAAATGAGCATTTGTAGATTAGATATCGAGGGCAGTGTTTGCTGTCGTCTTTTTTTTTAACTTTCGACATACAGATGATTTGGGAAATGAAATCAGTCTGTTGGGATGATATGTAATGACATGATGGCTGCCATAATATTGAAAATTGTATGCAGGATGACCAACTCTGAGAGTTTTGGCATTTATTCTCTACTTCATACATGTCTGGAAATAGGTTTATGATGAATATTTCACAACATTTAAGCTCATGTGATCATATTAGATGAGCTTGACTTCATAGTATTTTCTCTGCTAGCAGGATTCTTTATGATTGTCATAAGAGTGAAATTGATATTTCATCATATTATTATATGGCATCATATGATGTCATAAAATTGTATTGTCTTGAATTATATGATTTAAAGTTCCAAGATCACATGACAGTGAAACTAAAGATACAAATTGAGACCTCAAATAAGAGAGATTACTATGCAACACATTATGTTTATCATTTAATGTTCTTGTTTTTCATCTTATTGCAGCAAGTATATTTTGTGTGTAGGTTCTACTGATTTCTTTGATGAGTTGATAAATGGATTGGTTTTGAACATTATTGTTTTATTTTGTTTGGTTTTGTCTATTGTTGTTCCCACAGTCGAGGGATTACTTCCTGGCCATGCAGGTTTTGAATGCATGCGGTGATCTACTGGACCTGACCAAGGCTGTGATGCCTTCTCTCATGCCAGACTTTGATAAAGTTACCAAGCAAGAATTCTACCGATATGTGGCCTCCAGTGGACACTGCTCAGCCCTTGTGAAGGTGAGCTCTTGGGAAAGGATTAAAAACACACACACACACACACAAAACAAAAAACTAAAATGAAGGTATGCCTTAACCCGTTTAGGACGAATCCCGAGTATACTCGGGCAGGTGTCTATAGGAAATGCGTGTTGTAGCAAAATCAAACCGTCCTCAACGGGTTAAATGTCAGCCCCTCTCAGAGAAGAACAAATCTAAAGAAGGCAAAAAATAAAAAGGAGACAACAACAACAAAGTCTAAAGAAGCTATCAAGGCCTATTGATTTCACTGTGGCTTAGTTCCTGCAGCATCACATACAGCAAGCCTTTTCAGCTCACCTGAGTGGAGGGCCTAGTGAGATATTGCGATGGATAACTGTCCAGCATCCTTTGTACATTGTGCATCGTACATCATGCATTTTATGCATAAACTTTTTACATTTTCACAGAACTTGGCAGGTAGCATCTCTAGGGGGTAGGATGGGTAGTGCCATGCCCCCATGGGGGGTTGAATTAAGGAATCTTGAAAATCTTTTTCTCTAGAACCAGAAGTGATAGAACTAAGTTAAGACTATGAATTATTAGTACAGTAATAAATGTGGTTTCAAGTTTGCTCATGGCAGATTTGGGGTATCCCCTATGGAGCCAGGGGGGAGGGTTCATAATGGGCCTAACTGTACATTTTCATCTTCTTCTTGAAAACCCCATGATGGATTTTCACCAAACTTGGCAGGTAGCATCCCAAGGGAGGTAGGATCTCAATTTGTGCAAATGGGCACAATGATCACCCTGCTGGCCCTAGGGGGGCCCAACTCCTCCCCATTAACCCTAACTTACCTGGGGGGGGGGGGGGGGGGGGGGGGGGGGGGGGGGGGGGGGGGGGGGGGGGGCATAATGGTGCCCCCCCCCCTCGAATTCCGCGACCATTCCGGTGTGCAAAATTTTTTGACCGGGCCGCTCGCTGACTTTTACTTTCAAGTCTCGCGCAACTTTTGAGACCAAATTTGTCGCGCCCGGGCATACCGTTCCGAAGCCACGCCCCTTCAAAAAATTTTCGTCAACCCCCAAATTGCTCAAAAACGTGATTTTGTGTACAAAGTCAATACAAATTGTGTTTTTTCAATTAATTCATATAAAGATTCATATTCTTAATTTTAACGGCTGAAATCAATTTATTTTAGTATAATCATGCTTCAAAAAATGTGTATGACAAATTCTGCTGAAAAAAACAACAAAAACAAAAGTTTGAAAAAACATAGAAATACATAAAAAATTGATAAAACAATAAAAACATATGAAATTGATTTTGATACTGAATTTTTTTTATGCACAAATGTTCGGAATGTCACTAGGAATATTTACACCAAAAATCAGCATTCCATAAGCTTTTATAAGCCAATTACAGACGAAAATGAGGTTTTTTGCATATATTTGCATAATTAATTAATTTAAAATAGAAAATGCAAGTTTTTTGAAAATTTAACTCAAAAGTCTTGTAGATTACATCCGGCTTTATGTTCAAGCTCGCTAAATAGCCCAGGTAAGTTAGGGTTAAGGAATCTCTGAATATTTCTCTAGAAGCCAGAAATGATAGAGCAAAGTTGATATTACGAGTAGGCACAAACAAACAAACACAAAACAATTGTATTAAATTCGGTATTATTTTCTCACTGGTGTAATACACCACTTTCTTTGACTACACATTCTTTTAAAAGTAAAATTGGTAAGGCAATGCATGCTTATCTATGGCTATTTTGCTATCTTATGCAGGGCTGCACATTATTCCACTTTTCCTACCGGTCTGACCTGTCCCTATCGGACCAGTAGATAACCAGTTTTTCCATTTTTATTTGTCTGAACCCCAAATTTGCTTGTCCTATTCTATTTTTCGACTGTCTCCGACACTAATATTCATTTATATTCATTTATGTTTACCAGTCATGTCGGACCAGTAAATTTGGCAATTCCTGAAAAGTTACTGGCCTGACAGTGACTTTATTGGTCTGGGACTGTTGGACCAATGCCAATGTTAAGCATTATTTTTTAGTATGGTATCATGAACTTATACAATTGATGTTCAGATGAATGTATAGTGTCAAAAATTGTTGATTGGTTTGGCAGGTGCTTCCAGGGTTTGAAGATGTCTTCATGTCTCACTCTAGCTGGTTTACGTACAGTGCAACCCTCAGGATCTACAAGCATTACCACTTTAAGCTTAGCTTTCAGCATAATGCAGCAGAAGTGACGTCATTCTCCAGCTATCCAGGTTAGAAATTAATATCAGCAAGCAGCTGATGGTTTTCATTTCATTGGGCAATTTGTGCCAATAACAGCTTAAATGTCTACTGACTTGCTGTTTTAATGCATGGCTTGCATTATATTCTGCATGTGTGAAATAGAACTTCCCTCATTTAAGTGTGTGCACAGTCAGCCATGTGAACTTATGCTATCATATTACATGTTGGGGATGATGAACTGGATGTAAATCTTGGAGATGTTGACTCTTTGAAGGCTTCCTGGAATCCCTGGACGACTTCTACATCATGAGCAGTGGCCTCAGCATGCTGCAAACCACTAACAATGTCTTCAATAGCACACTGTACACCTTCGTCCAGCCCCAGTCTTTGTTTGCATGGCACCGTGTCCGTGTGGCCAACATGATGGCAAGGAGTGGGAAGGAGTGGGCAGAGATCGTTGCCAGATACAATTCTGGTAAGTCCTTTTAACTTTTGAAGGTCCTCTTAACCTTTCGAAGGTGAGGTTAGTTTAAGAATAAAATTTCCAGCCATTTAGGAACAGTTTTCACAGAGAAGACTTTAGCTTGTAGCAGAGAAGAAGTATACAAGCTATATTCACTTCATGTGTTTCTTTATTAAACAGTGAGTATTTCACGGCTCAATTTGTCAACAGATCTCCCATTTTGAATGAAAGACAAATTTACTTGTTCAGAAGTAGCCTGCCAAGATATGTTAGTGTGGTACAAAGGCAATGTCCCTAGATATCTACTGACTTGAACAGAAAGATGGCTGGTTCCTTTCATTTACCTGGTATATGACCCATACATTCTAGAAGACTTATGAAGTCTTTTCTGTAACATGCAGTGCTTCACGTAATACAAGAATTACAATTTCTTTGCCTCTAAATCTACAGTGGTTCATTTAAATCCTATGTCCATATTAGCATTATGACACATAAAGTTAGGCCAATTCTTTAAAGAAAGGCACTCTCTGACACAAATCATCTGAGACTGTGTGAATCATTGCTCATAAGTTTGTAGTTTGCTTCTAAGTATGTGTGTGCTGTGTCTGTCTGTCTGTCAGTCTGTCTTTCTCTTTCTCTATCTTTATTTTTACTGCCTGTGTGTCTGATTATCTATTTACTTTTAGTTGTTAAGTGATACTCTTTGTTGTAAAAGGATTAATTCATGGTCTTTCATATTCATAGACAAAGCAGTCCAATTTAGACTATGTGTAACTATGATAGATGCTCTTTATCTTTTTTCCCCCCTCTTCACTTTGTGGTATCTATAGGTACATACAATAACCAGTACATGATCATTGACAGAACAAAGATAGTGCCCAAGACCACCATCCTGGATGATGCATTGTGGGTAGTTGAGCAAGTTCCAACGCTTGTTGTCTCAGGTGATCAGACGAATATCCTAAGAGCTGGTAAGTACATGGTATTCGTGATGAGATTTATTAAATGAAAGTAGTATCATTTGAAAGGTGTCATGGTGGAATGTGCCATGTAGAATTAAATCAGTATGCCTGCTTTTTATGACTTTGCAGATGCTAGGTACTAAGTAAAAGTCATTTGAATAACAAAATGACTACTTTACTGTATACGCTGTTATTTTCATTGACAGATATTTTCGCGAATGAGGAGGTCATAGACATTTTTGCAAGATGTTGTTTTCGCGAATTGATGGCAATGCTAATGTAAATGCATTATTACCCAAGCGCATGGAGACCTTTTCGCATGTTGTTAAATTCACAATCCAACTGTGATTCGCGAAATTTGCAAAAATTACACCCTCTCGAAAATAACAGCCTATACAGTATTTGCATTAGTCAAATGAATGTACAGTTTTGTGCTTTGGGCTTGTGACCACCAGGCAATCATACAAACATTTAGAGAAAATGTTGAGAAATTGTTGCTAGTACCTGTGATCTGTAGTAGCAAGTTGGAGTGAATGTTGGACTGCTATTCTTACAAGTAGCCAAGATTTGCAACAATATCTAGAAGGTGATGCATTGCACCCTAGGAGCAGAATTCCTGAATAGTTCATTTTGTATCTTACATCTCGCCAGGTTATTGGCCCTCCTACAACGTTCCCTTCTACGAGCAGATCTTCAACATCAGCGGCTATCCTGCCATGGTGGAGAAACAGGGTCCAGACACATCCTACCAGCTGGCTCCCAGAGCCAAGATATTCCGCAGGGACCAAGGCAAGGTGGTGGACATGGATTCCATGAAGAAAATCATGAGGTTCAATGGTGAGATGACACTTGGTCTAAATAGTTTTGATAACTTCAAAAAAACAAACAAACAAACAAACATGTGATTGAGATTATTTCTTAGTCTAGGCAAATAGTATCACTGCTGGGTTAAAAATGTAACTGTCGTGGAGAAAATCATGTACTGCTAAAGGTCGTTCATGTATTAAGTATATCAGTGTAAGCTAGCACTTGTATACTGTATACGCCGAATATTTCGCGAGGTTTTTATTTTCGCAAATTTTGTGACTCAGGTGCTATATGCGGAATTAAAGACACACGAAAATAGTGACTCTGATCAAGCTACGAGTGTGATGTATGCGTATACATTTCTCCATTCGATACAGGACTCTACGATCGCGAATTTAACCACTCATGAAATTGTTGGGAAGTTCTGATTCACGAAAATTTAGACTCGGGAAATATATGGCGTATACAGTATATGTTATCAAAGAATGCTTAAATTACGAGCAGTCTTGTAATCATTGGTAATCAAAAAGTAAAGTATACACCAATGAAGTAGATTAATTTGATATCTTACTGGACTGATTATAAGCACATTGACAAAAGTGTGAGGAATGAACTTCACTTTTGATCATGTAGAATGCAATAAAGAGGACCACTGTTGCTACAAATGCTTGATTAATGGTGATTTTTATGCTTATTGTTGGAGGATATGAACAAATTTCATTTGTAGAGGGAGACAAATGAAGAAACTTACACCTGAACCTTCACCCCTCTGAATAATATCTTGCTTTCATTTAATGTTGTAAAACCTGTTAATGTATTTTTAGTGTACTTGACTTACATACCTCCAGTTACCAGTCAACATGATTCATATTCAACCAGTTGTTTGCAATCATTACTTCAACAGTAGAATTTGGCTGAAGCTCTCTCTTGATTATATCTAATTTTGATTTAAAGTTGATATGCAGATTCAGTGAGCATGAGAGTGAAGATAAGTCATATTTTCAGTCAAACTACATACTTTGATATAAAAATTGTTATATCCTGTCAATACTCTGGCACCTTTTTTTTAATATTTTAAAATTTCTAGGTTGTATAAAAAAATAATATTACATAAAAGAATGATGAAAATGTTGAAAATTTAGAATATTTCAAGATTGTCCTGTAATCACAGTGAATTCATAGAGTCAATATGTCTTCAAAATCAGTTACTTTAGGCACCAAATAATGTATTGCCATTTGATAGCACCACTATTACCAATAAATTCCCGTTGTATTGCTTTGCTTGACCAAAGAGTATAAGACTGACCCGTACTCTGAGGGTGATCCTTCCAAGAGCATCTGCATGAGAGGTGACCTGATGACCAAGCCTGTTCCAGATGGTTGCTATGACACTAAGGTAAACAATGTCTTCCAATCTTGTCTTTTGTGCTGTATTTCATTTTACATGCATTAGGAAGAATATCCTGTGTAGACAAGTATGTTGTGTGCAGCTGCCTGAGTGTGTGAGTGTTGTCTGCATGACTGTGGTTACAATGAAATGTATTTAAAATGTGCCTGCATTCTTGAAAAGAGGCTCACATGTCTCACATCTTCCCTTCCTAACTCTGATGAGTTAAAAGTTGGCAAAATTTACTCATATACTTTTCAACTGGTAATGCACTGATGTTTGCGGATCAACCTAGACACATGCCAGGTAATTAAAGTTTGGATGTCTTTCCTGAAATGGAGGCTAAGGCTTATATTTTTAGGTTGATGGTTGAGTGTATTCTGAGTTAATGTTGTGAGGGACTAGCTCGATTTTATAGTCGATTTTCTGTTTCTTACATAGGTGATTTTTCACACCAAAACCTAGAAATCATAATGCCTCATTTTAGAAACCACTTACAAGATTTCAGAATATCAAACTGACGAGGGATGTTGTGTAAAATGAGAATTCAATGTTTGATTTCACCAGGTTGCCAATTTGTGGATGGCAGCAGAGCAGACAAGCTATGTCATCAATGGGCCGACGAGGGCTGAGGGGAGTCTGCCACCGTTCAAGTGGGTTTCTCCTTTCACTCGGTATTCACATGAGGGTCTGCCACAAGAGTATGATTTTGACTTCGTGACAATGAAACCAAAAGATTTGTAGTCTTGTTTGGAAATATTTGGACAGTACTTAATGATGTCCTATGCACATGTGTACTGACTATGATCATTGGAAAGGAACTCCTGCTCTCTGCTAAGATCATACAGCAAGCACCATCTACCTCGGGGATGTTTATGTGTGATTGGTTAATGCAGCTAGACTTAAAGTTTTCTCTGAACCCATGAACTTAACCCAACAATTTACAACTATCAAAACAAAGTAGCAACAGTGAAAAGAAATTAAGATGAGCTACCCACCAGTTGAGATTAATAGTTCACTTTTACGTGCTATTGTGTGTGATAACTGTATGACTGGTACCACAGAAAATAATAGGAGCAGAATTTATCATAATCTGTAGGAAGTCAGTTCAGGCTAACGTGAGATACATGCAATGTAGATGCTGCCTGATGTGGATAACTCTCTGCCAACTGTTATTTTCTAGTTTCTCTCTTGGCAGGTGCTGTTGGAGTAAACTACAGATTGTTAATTTTCTAAGAGTTTTTAATCTTTAGTCTGCTTTCAGTATGAAAGACAGACGTCGACTGCTGTGTTTTGCTGATTTTTGCCCATGTGGTGAGGCCACCATGCAAGCCGTGACCCATGAAGCATGGTAGTGTGAATTACTTTGAATGAAAGATGTACTTTTTGATCTTTCAGAAAAAGAGAACAGGTTTCATTTTCATGCTATAATATGTCGTTCTGTAGGATTGCAAAGAATTTAATTCACAGTTGTGAAGTGTACTGCCTGTAGAAATCCAATTTACTTTGCAAAATCTAAAGATTTTTGTAAGCTGTTATAGATATTGTATCACTTTTGATGTTAAACCACAGGCATGTGTAATTTTGCGTAACTTGCTCAAGATTTTTTTGATGATTGATAACTGTTGTCTCACCTCTGTGGAGGTAACATACTAATACTGGTGACATCACCAAGAACTATGAGTGAATTCTGCCTGTATGGAGAGAGATGGGTGTTGTGATGCATGCCTGCCTCTATAATGAAATGTGTATCACCGTCTTCTCAAAGTCTGTTTGCAGACACTTTTCTGCATTTATTTTGTAATGAATGTTAACAACAGTAAAATAGTTGAAATGACAAAGCAGTCAGGTGATAAACAAATAGTACAGTGTATAGATATTGATATAATCAATACAAACCTTGTTTAATATTAAAGGTAAATACAATTTTGATTAATGCAGTTGCTTGAAGGGGTAATAGCCAGAAAAAAAAGAAGAAAAATAATACACTACATACTTGAGGTTGTGGAAATGTAGAAAATAAATGGTATAAGATATTAATTTGCCACTTTAATTTGAAAATTGCATTTTACATGTCTGTGATGTGTGTACAAAGTGTACTGGTGCAGTGAGCGTATAGCTTGTGAAACTGTAACTTTGTGGAGTGATATTGCCATTGTTCAGATTTTGTATAGTTTTAAAAGAAATGAAGAGAAAAGCATAATCAGGTTGCAGCATTCAAGTTGATCATTCATGATTGTAGTTGAGCAATAAGTTTCTCAATTAAGGCCTTAAAAGAAAACAGACAAGGTGCAGCTTTTACATATTCAGGTAATGAATTTCAAACATGAGGAGCTATTTTGTCCTCATATGTTTTTGGTTTGTGTGTGTGTGTGTGTGTGTATGTGTGTGTGTGTGCTAAAAGCATAGAGATGTATACTAATAATATACTAGAGCGCGGACTGCGTGTGGCGCGTATGCAGTGCTCGTGTGCCGAGTAGAAGAGGCCGCGCGCCATCTTTGTCCGGGCAAAAAGTATCGCGTCCGGGCAGTGCAGTAGTGGTGGACACGTAGTGTAATTCATATAGGCCCTACTTGTCTTTCAGCAAGAAGATGAGGGGGTCGGAGATGAGAGAAGGAAACAACTCAAAAATTTAAGTTGCTAGCAATCTCTTATTATGAGTGGTAAAGAAAATGAAAATTAAACAAAATTTTACCTAATTCTCCACGAGGTAATACTTTCAAGCCGACCAACACGACCATGGTCCATGCAATACAAAGGGTTCTCTAGGTCTCCAGACAGCAGGGTGCCCCTTGTGATTTTTGTTTTTTTGCAATTATATTTTTTTCTGTATGAGGGGACTGCTTTCTATAGTCCTGACATCTGTGTATACGAGTGTTTCATTGTATTTCCGATTTTTTTTTTGATGGAAATGAAATAAATCATTTTTATAAGTAAGTGTAGGCATATTGGTTCCATGACATAGAATGTTCAAGCTCAAAATGCTATTAATGTTGAAGCTTACATAAACCCTTACCCAAATCATAACACCTAACCCTAATCCTAATCCTCGCCCTGCCTTGAACCAAAAGCCCAATCAGATCCATGATGCTAACTCTATTTTCAGAAAGATATCAATGCCGGAGCATAATATGTCACCTGTCACCAGGCATATATTACATATTCTAGCTTTTCTCACATTATCACCATAGTAAAATTAACTGCTAGTAGGCCTATAGCAAAGGGTGGAGGAACAATTTGTGTTTTTTTTTGTTTTTTTTTGTTTTTTTTTTTTGGGAGGGGGGAGCTCAAGGACCAAATAGGGCACTTAGAAAAGAGCACTTTTTAAACTTAAAAAGTGGATTTTGTTTGTTTGTTTTCTTGGAAAGGGGGCAAATGCTCCCCCCCCCCTTCCGCCGACCTTGCATATAGTTATGTACATGTATTGTATTAGCTATCTACTAGCACTAGATCAAGAATGGCTGAGGGAGGGCGGAGTGCCCCCTGACGAATTTTGCAAGACCTTTTCTTTTCTTTTACTTTTTCCTTTTTTTTTTTGGTCTTGAATCAATCTGTTTAACACACACTATGAATGTCATTTTAGTTATACACGTGTACTTGTGAAAGGAAACTCTGCTCCCCTTCTTTTCTCCTGTATCTACATCCAAAAGTAGCACATGATTCAGGCATTTTGCAACATAGATCTATGCTACTTTAAGTAGAATTTACGAATTTAAGAACACTTTCAATTTCCAAACTCCGATGGAGACCTTGGCATAGATGCTAGCCTACTGCCGTTGCATCCCGTCGTCGATCTCCCTGCGCTCCGCTAGCGCTGTACGTTATCGGTACGGCCGCAAGTCGAAATTTGCCCGGACCAAAATGGCGAACGCCTCCTTCTATCGGTCACAGGGATTTTCCGGAGTCCGCCCTCTAGTGTTCTTAGTATATATCTCTATGGCTAAAAGTAATCTGAGGTTGTCCATGTGAACATCAGAAGAATGTCAAGTGGTATAAGCATGGATATTGATGTTATTTTGAAGAAAAAAATTATTTTGAAAAATTATAGGTAGGAAATGTTTTGAGAACTTAAATATAAGAATAACTGATTGAAATAAATGAGTGTCGTCTATTTCAAACAATGCATATTTGTAAAATAATGGATCTGTACTTGCTAAGATTATGAAAGATGCTGTACTGCTGTGTTGCTGCAATTCAAGGATTGTACTGGGCTCAATTCATACTGATGTATTTGTATTGGACTAGCATTGGCCAAAGACAAAAGAAAGCAAAATAACACCTTTAAGATGTGTGCAATTAATCGCACATTAATGTGTGGTGAAGATAGCTTAAACTAATAGAGAACTAACTCACATTAACTGTATTCTGGAAGTAATTTAACAAGTTAACTATGAACCAAGGTCATAGATTGTAGATTTTAAGTAATGTTGTAGTCATTAAAGAATTGCCATGCATGGATTTTACAACACTGTAATAATGCTGTGGGAGCCAGATGTTGGATTCTTTTAATTACATTGATGTATGGAGCAGGATATAGACTTGCAGAGATATCGGTTAATTTCATAAAGAGTCAACAGTTCATATCTCAATAAAATGAGCCACATACATCTGTCTGCACAAAGAAAAAACAAACAAAGATATATTGAGGAGTGCGAGTATGCCTCTGTTTAAAACAATAATTTTTGTTGATTTTGTATTTTCAAGAGTGCCAAACTTGAAGCTAGGCAGAGAAACCATCCAGGGAGAGGAATTTGTGTATTATGAGTTGAGGGAAATAATGTGTAAAATAACTATGATGGTTATTTAGTTTGTTGGTAAAATGTGTTGACATAAAATGTCATTGAATCACACTGGGATGTAAAATTGTACCTTTGTCATTGTCAGTATTGATATCACCTTTTATTGAAAATTGGAAATCACACAATTTTATGATTATTTGCTCAGATATAGTGATGAAGTCTATATTTCTGAATGATGGCAGCTTCTAGTCTTGGATATGTTCCTCTCTTCAAAACTGACTGGTAGGAATTACTTTTACAATTATATATTTAGAATATAACAACAAGTTGACACCTTAAGGGTAAGTTCAGGATATTAACATGACAAAGCTGGTGTGTCACGCCAGGAGATCACTTCCCGAAAACAGACGATTCAAAAGTTTCACCTGGAGAAGAAAAATCATGTCGCAAGAGAATATTAATCAGAGGGTCAAGGTCAAGGTATGAATTTTATTCATTTTGTCTCCCTCTACAAATGACTTCATTGTGCCACTGCTGGCAACCAGGGATAGCCTGGTGGTTGTGTCGCTGCCTTGTAGATGACAGGTTCAAGTCCCGTGGTTCCTTTTTTCGGACATGTTAAATTACAGCTCAGCAGTTGCGATCTTTAATACAAATTTCATTAGTAGGAGACAAACTGTAGAAAATTCACACCTCAGAAATCTTGTTGTTACTCACAATGAGAAACTGACTGAATAATTTGTATGGTATTTAATGATGAGTTGTGTATTTATACTACAGTTTTAGCAATGCGAACTTATAATTATGATAATATTATGCTGAAGTTATTCAGGGAAAACCTGTTATTACACAGTTGCTGGGACTGCCAATTTTACCTTGTAAAAGGGGATCTTGTTGTAAGCGATCTTGTTGTAACTGGGATTCCCTGTATACATAAATGGATTAACGTGTTACAAAGAGCCGAAATATAATTGCTGTCTATGGTCAAATATGGGTTCACATTATTTAGTCTCAGCCAAATATTCCTAAATGGTCTATATGTGTAAGTTGTATTGTTATATTCCTTGAATTGTGTACAAGATTTGATTTTTTTTTGTTACTTTGTCTTTTATCTTGATCATTGTTTGAAGATGTGATATTTTTTTCCATAATCGACTGAAAAGTTTAGAACAAGAAAGAATACCCTTGCATCCTTATAGAACTTTGATGAAATGGACATTGTCCTTGCTCAAACATGAATAATCTCTGTGTCCATGTATGCCATCAAAATGTAATATGTTTGTGTTTGTAAACATGTGTTGCCTTTATTCTTGTTTTCAATACTATTATAGAGATATGATTGATATCACATACAGGGTTTTATGCTTACACAAGAGCCTCAGTGTCTTATTGATGAAGACCCTTTGAATGTTTGCATGAAACTCGCCGTTTGCTGATATAGTGACATGCATTGTGTGTTGAGTCCCTTCGCTACCTTAGGCAGACAATGAAAATCATGAAGGATTTGGTGTAAAGTTGATTCTCTGCAATGCTTGATAATTCACACTGGTAATCAATCATGTTACATTTGTCCAGGAAAAGATCAAATGACACAATCTCTGGCTTATGTATAAATGCTGATACAAAGAGACTGGAAGTAGCCAGAAGTTTGATATTTCTGCTGTATCAAATATTATATCTGTTCCATGTACACTCTGAAATATTTTTGGCTACCACTGTGTAGAGGTAAATCATATCATGACTTGCTTGGAGAAGTGTAAATGGCAAATGGGTTGCTTTTTGCTAGGTCATTGACCCACAGTTACTGAAACATTATATCGCATAGAACTGCAGGGATTAAAGTATTAAACCGACACAGATACATGAAAAGACTAAACGAAGATGAGTCATTCATGTAAATTATGGAGAAAAAAATCTTCACTCATGCATAGTATGTTATGATTTTAATTAAATAGCCATGTCAATTTCTGCCAACATTTCTTGTGATTCAGAAGTGAAAGCCTCATTACTGGCAAGAGTCTAAAACAAACTGATGCACCCCTGAGCTAAAAAGGCTAAAATACTTCCTTTCAGTTCTTAGTTTATATGATTTTAATGATTTTTATTACTTGTTTTATTGCATGAGGATAGTATTGTGGAATAAGTGATGGCACCAAATTGCCATGGCATGTCTCATGTGATTTTGCATTGATTTGACACTGTGTGCAGTGGGAAAAGGAGTGTTATCATGTTATCACAATTACAGTATTTCTTTCTTTTTCTTCTTCTCTGAAAACTGATAAGAATTTATCTGTCAGGTTTTACATGGATTAACTAGAGTCTTACAACAATCTCTATTTGGTTCTTTGTGGTATTAATGTACAACTTATTGCCGTGCATGTTCCATTGTGTGAAGAAATGGATTCAAATAAAAAAATATATATATGTACTCAGTGCTAATTTCTACATAAGATGTTAATGTGATTATTGTGAAGTCATGTATGTCTAGGCTCTACCATGTGTAGATTTCATGCTGCTGGGGCTAGTTCTAGTAAATTTTGAAAAAGTGTGATAATCATATTTGTATACAATTACAGATCTACTTATCTGTCTATGTAACTTTCAGATCTATCTATTTTTCTATCTATCTATCTATATCTATCTAGCTATCTATCATCTATCTACCAATCTTTCTTTCTTTGTCTTCTTCATTCATTTCTTTCATTTTTTCTATTCATCTGCATGCCAGGTAGCTAGCTGTCTACATATATTTGAAATCATGTCTTTAACAATCTGTAATGTCATGAAGATATTTTCTACACTTTCAAAAGAATTTTTCACCAAGTAAATGAAATATTTCTTTCTTCATCAAAATATTTTGAAAATGTAGACAATGTAAATCATAAAGGATAAACATGCTGTTTATATGAAGGCTGATGGAAATATATCAACTTTATGCTGGTATTGTTTCACTGAGTTGACCATCAGTGGAGGGGAGATGCAAGGTACATACACATATACACACGCAAACACACACACACATACATACATACATACATAATACATACATACATACATTCATTATTGCACAGTAGTCTCCATTTACTCTTATTCAGGTTACCAGCATCTCTGCTTATCCAAGTGCAGATGTAAAACTCAAAAGAAGCAATCTCAATACATACTGTAAAAGTGGAAATTTTCGCGGTGTTGAAATTTTCACGCATTTCGCGCAATCAGAAACTAGCGCGAAAATAAAAAGCACGTGAATATTTCTGCTTGCCATATGTTCCTGTAGTTGATGTCTTGATACCGCGGAATTAAAAACACGCGAAACTCTTCTTATCCGGCCGAGCGCGAAAAATTAGTCGCGCGAAAATATCCACTTTCACAGTAGTATAATAACAGTATCATAGATGACATATCCTATGTATCTGTATATCCTTTCTATTGCCCTAATTGTCTTTACATAGCATCATCATTAAAATCAGCACCATGTACATTTTATTCATTTATTCCTCATCAAATGCCAGCAGATTACATTCAAGACATGAATGCATGAAAACTGGACACCCATTTCATATACATGTACTGTTAATCACTACTTCTGCAAAAGAATCACTCTTTTATTTCAGCTGCAAAAATGTGATCTCTACAAGATACTACACAAAAATGGGTCCAATATCAGTGTCCAAGTGTCTCCAACCTCAGAGCCACATCTGAATATAAACAATGATACATTTAAAAAAATGGCAGACCATACTCGTATGTCACAGGTATGAGTGTAAATTCTGGTATTTCACAATTGCTTTAGTGTGAAAGCATTGGTATCAATAATTATTATGTCCAACCTCTTGTAATACACATCTTTTGTTTGTGTTTTTGTCACATGGCAAACTGTAGAAATCACAGATACTTCATGGTCCTCACAGATGGAATGTAAACGAAATATTTCTGATAAATAGACGTACAGAATTACTCTAAACTTTGCCCTGTGTTCAATTAGTACGCAGTGGTTTTCTGTAGATGTAGCAATCTTTCATATAAGTCTATGATAAGGAAATGCCAGTGCATTGAGAATTGGCTGCATATAGAACTTCTGGGATTGCATTGGATGAAATTTCAAACACATGTCTCCCTGCCCATATGTCATATTCATATCAAAGTCTTTGTTTTATATTCCTACACATATCGTCTGTTGAGAATGAGAAGGGCATTAAGTTGTCTCGAACACTATGGGTTTTGTGACAACTTAACGCCCTTATCATTCTCAACCGACGATATGTAGACACATAGCTCATAAAAAGTATTTTTCTTTATGAACATGGATGACACGTGCAACAGTGTGATAACCATTTAACTCTTTCCTCCCAAAATTCCCTGAGAGCCTTCAATGCCCCCAAATGAAATTCTTTTTGCAGGTCAACAAAGAATGGAGAGGTCGGTAATCCCCATCTGCGAAAAAGCAGCAGTCAAGCAGTAGGCCTACATGTATTCCTTTTCCACCATCACCTCCATGTGCCATTGCACAATGCAAAATATCGATCGGATGTGAGGTATGAATAGAGTGTGCACTGAAGGGCTCACAAACCCTTTTTGTTATACGTACACTGTAAGGGCACCCAAATGTGGTCAGCGAAAGTCAAAATCTTGTGATCTCAGCGTAAATTGCTATGTATGTCTTCAAACGAGTTTTACTGATTTAGTCATACTATACTACATATGTTGGAAAATGTTAATTAGACAGAAATACAAACACCTTTGATACAGAGAACAGATATTGATAGAAGAAACTCTAATCTTTTGTTGAAAGTCATTTTTTCTGGGCAGCATAATACAAATAAACATAATTTAGGCCACAAATGCAGACAATCTTGTCTACATATTGGAAACCTAGTACACCAGTTTCCATTATATCAGTTGATGCCACAGAAACCTGGCATACCAGGTTCTGTAATGATGGTTTGAGCTCTGATATTACTAGAAAATGGTGACATAGTTTGATGAATAAAGAACAGCAGACCCATGGGCTTAGTGCTGACCTGGGCAGTGCACTTTGCCTTCACAGCATTCCACACAAGACAATTTTTTTATTTTCAAAATCTTGAGATTCGGGGAGTGCAGATTCAGGGATTGCTGCAGGTCCCTGGACAACAACTTCCTACTTTAAGGTATTTGATCAACATTCAGCCACCACTTTTCAAGAGGAAGATTCTATGAAAAAGTTTATGCAAGACAGAATGCCACATGACATGGGCTGGATGTTGGATGGTGAACACTCGCAATGGCTCACTCAAGCCATTTGGCCTAGGCGAGCTTAAATCACTGACTGTGTATGTCAATTATTGAAGGTACATGTCACTTCTACAATTAAGACTTCACAATATGAGTGCTAAAATCAGCTGATGCTGAGTTCAAAGCACCAAAAATAGCCACCAAAGATTTCAAAAGAAAAATACATCCAGCAAGTTTAAGAGTAAACCTGTAAGGTAACTTTTATCCACATCTAAATTTTACAATCTAATGGTTCATATTTTCAACATATTCTTCGAACACATTGCCCAAGTTGTGAACACATTTACGTGTGAATTGCATTCTCATGTTATATACAGCTCATTATCATCTTTGAATTAGTGCAAGACTTCAGAATTCTTATTTATGTCAATTACAGAAAATGCATCCAATGCAGTCACATTTACAAATATACTTTCCTGGAATGTGGAAACACTGCAATGCTAGATGTGCAGATCACTGTAGAAATTTCAACATAATGAATGCTCCATATTTCATCAAAGGCAGTAAAAACATATTCACACCAAATAGTCACTGATAAGAATAATAACTTAAGCAAAGCTTCAAGGTGTTTTCCAACTTGACATTAAATCATGTCCAAGAAATGTCACATCAACGGGTACTGGCCAAATATCTGAATACCGGGTAGCTCCAAGCTCACACAAATATTAATGAATATCGCAAGCATGCAAATAGCAAGATGTACAGCAACAGCTGTTAAACACAATGGCCCATTTTTATGTGGTTCAAATTTAGCCCATGGTTTATGCAAATTTCTCTTGAGTAAATGCAAATTTCTCTTGAGTAAATGCATGTGAAAGATCGTATCCACTAACAGAAATCCAATAATGTACTAATGTATGAAAGATATGCATATTTCATGCTTATTTTGGTCCATAGACCAAATTTACACCACATTCATATATATACGGCCTTTGAGTCTGGTGGCCAGCCATCTCACTGCCTGGAGAGGTTAGGGTGGGGCCAAAGGGGCAAAGAATAGACTTGGAAATGGATGACATATGATTTTCATTGTAATATTGTGACCATGTGTGGGTAGGGTGGCAGGTGTTCTAGTCTCACTGGAGAGATACAATGAATCTGACACACTAGAACAGATGTTAATACATTGATCTTAACATGTTTTATGTCCAGCACCCCTCACTTTAACCTACTATATACACCATACATTTAGGGAGTCTAATTTTGTTCAATCGGGACATCCGGGCAACTTCCCGAGTGGTAAAACTTCCAATCGTTCAAGTACAGAACAGAACAAATGCATACCTGTACATCACATTTATGTCAGAATCAGAGTTAATGGGCCGGATGCATAAACGCTAGCAATTGCTTGTGCTAGCCTTTTACTCGAATCCGTATGCATATAAACAAGCAATTGCTTGCGAGCAGAAGCTTTTGCTAGCAGAAGCGTTTGCTAGCAAGCACAAGCAATTGCTTGCTGCCCGCAAGCAATTGCTTAGAGGCCAAGCATTTGCTTAAAAACGTATGCATAAAACATACCTTTTGCTAGTTCTTGCTAGCAATTGCTTACGATTTTCCAAGCTCTGTAAAATGAGCTTGAGCTTTTGCTTAACTGGGACGTTCCCTTTAAGTATTATTTTCATATTCATGAAAGAAAGACCGCACTTGTGAAGGAGTGGTACAAATCTACAAGAAATTACTCATAAGTAGAGTAAGAAACTTTTTCATTTCAACAACGGGAATGTCCAGTGGTTAGCACGCAAAATATGATCAAAAACAGGTAGGACATCTGACTTCGGTGGAGAGCAAAGAGACCTCTCACCACGTGCAAATGACGTGCGATCTGGAAGATCCGGGCTACTGTAAGCAGTGATGGGAATCAGCCAGTAATACATGTGTGTGTATAGTTGTGTGTATGCGTCCGTGTGTGCATTTATGAGTGTCATTTCATAGCTCTTCTGCTATGTCAGGAAGTGTTTCCGCACACACATGCCCCTTCAAATACATGCAGCCACACTCCTTTGTTCTTGTGTTCGCACAGGCGTGACGTCCCTATTGTTGAAAACGCAAGCAATTGCTTGTGCGGGACAAGCAAAAGGTGTTAGCATAAGCAAAAGGTTATGCATATGGATATAAGCAATTGCTTAAGCTAGACCTTTTGCTAGACGAGCTTGTGCTTTTGCTTAAAGCAATTGCTTACAAGCAATTGCTTGTTTTATGCATTCGGCCCACTATTTTCGCTTGTTTTTTAAATATGTGAATAGCACCCGACTCACCAAATTCGCGAATATAATAACCTCGTGAAATGTATGGCATGTACAGTATGACCCTGGCAATTACAACAGCTACACCAAATAATCAAGGTGAAAATATAGGAATGTATGTGTGTAACATTAATTGATTTTGCTGGTCTTTTTATGTTCTTCTGCGGGTAATTGGATTGAATACACACAGTGTGCAAACCGTCTGAAATCCTTGGGAAGATTCAAGCCTGCCTTATCCTCCAAGGAAAGGTCATGACCACTTTATAGCATCAGATGTAGGTTTATGATCTGTACCACATTTCAGCACCCTTGCACATTAGTATCAGCACAGAATGTTGAAAACTGTGATTGGGTTGGCAAAGCAATACCAGCTTGTGGTGAGAAGCACCATCACTTGGTGAATCATCGTTAGGGAGTGATGGGCGGTGTGCGAGGGGCGTGGTCATCGCCTGGGGGTGATGGGTGGTGTGCGAGGGGCGTGGTCATCACCTGGGGGTGATGGGTGGTGTGCGAGGGGCGTGGTCATCGCCTGGGGGTGATGGGTGGTGTACGAGGGGCATGGAGGTAGCTGGAGATGGCTGACTGGAGAGCACTAGCTCTTTGGGTCTCCTCCTCCTGGAGTCTAGCCATGTCTAGCTCCCTGGATCTCAGCTGCTCCTGTACAGCATCCAACTCTCCTTGCTTGCTGGACAGCTCCATCTTGGATCTCCTTGTCACATCTGATAGACAGGAGGAAGAGTGTAGGAACAACAATCTGAATGCAGCAGACTTTTTATCTCTCTTCAAAAAACATATATATCTAAGGATGCATGGCAAAACAAAGTTTGTACATATCATCCAATTGTCATATAAGTCTATTTTCTTTTATCTTTAATTATCAATCTTTGATGTGATGATTCAATCAACATACAAAATATTGAAACCGTATAATGAAATATCACAAAAATAATATCACCAACTCTACCAAGTTTTGTCTACAATGTCACCAATACAATGCCAAGCGCTTTTTGCATAATCACTATCCTTATCAAACTATCCTCAACTGGCAATACCTGCATGTTTCTTACAAAATTACCTTGACCTATCTAAGCTTGTAGGTCATTGTGTAAAGAGGGGGTCAAATAGACCTTTAATGTGGTGAGCAGTGATGTCAGAGGTCACTCACCTGCGAGTTTGGTGTCCAGCTCCTCACAGTGTTCCCTGAGCTCCTGGAAGCCAGCCAGCTTGGTCTCCATACGCTGCAGCTCCTTCTGGTGAAGAAGTTCAGCTTGGTGGACAGCTGAAAGCTTCTCATTGTTCTTTCCTGCCAACTCCTGGAAGAACAGAGACAAGATATCAGAGTCATTGATATTTCACAATTGTAAATCTAAACATGATTGTTCTCAGTTTCTTTAAAAAGGGAGAGAGATTGGAGATCTTGATAAATTTGCCCTGTTTGCCTTACAGTAGATGATGAATAATAGGATAAGTTTTGAGTCTGGTACAATTCAGCTTTGTAGACAAAAGGGGATGATGTCTTTACATAATAAAATATCCAAACTTTGTTTCTTCCTTCCCCAGTATACCCTAGTTACTTTATACAATGCAATTGTTATGCCTCATTTGATGTATTGCAATATTGCTTGGGGACACACATTTAGGACTCATGTACATAAGTTGTATGTTCTTCAAAAGAAAGTTGTCAGGTACATAACAAATTCAAACTATAGATCACCCAGTACTCCTTTGTTTTTGCAGCTACATATTTTGCCGTTTGATGAAATGGTTTCTCTTCAATGCTTAATATTTATGTTTAAATGTCGAGCTCTTCAATATACATTTTGTCTGATGTGTTTGTGGAAAATTCTTCCATCCATCGTTATAATACTCGCCAGAGCAACCTCATCCATCAGCCATATGCAAGACCACAAACTACCTTGAATTCATTCAGAATAGTCTGTGTTAAAGAGTGGAATAAGTTGCCCCGTAATATAATTAATTCTACTACACTGTCTCGATTCAAAATTTTGTGTAAAAGACACCTTTTCGACAGATTGAAATTAGGTACATGAATGTAGAAAATGAGATGAGGTAGCCATGTGTGAAGTGTGCATGCATTTGTGTATGCGTGTGTGTGTGTGAGTGTGTGTGTGTGAGTGTGTGTGTGAGTGTGTGTTGTGTTGTGTATGGGGGAGCTGGTATACGTGTACTTGTCTGCATTTATTATGTTGTATAATTTGTACATTATGTTATATTCCATGTAAATATGTTACACCTTGCCATATACTGTAGTGTATTGTGTAAAGGGGCCCCGACCACAAGCTGTGCTTCACTGGGGTCCCAAACCTATCATTCTGAATTTTTGCAGTTATGTCTTGTATTTTTGTCATGTTTGATTTGGTTTGAATAAACTGAACTGAACTGAACTAGCTACTGTAATTAGTTAATCTATCTGCTTCCAGCACAAACAGTCTGTGGCTCTCATACTGTATCTCCTAGAGAACAGTTGGTGGAAGCATTACGCATCAAGAATGACTTCCCTCTACTTGTGTAAGACTGAGGATTACCTTCTTTAGAAAAATGAGAGATTGTGTTCATCCAAAATAACAAGTTGGGAGTATTGTTTGCCAGTGTGTCACAGTCTTAGTACACTGAAGATGATATTTCCATTATCATAAAAGCCGCGGTCACACTTGCAAAACTATAAAAAGTTTACCTTCAAGAACACTTTACAAAGTTTGTTCATCCATTCACACTGGCAGCCAAACTCCCCAAGTTTTGGTTCTTATAAAGTTCTCAAATCGAAATTTGGGTCACTGGTGCACATGTGCAACAAACAAGAAAGTGCATGTTGTCTTTACAGCTTCGGAGGCACCACGAACGGGAAGTGGGCTGGTCATGTGACAAACTTTGCCAAGTTTCAGCTACGTGCATTAAGACTGCACAAACTTTGAGAAGATTTGCGGGGGTAGGGTAAATTTCCACAGTTCTAAAGGGAAGTTTTGAGAAAAGTTTTGTGCAGGTTTCCTGAGAACTTTTTTAGGAAGATGCATTCAGACTGGCCAAACTTCAAAAACTTTGCCAATGTGACCCTGGCTAAGGAGAGCAACCTAATATTACAATGATGTAGGGACATCAATTCTGGAACACTAAATGTGAGATAACTTTCCCTTTTTGATAAAATCCCCTTAATTATATTCTGGAGATCTGTTAAGGTTGGATGATGGTATCAAATGTGCATATCATTCCATACCACAAGACATATGCAATAGGGAGGCAGAGAAGACATTGCTTGTGGAGCTAGCCAGTTAAAACCATATTGAATCCCCGAGGTCATCATACTTTTAGCTTCAAATAATAGAGTATCTTGGCAGTCGAGATGAGACAAACTGGAGGTAAGTCCCACCTGTGTTAATTCCTGCATGCGTCTCTTGAGAGACTCCACCTCAAGGTTTAGGTTGTTGTTTCTGGCTTGTAGCTCCCCAACCAGCTGACTCTGGTTGTTGGCGTGCTGCTGCACATCATCTTTGGCGTTTTGCAACACCCGCAACTTGTCCTCCAAGAACTTGCTTCTCTGTTGCTGCAAAGGGAAGAGATTAGTGCACATACAGTATATCTCCTTGTTTGTGTGTGTGATTAAAGGGGAGGTCCACATTACTGCCTTCCAAATATGAAACATTTAATCAATACATATAGTGCACATAACTCATAACAAGGTGTTCATTTGTGTCTTGATAAACATGATTTTGTTGTGTATTTTTCATGAAGGCAATATATTCCAGTCATTACAAGGGTTGTATCCCTATATTCCTCCATTCCTATATTCACAAATCTAATCTGTACATACATGCTAGTTGTCCATTTGTTCCCCCTCTCCTTTCATTCTGTGTTGACTTTAGCCTTGTATGCACTTGTGATTATTTTGATGATTTTTCAAGTTATGAAAATGTCACTGAGTAACACAGAATAAACAAAAACTAGATAAAATCAAGGTCAACTTAATATTTCACAACTTACATTGGATATCGAAATAATTAGATATGATAAGATATAGATTTTCCTTTCTATTATTGTTTATACTATGATAAAATTGATTTCCTTTGCCATGGGTCATTCTATATTGCATTGTTTGCAATACGCCAGTTCACAGTTACAATCTGAGCATGTGCAGATATAAGTCATAGCAAACTTCTTTGTATCCATTTAAAACCTTATGGTGGCTGGCAATATTATCATAGTAACCAAGATAACCATCAAGCGCACCACCCTCTTCTACCTCTTTCATCAAGTTCTGTGAGGGAAGTACTAATCACCGTGGCAACAAGGATGACACCTGTGTACACCACCTACCTCTTCTTCTTTGACCTGTTTCTTGGTGGCCAATATTTGTTCCTCCAGACCAAGTCTCTCAGTCAGCTGCTGGGCCTTCAGCCGGCTCAGCTCTTCCTCAATGCCCCTCCGGTGGTCTTCCAGTCGCTCGATGCGGTCCCGGTACGCCCTCTCACTCTCCTCATACCCCTGCCGAAGATGCTGCAGTTCAGACCTGTGCCGGCGATCGATGTCACCCATTTCATCACGGTGCTTGATTCTCTCAACCTGAAGTAGTTCTGTTTCAATACAATACATATATGTACAATCTATTTCACTTCTGCTATCTCAAGTTTTTGAACTTTGATAATAATCTGCTATAAGAAACTCATTAAACATGTAGAAACAAATTGAAAATAACACACAATAAAAAAACTTCATTTTGGGGAAAGAAAATATCTTATTTCTTCTGTAAAAATAAAGATCAGACAGTAGAAAAAAAAATCATGTTTGAGGACTTCTGATGATGAATTGAAATATCAAACTATATAACCCATGCCAAATGAAAAAGCTCACATTACCTATATCGATCCCCATATATGTGTGTTGCTGTTTTAATTTACAAAGTCATAAGCTCCTGTGTTTTGAAAAACCTTTTCTTGGTAATTGCCTGTATAACCCCAACATTACATTTATGCTTCCTACATGACCAATCCTGTTCAATGAATTTGGGATACTACTTTCTGAAAACACACATGAATAAAACAAAATTGTGCAACAGTTTTGTGCACTTTAACTTTGTTTAGATTTATTATGCAATATATCCAGTTATGAAATCAGTGAGATTTAGTTTATATATGAAGAGAGTCCGGTCAACTACTAAATTGGACGCATGTCATTACCGTGTGTATTACGCGTTAGAGGGTTAACAAGTACGCTCAGACGCAACAATACGATCAAGCCATATAAGGTGTAGTTAGCAATGGGCACTGCGTATGAGTGCACTTTGGAAATGACATGGCTCCACAAAGATCACAGAACCAGTTTTGACCAATCACAGGCTTCAAAACTCATGAGCCGAAAAGCGAGTTGGCCACACTCTCTTTATATACAGCACTGCTTCTAACTAGAGCAGTCTTCACTGATGATATTTGTGAGTGCTTCTAGCTACAGCAGTCTTCCCATAAGTCCCTCCCTCTCTTCCAACCTTCTGTCCTGGTGCCCTGCATCTTGACCTCAGCCTGAGAGGTCATGAGTTCTTCCTTCAGTTCATAGATCTGGTCCTGTTGCTGCTGCACTCTTCTCTCCATCTCATCCATCTTGCTCTCTTGCTCCCTGCCCCGCTCCTTGGCTGAAGACAGCTCTGTCATCAGCTTCGTCTCTGCCGCCACTCTCTCCTATAAAGACACATATCATTTCAATCAGACTCCTCTATTCGGCGAGGAATAAAACAATCTCCACTATCAAACAGTACGATGTGAATATCAACCAATCCTCACTCCTCACAGGTACATTCTGTAAGACACATGAACTTGCAAATCAACTGCTCTACACTCCACTCAAATCTACTTCCACACCAACATGACTACCTGGCAAGCCTGGAAAATCTCATCTTCAAAGATATATTTATGCATAAATGCTGTGACCAATAAATTACAGATACAAACAGAAATCTGGATTCCACTTACATCAAACTTTGTGAGGTCATTGATGGTGTTGCATATCATTCAGAAACCAACACCATCATGCTCTGCATTCCATAGAATATCTTTTACCAGCTACATAATTCCTACTAAGGGAAGAATGACCACTGCTCAACACACATCACAAATTTGTAAAGAAATAACAAAAGAAAAGTACACAGAACATAAAAACAAGAGTGACTGATGCCAATGAACAATAAAAAGAGTACTAAGGTGGTTTGCTGGATGACCCATCTGAGCCTTTCATACAGGGTCTATGGGTCCAGTCTCGTAATCATCTTTTAGTAATAATAATCATGATAAATAACATTCATATATTGCTCAATAAAGGCATTTCTCAATGCATTAATATAGAACAGAAATGTTGAATTAAGATAAAGAATATAATTATGAACAGGGCTTGACATTAGTGGTGGCCGGGTGGCCTAGGGCCACTAAAAATTGGTGTTGGGCCACCAAATTTATCTTTTGGCAGCCCGATCAGGCAACTAAGATTCAAAAAGGATTGTTACGTTTACATTTATCTTGGGTCATGACATTTCTTTTTTGGGCCACCAAGTTTTTAGATTTTAGATTTTAGTGGCTTGAACGGGCCGTCAGAGAAAATGTTAATGTTGATTCCTGTGATACGTATAGCAAAAGAGAGAAAAAACAAGCAAAAGTAGAAATTACGCAGTGCGTAATATATGTCCCCGCCGGAAGTAGCATTTTGTAGCAAAATGTGCAATATAGGTCAAAAATCAAGGTCAAAGGTCAAAGAAGTCAAAGGTCAAAATTCTGTGTAGAAGTTTTGAAGTGCTCACCTAGTGCCATCACATAAAGCAAACAGAATCGAAATCGGGTTAGAAATGGCGAATTAGTAGCATTTTGTAGCCAATGTACAATATGAGTAAAAAATCAAGGTCAAAGGTCAAAGAAGTCAAAGGTCAAAATTCTGTGTGGAAGTTTTGAAGCGCTCACCTAGTTCCATCACATAAAGCAAACGGAATCGAAATCGGGTTAGAAATGGCGAAGGAGTAGCATTTTGTAGCCAATGTACAACAAAATGTAAGTCAAAAATCAAGGTCAAAGGTCAAAGAAGCCAAAGGTCAAAATTCTGTGTAGAAGTTTTGAAGCCCTCGCCTAGTGCCATCACATAGAGTAAAACGGAATAAAAATCGGGTTAGAAATGGCGAAGGAGTAGCATTTTGTAGCAAAATGTACAATACAGGTCAAAAATCAAGGTCAAAGGTCAAAGAAGTCAAAGGTCAACATTCTGTGTAGAACTTTTGAAGCCCTCACCTAGTGCCATCACATAAAGCAAACAGAATCGAAATCGGGTTAGAAATGGCGAAGGAGTAGCATTTTGTAGCCAATGTACAATATGGGTCAAAAATCAAGGTCAAAGGTCAAAGAAGTCAAAGGTCAAAATTCTGTGTAGAAGTTTTGAAGCCCTCACCTAGTGCCATCACATAAAGCAAACGGAATCGAAATTGGGTTAGAAATGGCGAAGGAGTAGCATTTTGTAGCAAAATGTACAATACAGGTCAAAAATCAAGGTCAAAGGTCAAAGAAGTCAAAGGTCAAAATTCTGTGTAGAAATTTTGAAGCGCTCACTTAGTGCCATCACATAAAGCAAACAGAATCGAAATTGGGTTAGAAATGGCGAAGAAGTAGCATTTTGTAACAAAATGTACAATATAGGTCAAAGGTCAAGGTCAAAGGTCACAACTGAAATTCTGTGTAGAAGTTTCAAAGCTCCCATGTAGTGCTATCATATAAAGCAAACAGAATCAAAATTGGCTGATAAATGACAGAGAAGTAGCAAATTGAAGATTTTGATCACACGGACGCACACACAGACACACGGACACACGGACGCACGGACACAGACACGTACGGAGCCCGTTTCATAGTCCCCTACTCGAACTCGTTCGGCGGGGACAACAAAATGATTATTTGAATAAGTGAGTTTTGAGCACTGATTTAAACTTGTCTACACTTAAAGCATTTTGAATGTGAAAGAGGAGTTTGTTCAAAAGAATGGAGCAATGACAGAAAATTCCCTGTTTCCATAATGGGTACAAGTGTGAGGACCATATAACTGCGGAGTGGAGGATGAACGGAGAGATCAGGTTGAAATAGAGAAGTGGACAGAAATCAAGTATTTGAGATAAGATGGGGCAACATTACTACATATCTTATAAACCATAAGGAGTTCTTAGGTGATACATTGATGTATGGGGAGCCAATGTAGGAATTGCAGTATTGTGGTCAGATCTTTTGATGTCAGATGTGACATCAAGTCATGCCTTCTAACATCACCTCTGTAAGACAGAGATGATATTGAGGTTTGTTGAAAAAATCGGAAATCAAAATTTTCAGGTGATTTTGATACATGAAAAAGGCAAAATGTCTATAGACTTGAAACAAAAAAAAATCGGAAATTAGATTTAAATCTACAGAATATCATGCCTGGTAAGAGGCAAAACACTGTGAATTCAAACTTCTGGTATTTTTAGTACCCTTTTGAAGCACATTGGGAAGTGGACTACTTTTGGCTCGGCTCAGTTAGGAACGCTACACTACAGGAGTGTTCGAGCACTCCTCTGGCGCTGTTTAGGTACAGTTTGGTTCGCTTTAGGAGAGCACTCAAATGCACTCTATGGTCTATCCACTGAGCCACAGCAGTTCTGACTCATGCACACAAAAGGACCCTATTCTTCTTAAGGTGTATGGGTGAGAATGATCTGAACAGCTCATGTAAATGTAAACTAGAAGCTCGTGAAAAAATGCCAACATCTCTAGTTTTACCCTTGGTGATTGTAACAGTTAGGTAAAACGTAAAGACCAGGCAGTTCAAATCGCATGAGAAATGATGGAGAACAGTAATTGTATCCATACCATTTAGGACATCACATCCAATCTTCTACACACAGTAACTAAAAGACTTCTAATCTCATGCTACAGAGTGCCAATTTTAGAAGAAACAAACCTCTCTTGCTGCCTGCATTTCTCTTTGCTGTGATGTCATCATGGTGGACATTTCTTGCCTTGTGTCTTCAAGGACTGTACTCAGGTCATGTGACTTCCTTTCAGCCAATGACAGCTCTGCCTCTGTCTTTGATAACCTGCCACAGTGACGTGTATCAGACATGTGTTAGAAATGTGATTCCAGAGTAAACAAGTGGAAGTGTCAGGTGAAAAGCTACATATCTACACTCAGGTAAAGATACAAAAACTACCAATGAATGTATTCTTTTCCCATGCTGATTACAATAGTCTTATTTTGAAATTGAATACTGAACTACCGAAATTGTCACTTTGGTTCCAGGGCAACGTGTTATCTCTCAACTTGTCGAAAACGAGTTTTATTCATTTTAAAGGTTATAGAAGAACAAATCATGATCCAGAAAATAATGTGTTACTCATAGATGATATTGCAATTGAACAAAAATCATGTATAAAATCTTTGGGTGTTGATATTAAGGAATATTCAAATTGGTCTGATCATGTCAGACATATATCAAATCCTATTGCACGCAATATTGGTGTTCTACGTAAATTACGGTATTTTCTTCCGGTAGAAACTCTTTTTGTATTGTATAATTCACTCGTCTTGCCATATTTAAATTATTGCAACATTGTCTGGGCAACTTCATACAGTAGTACAAATTCAATATTTTTTGCTCCAAAAGAAAGCCATGCGTATTTGTGCTGGGGACTGATTATAGAGCTCACACAGACCCAATATTTCAAAAGCATAACATTTTGAAAATTGATGACATTAATTTTTTACAGACTGCTACCTTCATGTTTCCCTACAATATTCAGTGTTTACCTTCTTATTTCATGAATATTTTTCAATAAACAAATCCACTCCCTACCCTACAAGAAATGCCTCCAATATTCATCTTATAAATCCCAGAACTTGTTTAGCTAAAAAATCAATTCGGCACACTGGCCCAGACGTATGGAATTCTTTACCATCTCAGTCCCATGCAATTCACTCGATTGGTTCCTTTAAAAGATTTGTTAAACATATGCTTGTTGCTAAATATCAGTGACTTAATTTACATATCCAGAACATGAATTCTTTTGTTACTTGAAGCATCTTCATTCTATGCTGTACTCTGCCTTCTGTTGTAGGGATGCCATGGAATGTTTCTCTATCTTTATACACAGATGTAACTGGTCCGTATGTTGCTACACCCAGCCGTTACCTGGCAACAGGGTGAATGCACCTGCAATAGTGTTGTATTTGCATAGTGTGTTATTGTACAGTGAACGAGGAGTCTTTCTTTCTATTTCTCTCTCTCTTGTTCTTTCTCACCATCTTTCATTATCGCTGTCCCCTTTCTTCCTTGTTTTTCTCTCTTAGCATCACCTGTGTACATGTCCTTGTATGTTTTGTTGTGTAACTGTTTTTGTTGTTTAAAAATAGTTTGTTTTGTTGTAGTTAAGTAAACCGATAGTTGGTTGAACTGTTTATTTATTCATTTGTGTACGAGGCCCCAATATCAAGCTCGGCTTCCTGGGGATCCTCCTGTATGGTACCTTGACTCTTTTTTTTTTTGTTTTTGTTTATTATGATTATGTCTTCGTTCTTTGTCACAATGATTTGATTACCTGTCATGTGCAAAATCAGCCATGAATTTTTATGAATCATGTGTTTATTTCTGAAAGTGATTAGTTGATTATATTGTACCATACAGAAACAATAAAATGAAATGAAATGAAATGAAATGAAATCACACCAGTGATCAAGCATACATTGTATGATCTATGCCATCTCGAAATCATCTCTTGACTTACTAGTTGATCTCTCTGACATACTTCTTACAGAATGTTCAATGTTCAAAAGCAATATCAGGGTAACATTTTGGAGGAATATGCATACACTGCATTTGGTCATTGCATGAACATTTCCTCCATTTTAATACTTTGTATGCATCCATTCAGCTGCATACTTATGTTACACCAAGTGCTAACTTAAAATCACTGCAGTCCTGATTAATCAAAAGCAACTAAAATGTGATTTGCCATACAATAAACATCACTTTTCTGTAAACTACCGTTTTTAATGTATTAGTATCATCTGGAGTTATCCAGTAAGATGTTGTTTCATTTTTCACAGAAGGGCAAAGCATAATACATGAGTATTCATAAGCTCCCAATTATATATCAACTCACAGTAAGTTCACACAGTAATAACTAGTACCAAATTCATTAAATGGAACTGACTGGTGTATAATAACTATTTTGCCTACTGACTGCATACCTTCCATCAGGCTTGGGTCTGAAACTTTGAAATGGTTCTTACTTACACAAATGTCTCACGAAAGCAATTGACTAATTCTGTGGTTTAGTACCAACAGTATCCAAAGGGATAAGACACACATATGTTTCAAGTAAAATAAAGATGACCGATTCCAATGATGGAATTCACTGGCATTCACAATGTATCCATCCTGGCTACCAATGGACACTTGGCAGGACATAAATGTTTGTTTGTGAATCTATTTGGTGGAGTGCCACAACAATATGCAACTCAACACAAAGTGTCTTCCTCTTTAGTTGAAGAGTTTGATTGCAAAACAAGTTAACTCCATTTTTGTCAATTTGAGATATTTGAGATTAAACCTGCTAGAAAACAAAGGAAATAATAAGAAAATACAGAATATTTTGATCATAATTTCAAGAATATTCCTTGTTATCCAAAAAGTGAGGTATCACCGGAAGAATTTTATTTTGCTTTATCTGATGATGGACGTAAACCTAAAATGTTTAAAAATGGCACTTAATCTGTTTTGCGATCAAGCTCTTCAGTTGTAATTGTACACAGTGTAGAGATATGTCAAGATGTTGGTGTTTAAAGCCTACAGACTTACTTGGCAGCCATGGCATTGAAGGCTGACTTCCTCTCTGCCAGTGCTTCCTCCAACATCCTGAGCTTCTTACTGGAATCTCGCTTCGTCCTTCCCATCTGGTCAGTCTGCTGGTCAATCCTCTGAAGAAGATCTCTAGCCTGTGCACAATGTCAATGACACTGTCATGTAAGCACCTCTCTCTACAATGTTCATGACACAATGCTTCACCCAAATATATGTGTTGATTGAGTGAATGCAGTAATATCATGAGATAACATATGTGAAGTATTAGTATTCAGTATCAAACATTAAACTAGCTTCAGATTCTGTCGATGAATGGATAATTCCAGTGAAAAGGGGGGGGGGGGGTATGAAAAAAAATGGCAAGCCTCAGTATTGGCCCTCTGCATTTCTTTCTTCTTCCTTTTTTAAAACACAAGGTGATATTGACAGTCCAAAAGAAAGGCAGAAGAGGGATGTGATGAGAGTCGCATTATGTAATTTCCTTACTAGAAGACGCACCTGTTGGGTCTTTTCATTCTTGAGTTGCCTGATCTCTCTGGATAAGATGTCCTGCCTGGTCTGGTGGGAGGCAGCCAAGCTGGCTCGCTCCTTGTTCCTCTCTTCTAGCAGACCTTCCCATCATAAACATACGAAAACAAATCATAGAAAGCAAGAAACTACTACATTCCAAAATCTTTGTGAATGTTTCACGTTGATAGAGATTTAGTACACCCTAAAATGCTCACCCATAGCAGCAGACAAGTCATATCATTCACTCCAAGGTTCTCTTATCACAGCTTTGATTTACATCTGACACTTTTATAGTATGGCAACTTCAAACTTGTGCATCTGATGCCCTCAGCACTTATAAAATACATCTACATATTTTGGTCTCTTTCATGAACATGGGCTTCTGCATTTATAAAAAAAAAAAATCACATCTATAGATCTTGAAAACCCCAGCTGAATTTACTCATACTTTAAAGGAATCAATTCCCAAAAGGGCAATTTTGAAAGCAACAATACTGTTAACATTCATACAAATCATTCATTCAGTTTACTTCAAATTAATATGGCCTGGTCTTAAAAATCAAAACAAGAATAGCAATTAGTGGGACTAACTCTAAGCATTAGCCAGTAACAAAGACTGATATGACAATCTTCTGGACTGATATCCATTACAAAAATACCCATAATTTCTACAATCTTTCCCAGTTGAATGGTTGTAACTGCTTACCAATAGCCTTGATGATGTCCTGTGGGATGTTGTTGCCTGCCAGCTCTATGGCTGTGATGCTATGGTTGTGTTTTAAGCCAGCTAAAAGGGCTCTGCCACCAACAATGCCAACATTGTTCCACCTCAGATCTTACAAAGACAAGGACAAATTTGCTCATAGTGAATACCTTCGTTTCATTACTTTCAATAACTTTTCTATTCATCCAGTTCACAAACACACAATTATCATAAATAATATTACTTATCAAAGAAATGAATGCTGTGCCTCCTTGCCACTCACTTTTATTCTCCTCTTGTCCAAAAATTAATGAAATCAGTTCTCCACAGCAGAGCAGAAATTGCACACATACACCACAGTTAAAAGCGTAGGAACACAAGAATGGCGGTCAACTTGAAAAAAGTAAACAATACAGAGAATTAAGTGTGTATCTTTGATGGTTACAGTACATTCAGTAGTAAGATGATTTACCAATGGTCTTTATTGAGCTGTTTCTGGAGATTGCAGTGGCAAGATGATCAGCGCCATCATGGCTGACCTGGTTGTTTCTCAGGTCAAGCACTTCAAGGCTGTTGTTGGCAGAGAGTCCTTCAGCCAGAACACCAAACCTTGCACCATCTAATCCAAGACTATTCCACTCCAGGCATAATCTGGCACAGCAAAGTTCACAACCGCATTCTTAATCAGATGCACATCATAATATCTTAATTAAAGATGATCAAATGAAAAGAGTAACACTGAAATGAGGCTAAGCTTATTCTTGGTGCAGTGCAAGTTTTGTGTTTGCATGAAAGGATGACAAATTAAATTTTGTTAGATTCTCTGCACACGGCATGCCATCAAAACGCAGGGAAGACTGTGATAAGATGTACATGACACTTACAATGAGTAAAGAAACCTAGTCTGAGAGAATAATTATACTAAGCAGAATAGAGTCCAAACATATCTGACACCTCTCTTTGGCAGTCATTAGCCCCTCACAGCCAGAAAATATCCCCCTCCTAGAAAACATAGTGATATATACCCTGCATATACTGACTATCTGTCTAGCACAGCAAGCCACCACTGATTTGTTCTACATGTATTTCTATTTTCATCCATTTTCTATCTATTTTCACTTGACTGTTAACCTGCATCAGCATGCCCAAGTTGAGCTGCAGCTGCAGTCATTAGATCAGCTTCAAAAAAAGTTGTGACATTGAATCAATCAAGCAATCAATACAACGTAGGGCACTGTAGAACCAGAAATGTTCACATGTATTCTAATTTCCTGAATTTCACAAGAGCCAAAAAGTCAAAATGCACACGAAAGTTCTTGTCTACACTATAGGCATTGAATGGCAGTAGCAATTCGCGAATATTCTATGCTGCAAAAAGCCTGTCGGCTCCAGTTTGCGAAAATTTCATGCTGCAAAAATATCTTGCTTTACAGTACAGATTACAAAAACTTCTGAAAGTTATGAATGCTGGCCACAGCATGACCGTGAATCATATTTCATCACAGGCTTCTAGATTTTGAAAAAGAACCAATTGCTTGCGTGTGCATGTTGGAAATCTTCCACTCTTTTCAAACCATAATTTCTGGAGTGCTCATTCATCACACTTCTTGTGCTGTTTACTCACTTGTATTCTATAATCTTAATTTAGACACTCATAACTTCAGGACTTGGCCATGAATATCATCTACGCACTGGCTTTATTTTGACTTCATCTTACTATAATTTCTAAACAAAATTTAAGGATACATTCAGTTAATAAATGTTTATACTTGCCATACATGTGCACTAATAAGCCTACACAAGAATTGATAAAGCAACTTGACAGATATATATCTTCTAAGCACTTTATCAGTCCATTGTCTTGAACAAGACAGTTTGTACAGATTTTGTCAGCATAACGTGTATTACAAATCATAATGGCAACAAGCCTATCTACAGTGGTCACCCATCTACGACAGTCATCCCTAATCCTTACCCTTGAGTGGCTCTTCTATAAAGCATGGACTGTACTTTTTCATGACCAGCGAACCCAGGGATGACCTGTTAAATGTCTTATTACACTTTAGAAGCTGGGATAGGCTCAAGCCTGGTGGCCTTATTTTGTTGTTGTTGTTTTTTGGTTCATTACACAGCATGACACTACATGACAGTATAGAAGTGCCGGCGGCAGACCTCTGTCTTTTCCTGGTGGATTAGTGCACACACATGGCTTTCTTTGCACTACACAATTCTGTTTGAGGAGGAAGTCTATAATATATTTCTGGTAGGAGGCTGACCCTCTGGAGGTATTACCTTCTAATGGTGTGATTCTGTCTGAGGAGCTTGCCCACACTGTCTGCACTTCCTGACCTCAAATTGTTGCCTTTCAGGTCCAAAGCTCTGACAGATGCATTAGAACACAAACCATGGAGGAGGGGCTTGGCTCCTGGAACAAAAGACACTTCTTGAATGATCTGCTCTTGACTTGCCAAGACTACTTGATTTATTGAATGTTACAGATGACCATTAACTTGTTCATATGAATATGCACCCAATACTTTCATCAAGCATCCAAATAAATGCTAAAATGTTGATCCAAAATTATTAATCTTTTTTTTTTTCATATAAATATACAAGGTGCTGCAAAGTCTGGCAAACAGTGTTGTTGACATAGTATGATTCCTTTAAAAAAAATCACTCTTCTGCTTTCATGTGTTTGCTGCTTCAAGATAACTATTTGAATATTTCTTTATTTCACAAATAATACACACTTGCACTTATCTTCTTTCTTTCTGCCACAAAGGTCTCAAAAATGGTTGTTCTCCACAGTAACCAGACCAATAGCAAAAAGATTCCAAGAGAATTCACAGAGTTGCACCTCTAACCTTCATCACCAATCAAGCAGTCTGCCAGTCGCACTTCCTGAAAGCTGTGGTTGGTGGCCAGAGCCGACCCCAGCACAGAGCATGTCTGGGCAGTCAGAGATATGGTGGAGAGGTCCAATGTTGAGGGAGAGGAGATTCCTGCCTTTCCAGAAGGAGTGCTTTGTGAACCCCTCTTAGAAGATCCAGGGCCCCCTCTCAAGGTGGGAGCTAGCTGTGCTAAGACACTCTGTTGAGGTGAAATACCATGCTCTCTACAGATCTGCAAGTAGACCACCTTAAAGGCTTCCATGACTCTGTCACTGCTATACCCCTTGGTATGACGAATGCTCCGGCACCATATACATCACTGCATTGTGCATAAAGGAGTACAGTTACTGTCAGGAATACCTGTGTGTGGTGTGGCATAACTTATACCAATAACATTGTACCATAGGCTTATTTGAGCAAACATATTACACTGGTTAGGATAATCAGAAGATATATACAGTTTACCTAAGTTGTTCTTTATTTCATATTTCTTAGATTTTTGTCCTTGTATAATGAAAAATTATATCATTTTGCACAAAAATACTTCAATGAATACTGTAAAACCTGGAATGTTTCCATGAATTTTAATTTCACAAATTTTGCGAGAGCCAAGATCCACAAAATTAAAATGCACGCAAGAGTTCTTGTCTACACTGCTGCATTGAATGCCAGTGACAACTTGCAAAAATTCATGCTGTAAGAAAGGCCGTTGGCTCAGATTCAAGAGAATTTCATGCCGTAAACTATCTTGCTTTACAGTAAAACATACCTTGAAATGTGGCAAAATGATCAAGTCTTGTCATACTGACTACCAGTACTTTAATCGCTTGAAGACTAGTCTGAGTATACTAGTCTGAGTAAGGGGTTAATGTTCATACACTACATTGCAAAATTTGCTGCTGTGATATCACACTGCCACTTTCCAACCAGAAGTGTGCATGGATGTATCCAAAGAGGTTCTGAACCTCTTTGACTGTATCCTCCGGTGTGTGCACAAGCTCGCTCTGAAAATCTCACAGCTTGCGCGCTGTCTGTATGTGCTGGATGCGTGATGTGATGTGACGTCACGTCATGCAGGATTCCAGAAAAATCGCCCAAAGGTTAGCGGACGGCGGAATTGACCAAGAAAGTAAACCCGTTATACAGTTGTACCTACAAAGTGATTACCGTAGTTTGCTAACAAACTGGAGTACCCACCTACTCTATCAGTGTAGAATAGTAATTTGGAATATATGCACAATATCAGGTTAGTACTGATTTTATTTTTCTCGTTACAAATTTTTGTAAAAAGATGTCAGACTTCAGCTTCACGAGGCTGATTCGTGTGTGGAGAGGTGAGAGCCATAGAAAAAAGCACCGAAAATATTTAGTCGGATCAGGCCGCTAGGTGCGGCAGCCTTGCATTGAGCGAACCCGCTGGCGCCCGTGTTTCGATGGGTCGCTGTGAATAGGTTGACTAAAACTCAGTTGTTGTAAAAAAAAAAAACAGACAGAATTTTTTCTTCTTTTCATCATGAATAGTGGACATGTGTGTGTAACAAAAAATCACCGTGCAAAGTAATCGCACCAGCGACCCCAACCCGTACCGAGTCGGGGTCGCATGGCAGCCCTATGGCTATCGAAGAACCGCCTGAGATGGCTTAGCATTTCGGTGACCAGAGACCAAAATACAGGATTTTACACTGAAATTCGTAGCCATACTGTTTGAATAGATAAGATACTTACAATCAGAGGCGCGGAAATCAATTTACAATATAATCTTTTCAAGAGTTCAGTGAAGGATTTTATCCGAGGTTTTAGTCCCTCCGCACTTCGTATCATAGTACAACTTACACAGCACATGCGCTAACAGTCTTGCTGTCCATCGGGTATGGATAAAACGTAGCACGTGTAATACACAATGTATGCGTGTGGCAAAAAACAAACAGGACAGCTAGCTGAGAACTGAAATGAATATTCATTTGCGCATGCGCAGATCATTTTATTAACGTGATGTGTTGAAAATGGCGATTCGCATCTCACGGAGACGGTCTCAAAGATGATGACGATTTATCTTATTTTCGGAGGTAATGGTGAGGGGTAGGGTAAAGCCCCCAGTATTCGGTCATTTAAGCTTTTCTGCAATATTTTTTAAACTAAAATGATACATACGTATACATCATATCTACAGCAATGTATGTGAAATATATCAAATTTCTTTAATCTCAATTTTCATTTTGTTAAAGGACAAGTTCACCTTCATAAACATAAGGATTGAGAGAATGTAGCAATATTCGTAGAACACATCATTGAAAGTTTGAGGAAAATCGGACAATCTGTTCAAAAGTTATAAATTTTCGAAGTTTTTGTGCAGTAACCGCTGGATGAGAAGACTACTGCAGTGTGTGAATAACTTCGATGTCACATGCGTACAACAATATAAGGAAAATATAAAGAGAATTTCACAAAATTTCATCTTTTGAAAAAAGTGCACATTCCCCCGACTCGTTACCGACAAATGTTATGGGTAATATTATTCCCCCTGCCTTTAGAAAGAGGCAAGTCAAGTGCTCTTTTATTATGCGTAAAAAGTGAAAATATGTTGAATTTTCTGTACATTTTCTTTGTACTGTTGTACGCATATGACTCACAAGCTGTAGTAGTCTCCTCATCCAGCAGTTCCAACACAAAAATTTTAAAAATTCATAACTTTTGCATCGATTGTCCAATTTTCCTCAAACTTTCACTGATGTGTTCTACTAATATTGTTGCATTCCCTCAATCCTTATGTTTATGAAGGTGGACTTGTCCTTTAAACATCTCACAGAATTGCACAAATTCCCAAAATATATCACCTTGAAAATCCCCCAGAATACATTTACCGCAACCAGTATTCGGTCATGCAATGTGCGCGTCCAAAGTCAATGCATGTTCACGCTGGGATCACAGCAGCTGAAAAATGCGCTGCGCACTGCCTTGCTGGCGCAAAATTGCATCGGGTACGTGGTGGCGCCCGTTGGTGACTGAATACTGGGGAATCGGCACTTGCATTCAACCCTTGTACATTGAGTCACTGCATCAGCACATACGGAAATTTTGTTTTTCTTTTGTGTTTTTGAGGATACCATCACACTCCAAGCTTGCGATTGTGAGCAAGAAATCCCGCAAGAGAATGGCCTATTTTTCGATTTTTAGAGCTTTTTCGGCGACCCTCTCTTAAAACTGGGCTTGATCTGCATGCACTTTGGGAAAGTCGTGCCGATTCTGCATTTTTTACAGTAAAATTTGGGATTATGGATGGGTCTTTGGAGGGGACTAAGGGACTTTCCTGTTTTGAATAAGAGTGCAAGTACTGGTATGTGAATTGATGTGATTTGCATGAGTTGTGACTGCAGAACTTACTGGCTGGTGATAAGTGGTAAGTGACCGAATTCCGGTAGGTGACTGAATACTGGTACTTTTACCCAACATAGTTGCCTATAATATTCAACAATATGGTATTACAACATGTGACTTTTCGTTGCGAATCCAAGTACAAATGTACAAGTGTCATTTTGAACGATGAGTTGTTTACTGAATTGCAAGCATCGCAGTGCATTTGATTACTTCACTAAATTGCATTCCCCACAAGTCGTCGGGGCACTGTTAGTCACTGGTTACAGCGCCCCGCGCCGGGGTTACGTGCAAAGTTGCAACAATTTATATGTCAGATGTGAGATGAATAAAAAGTGAACAGAGAGTGCAGGGAGCTTCACGAGTCTCTCTCCCCCGGGGCGTCATGACGAGGCTCTCCGGAGGCCTCATGAGGCGGAGGAGTGCAGTGCTTGTACGGGGAAGCAGACCTCGTTTCCCGTACTGATATCGATAACATAGATATGTAGTGTCATTAATGAAGATTACATTTAATGAGTTTGAGGTGACAAAAAAATGATGTCAAGTAATCAAAACTCAAAAGCGATCGTAAAGCGATCGCTGAGCTCTCTTTGTGTTGTGGGCCGTGCACTTGCCGGTAACGGTACAGCCCTGTCTAACCTTCTGAACCTTCTGAAAGTTATAGCCAGCAGGGCAGCACACTGCATATCGCTGACTTTGGTGTTGAATACACGTGCGTGGTTATGCTGTAAGTGCCCCCTTGAAGCTCTCCGACGATGACACCTTAACTACTGTAAAACATGAAATATTCGCGGCATGAAATTTTCGCGAATTGGAGCCGAAAGCCTTTTTCGTGGCATGAAATTTTACGAATTGCTACTGGCATTCAATGCATGTAGTGTAGACAAAAGCTTTCGCGTGCATTTTAATTTCGCAAATTTTGGCGCTCGCGAAATTCGCGAAATTAAAATGCACGCGAAAATTTCTCGTTTTACAGTATATCATTTTCTAATTTATTCCATGCCATGGGAGTCCTTACAAAAATGAGTTCTTGTATGTATCCATTCTTGCAAATGGTATTTGGATTTGCATGTCATTTTTCCTCCTTGTTTTCCTTTCTGGCAAATATGTGATGTACTTATTGGCTGATATCCCCACCATTCCCCGCTGTATCTTAAATAACATGGTCAATCTATTCCTTTCTCTTCTTGTTTCCAGTGTTTCCCATTTCAAATCAGCTAGCATCTGTGTGACACTGCTACTCTTGCTGTAGTTTCCTAGGCAGAAGCGTGCTGCTTTCCTTTGTATCCTTTCCAACTTCTCAATCTGGCCTATCTTGTGTGGATCCCAGGCGCAAGATGCGTACTCCAGTATGGGTCTTACTAGTGTGGAATAAGCTGTTGCTTTTACTTCCTTGGGACAAAACCAGAGGTTCCTTCTCAAGAATCCCAGTGTCCGGTTTGCTTTAGTGACAGTGTTGTCTACATGTTCCCCCCACGAAAGCTTGCTGTCAATTTGAACTCCGAGATAGGGCTGGGAACTTGAATGATGGAGGGTCTGCCCACAAAAGACATAGTCTCGAGTGGGTGGTTTCTTTTTGTTAGAGATAACCACAATAGAACACTTAGAAGGATTAAATGACATCTTCCATGTGTCTTGCCATGTTTCAAGAGCCCTGAGATCTTCTTGCAGGATGTCCATATGTTCTTCTTCTGTGACAGATGTGTATATCAGACAATCGTCTGCGAAGAGCCGCGTTGTACATTTAATGTGTTCTGGGAGGTCGTTTATGTATGTCAGGAACAAAAGGGGTCCAAGAACCATGCCTTGAGGTACGCCTGACAGAACTTGTTCTTCCGAGGACATACTTCCTTCACAGACCACCCTTTGTATCCGGTTTGTAAGGAAGTCCCTGATCCATACTTGTAGGTTGTTTCTAATACCATAATACTCAAGTTTTCCTAATAACCTTTCATGGGGTACTTTATCGAATGCCTTTGAGAAGTCCAGTATTGCCATGTGAGTGGATTCCCCTTTATCCAATGACTGTGAAATATCATCAACTGTGACTATTAACTGTGTTTCTGTTGAGCGTTTTGCTCTGAATCCATGTTGTGAATCCACAAGTACTCCATTCTCTTCAAAATGGCCCATGATGTGAGAGTGAATAATATGTTCTAAGATCTTGCATGTGATGCTAGTCAAAGAGACTGGTCTGTAACTATCGGGTGCTTCCTTACTTCCCTTCTTGAATATCGCACAGATGTTTGCTTCCTTCTACTGCCATGGTAGTGATCCTTGGTCAATTGAGGACTGGAATAGATCTGTGAGTATTGGTGCTAATTTCATAGCGAACATCTTCAGGAACCATGGTGGCAACTGGTCTGGTCCTGGTGCTTTATTTGGCATCAAATTCATCAGTTGTTTCAAAACTCCCGCTTCAGAGATGATTAATTCTGGAATATCCCCAATGGCACTGGGTCCCATTGATGGAACACTTTCCTTGCTTTCTTTTGTGAATACACTTGCAAATTGGTGATTGAGTGCTTCCGCTTTCCCCTTGCTATCACTTATAATAGTATTGTTTACCACAAGATCTGCAACTCCCTTCTCCCCATTTCCCAGGCGTTTCATATAAGACCAGAACTGCTTAGTGTTCTCCTTCATTGCTGTGATGAGATTCTTTGATGTAAAATCTTGTTCAGCTTTATTTAATTCTTTCCTTAATTCCTTTTGGCACATTACAAAGGCATCCCAGTCTCTTTTGTCTCGAGTTTTCCTTGCCCTGTTGTACGCCCTCTGTTTTCTGCGTCTGAGTCGGTGGTGGTGCCTAGTAAACCACGGTAGGCTACCTGGTTTAGCGGCTGTTTTCTTTGGGATATGTTTATTCATAATATGTTTGATTTTTGTTTCAAACAAGTCCCATTTTTCCTGAACGGAGGTCTTCCCCATCAAATAAAACTGTTCCTTTAATTCATCCAGCTCATTTCCAATCTGATCCTCATCTGCTTTACCACGTACAAAATATTTCCTCCTGGGCTGATGTTTCCATTTGGCCGACAGATCTAAGTTTGCGATGACTATGTCATGATCACTTACTCCTGGCTCTACCTTGATATCCTGCACAAGACTTGTGTTGTTTGAGAAAACTAAGTCCAAGATATTGCCTCTTCTAGTTGGTTCCTTTACATGCTGATTCAGTCCAAAACCCGTCACGGTCCCGAACAATAATTCTGCTGTTTCCTTAGATGCAGAATGGTCCTGTGCTATTTTAGAATCATCCCAATTGATGTTTGGCTGGTTAAAATCACCTGAGAGCACTATGTTGTACCTCTTGCCTTTGTTGCATATCTTCTCGAAAGAATTTTCAAGTTCATATACAAACTGTTTATCATCATGTCTGGGCTTGTATGCAGTACCAATCAAAAATGAATGCCGGCCTTTTAATTCAATTTGATTCCACATTATTTCAGTATCTGTTTCAAACTCCTCTTTGCGAATCATAATGAGGTCCTTCTTACATGCTGTTAGAATGCCCCCATGAATACCCTCACTCCTGTCCCTTCGATAAACATTTTAAGTATCAGGAAAAATTTCACTATTGTTTATCTCCGGTGAAAGCCAAGTTTCTGTCCCCTGTATGATATCAGGTTTAACCCCGGGACGCTCCGTGTACACAGTTATACTGTGGGAGCACTGCGTGTTGGGGCTGGTCGCAGTTTAACCCCGTCGCGGAGGTACGTATTTGTCCGTATGGGGTCGCTGCTGCGGTTAGTCGCAGTTAAGCCCTGTCGCTATAGTCTATAGCTATACAGAGACTGGGCGGGCTGTGTAATTTATAGAAACGCTGATAGACTTTATTAGTGAAGTTTAGTCATGTCACAGTGGTCCCGTAAGTGTATAACTTTAGAACTCTGTAAAGAGCCGCCAGTTGTCGAATTGGTAGTAAATTTATACGACTTAAACTTACGAGTAAATTAGCTGAGCTGAGGAAAATCAAAACATGATGATGGCCGATGGAGGCCCGAGGTGAGGGAGGTCTAACGGCGTTAGTGTCTAGTAGGCCCTACTAAGTCTAAGTAAGTTTAGGTGTCTATTCTAGTGTCTAAAGGTTAGACACTTAACGTTGCGTTAGTGGAATAGTGCCGTGGCGTTAGAGTTAAATTCAAGTTAACAAGTACGAACGTCGATGTACGCGTATGGGACTACACTAACCGATGACAACAACCTTGACAGAATAAGAAAAACAGTTTGCTTTCTTCTGAGTATTTTCAGCAACTAATAACAAAATTTGGATTCTACAGGCACGTCTTACCTTTATGTCACTCAAAGAGATATGAAATATCTAAATTACTCCTTGTTCATCAGTTCACATGAGAAAATAAACAGAGGCAGATTCAGGAGTACCAGTACACAATGGTACAGCAGGAGAGTACGAAAAGTCTTGTTGACAAAAATTCAAATGAGAAGCGCGCCCTCACTTTCCGCCGACCCGACAGCTAGCTGCCAGTTCGTCTGACAAATACTGGCAGACCGCATTGATTCGCAGTCTGACCACCACCGCTGATGAGATCGTTTGCAAACTGGTGATGACTGACAAGATCTACGCACCCAGTTCCCATGCAGTAACACGTATCAATACAGGCCTACAAGGTACAAAAGAATGATCTGATCAAAATAAAGTACAGTCTCATTATAGCGTTCTTGTTAGAACAGTATTGTTGAAATTCAAGATTTATAAATACAAGTTCAAAATTTTGAAATTCCCTGCCCAGTGACAAAGAGGAAATCTCCGTTTTGGAAATGAAAAAGTCATCTGTAGCCTATTAGGGCTTATGGAGGCTAATTATAGTTATTTTGTCAATAGGGTGTTTAATATATACGTATGTTTTTCTTAGCGAGGCAGTTTTATGAATTAGATTATATGTAAAATCTTTATTTTTTTGTGATGTAAATATTAGTGACGAGGAAATAAGTTTCTTGCAGGAAAGTCAGTGTGTGTTTAATTACAAATAATTTTTTAAATTCACATAATATGCAAAAATTGATACTAGTTTCAATATGGACGTTTGTAGGCCTCTTACATTTAATATGTTATATTGTCAAATTGTTTTATGATATGTTATATATGTTGTTTTTCCAATATTCATACATGATTTTTAGTTTCAGTTGGTAAACAAATTCATTAATTTTGTTAGTTCATTCATTCACCCATACATTAATTCATTCATCCAAATCAGTCTTTGTTCAACAAATCAAAATTTGTCGGGCTTTCCTGACTGAATTTGTTCGCTCTGCATAAGATATACGTCGGCACAGAGTTATCGACGTGTATCTCGAATTCGTCCATAAAGTAAGAATGATGTCTGGTAACTGTGCAATGGCGACTGTCCAGGCTGAAATACTTAATTTAGTTTCCCATTTGCAGTCGCCTTGATCAACTCCGTAGTATGAATAATGTCTGCATGGCATTGACTGTATACTTACAACTATATTCATTAACATGATTGATTAAAGAGAAGTTAATGGATCATGTAATGTTTTTCCAGTGTAGCGTTTAGCATGTTTGTGATGTATGGTTCAATGACACTTGCTCCTGTGACAATATTGCTCCCATGAATCTGCGCGTTAAGCCAAACTGATAGATTCAACCCTAAAACATAATCCCGAATCCTAATCCTAATCCCAATCCTCACACCGAATTAAACCTAAAGTCCTATAACCATTACCCTAAGTCCTTGGAGAAAAGAAGACCGGAGCCGGGATAATAGTTGCAGGAACAAAGTCGTGTAGATGTCACCATAGGAAGATACTCAGATGCCACACATTATGCTGTGACACTCGGTGGTGGTTAAGTGAGATATTAATATGAGAATACGTAAGTCTTTTGTTACTGAATCTTCGTCGGTATACATTGCAGTTTTCAGTCGGTGACTATATTGATGTATGGGTTTATTTGCGTCAAGGAGGTACTTTAGATACTTGGATTTGGTTGCCAGATGACAATTACAACTTTTAATCGTATATTTCTCAAACTGTACGGCTTAATGTGCATGCATTATTGAACCGTTTTAACTGTTACAAATCACTCGAAGAGATCTAAAACCACAAGGGGTCGATGAATTATGAACATGTTTTATTATGATATTTAACAGATATTAAAAGGCCTATCAATGTCACAAGGTGAGTAAACCAAATTTAAAGCATGAACAAGAACAATGGAATAAATTGAGATTTGACCGCTCTTGCATTGTGTAAATATTTTGTGTATTGATATTGTTCACAGCTAATAGGACCGACGGGGTTTTTTTAATCTCACTTGCTGTCTCTTCATTTTTAACACAAGCAAAGGAGAGATATAGCTTTTTCAAGAGAACAACAAACCCAAAACTGGTGAGCGGAAGGTTGATTTTGAACCATACCTATCGTTGAATAAAAAGATCGTCGAACACGCAGTTGGGCCTATAAAAGATGATATGATCGTCCTGTTTGTAAGTGTCGGCGAACAGTAACAATATCACCGGAACTTCTGTTTATCTGCACTATTTCTTTGCAGTTTTATCACATATGCATGCGTGCTTGTTCCGTGTTTCTTTGCTATAGCATGTATAGCAACGCTTATAATCTTCCGCGGATATCCTTGTAAGGTGATACATTCGTATAGACAGAAAGACTCTTCCGAACTTGAAACATCGCGGGCAACGGGAAGGATTCGAAAATCAGACACATAGGTCATGCAAAGTGCAGTGGAATAAGTTTGTGATTAGGTAGGCTGTGTCCTATCAGTTTATGTGATATTATGTTGTTATAAGTGCACGTTTTGTTCTTAATGTTCTGTATAACAAAGAAAAGATAAACAGGTTGCATGTACCAAACAAGGGCAGACGTATATACATGTTATCATGAAAACAGTGTGACATTATCGCCTGCTCTTGTTCCTCGGTTGGTTTAACGACACATACAATTCAAATCACTATATGCAATAGTTCTGCAAGGATGACAACTCGAATCCTGTTAATCACTATGTAATAGGCTAAACAAGCTTCGACTTAGCAACAAAACACATTCATGTGTGGAAAGAATTAAGTATAATAATGAAAGAAAGCGTGGTAACAGAAAAGTTATCTTGATGTAAAGTAGAATATATTGCATAGTAAAAGTTGTAATCAAAAGCTTAAATCTTTCCTGCTTTTTAAATGAAGTTTTGCCAAAAGAGTTGAAAGAAAAAATAAAAGTACATCGTATAGATCATGGTAGACAACGTGACATCAACAGACAAATTTCATGGAAACCAAGGTTGTACAAGTGTATACCAGCACATCCAAGCAATGTGTAATTTAAACCACAATAAGGAAGCCACAATGCATGGACATGTATGACAGTATTCAGGTACACTATGCATACAACAGCTATACGAAAGCTGTTCGAGAATCGAAGAATATACGGGCGGAACCCCAGGAGAGGGTTTATGAGTTTTGTTATCATTTTATATTTATTTCATTTGCGATTTTTTCCTTTTTTTGACGAAGAGCAATTGTATGTGTTTGTTTGTTTTTTTTTTGTGTGTGTGTGTGGGGGGGGGGGGGGCTGCAGGGCATGTCATAGTATGAACTTGGTAAATCCTTCAACGAAGGAACGCATTTTTACGCTTCAATAGGGCATCGTCTTTGGCTCGTTAAATTTCGAAACATACAAAATAGAGTTAAATCCCCTTTTCTGGGTTAAGAACACGCCCCATTTGTTTCTCGTTTGTGCACATACCGAATAATATCAAAGGTCCTACTCCTACACCCCATCCCACCACACCTGTCCATCCCCTTGCTCTTTTGCTTGGAGAACTCTCGGGAATCTATCCTATACCTTTTCTGGAGCCGCGGTATAGTGTAAAGAGAATCCCATAACCTTCCCAAAGCTCTGCCGTGTAATTCTTCACGGGGTCGTAGAAGGGAAGAAGTAGGGGGAGTATCGCCCCTTCACTCAGCCATAAGCATTTAATAGCCTATAAACGCCCCTTCTCCCTCCCCCTTCCAGTACACTTTTTTTTTGCGTGTTCTTATTAAATTGCGTTCAATAATCAATAATCATTTTTGATACAATATAGGATTACAAATAAATGAAAGCAGCTGATTTAGCATTCCCCTTATACCTTATATTATGCTGCTTAATCACAAGGTAAAAATTCGTTCATGCACAGAGTTCTTAGTACTAACAAGATTAATACAAGAGTTATATAAAGCCCTGCAACCATTATGATACATAAAAAATAGTTGTACAATAAATTATTCACCTTGATCAGTTTGATCAGGCTCATTAATGTTGCTTGGTCGCACATAAAAATACATGCAAAGAAAACATTACAGAAGCATGCACGAGAGTAAATAAAGTCCCGCGATCCCTGATTTATCATGAAAAAGTCCTCTTAAAGAGTAATAAACAAACTGAGAGTTTCCAGTTGAAAATACCGATACCAAGGTGACAGGAATTATAGCACTATTTTCCGAAGGACACAGACTGGGAGATAATAGTGATCCTAACCCTGTCAACAATAAATCCATAATTTCACTATACCCTCGAAATTTATTGCATTATTATATTTGTTTTATGTAAGATTTATTACGAAAGGTTTCCATTTACAATATACAATGGTGTTAGTTTGGTTGTTTGTTCAAATACATGTTGCGGTATATCAGTGGATATGATTTTACACAATGCATGGTCTAAGGGGCCGATACCGATATCACTTTACACACGTTATCGATGAATAATAACCATGAATATGATGCCATACATGGTATAGTGCAATGTGCTATGAAAATGACGTCACGGCGTGGCACACTTTTCTCAAGTTGAATTCAAGTTGAATTCCCGCGATCCCTGATTTATCATGAAAAAGTCCTCTGAAAGAGTAATAAACAAACTGAGAGTTTCCAGCTATGCATTATGTGGACCAATTCTATTAGCACCGAACGGATTTTAATTCATGGAGGATATAAGAATAAGATAAAATTTTAACATAACATCTTATGACAATTTTATAGCACTTATACAAGGACGATTATTACATAATAGTCAACACTATCTCCCTGCCCCCGTCCCCCTCTGTTTCGATCCGCCCCTTACAAGGTTAGTGTAGGCCTATCGCCGCCCTCGCTTTCAATGACCTGCGCACGTCGCTGAGGAGCGCTCTCTGATGGTATCAGAGGACAGGGTGTGGCCGTTGACTCTGACCCGCCTGACATCAGCTGTCGCAGAGATGACTGCCCAACGTCTTGATGGCTCTGGGTTTGTTTACACGGTGTCTCCTCGCAGAGGACATCTCGTTGATTCATGCTGGGATATAGTTGGAAAGATCACTTGAAGTCATTTCGGCATGCATGCGTGGGAAAGTCTCTCGAGCAATGTTGAGTGTCCCAAAATAAAATGTGAACGAAATGTAACATCACCAGGTCTGAAAAGCAAGCAATCAGTCAGAAAACCTGACGATGACTTTGAAATTAACGTGGATGTTGTTTGCGTCTGAGATGCACTGTGTCTGCATCCGTGTTGTTCACACTTATATGACTATTAGTAAAACATATTAATAGTCTTTATTTGTAATCATTTGATGTTTGCTGGAATAGTCATAGCGACCTGCTATTCAAACATAGTACAGTGACTACGTGATCCTGCAGTTATAAAGTTTAGGTGTTTTGTTTTTTGTTTTGTTTTGTTTTGTTTTTTTGTTTTTTTTTTTTTTTTTTGCTGTGTAGGGGCATACATAACAACCATGAAATAAGTGATTTATAGTAAATATTGGTTAATCAGTCGATTTTGTAAATGGGAAAGACAGATGAGAAGAAAGTTATAGGACTACTCGAGTGTGACTTATCAGAAAAAGGAATTTTGCTCAGCGCCTATAGATAGATGATTATGGTTATAAAGTGACTAGTGACATAATCTTTCGCAGCAGCTAACGTAACGAATGCTTTTATTCAACATATAGTTTGGATAGATATGTTACTTGCAAATTGTTTACCGAAAGATCCACGTCTGTATACAAGCTCTGCGTTTTAGTGGATTACTTACATTTTCCATCGCTTCATTTACATTGTGATGTCATTTCTGCAAACTATGCATTGTTTGTGTTATACTATTGTACATTTATTTCATTTGCACATACATTTTGTACTAGCTTGTACTTCTTTACTTTCGTTGCTTCCTTGGTGTTATGCATCGCTTTTTATTCGATGGAAATAACGTAATAATTGAATTGAATGCCATGCATTTCTTCAAGTCAACAGGACATAAGCAATATCAAGTTTAAGATCATTTACATTCAAAGAATTGAACCCCTAGGATCATAATTATGTCAAAAGAAATTGAATGAAAATAATGTGCTTTGTCATGTTTGTAGAGTTTGAGAACATCTTAAAGACTCGTATATATAGCGTTCCATTTGACATGTTTGAGAAAGAAAAAAAAAAAGACACCGTTGAGTTAGGAATCTACAAACCACGCAGACATATGCTCTTATCCCGCCATCATACTCAGATTCTTAGTACCATATGAAAGACGATTTGGGGTGAAACTTTGACGGAAATGAATGCCAATGGACAAAACTGAATTTGCTGTCTCGTGCTCAGCTAGAGATACTGTGACCCACGAATCTGAATTGCAATGGGAAATGGGTGAAATGTCAATGTTTCAAAACCGGTCGACAAAAGACAAAGTTGGAATGAACATTCGCACATAGTCTGTGCGTGACGAAATTGAAATCACTTTGTTTTTTACTGGAATGAAAATAATGATGACGAAAATGGACGTGAAACCTATAGGCCCTACAGTATGCCCATAAAAGTGCACGTCGCCATGTTTCAATGTAAAGAATTCTTTCTCTTGCTCAAATTGCTGAAATATTGTTATTCTGACCTACACATATTAATTTTCCGTGTTTATCTGCTTTCCCGTAAATCAACTTTGGCTCATTTATTTTTATCAGTCCGTCAGATATTATAGTGACATTCCAAAGCGGACAAAATAGAATTGGTGCGGAATCCCTTTAGGTAGTCTTTCATGATATTATCCAGGGCTCGACACTAACGGTGGCCCGGTGGCCCGGGGCCACCAAAAATGAAAGCCGGGCCACCAAATTTTTAAAAAGGGCAAATTTGGTGGCCCGCCTCGGGCCACCAAAGTTTTTTGAAAAGTATGTCAATAAATTCATAACTTTTTGCGCCGGAAATTAGCAGTTAAATTTGTTTAAAGGATGGATGAAAAGGACTGAATGAGTGCCTGAGAGTGAGTGTTGCGATTTTGTTAAGGTTTATCTATGAGTAGATTTTGTCCAACTTCCAATTATTCTGACAATGATAAAACTTAAATATTTGACTCATTTAAAAAAAAGGACTTTTAATGTTTTTTATTGTTTTTTTCGGGCCACCAAATTTTTCTCTCGGGCCACCAAACAAAAAAGTTAGTGTGGAGCCCTGTATTATCAGTCAACAATTTCATTGCCTGAAGGTAATGATTTCAAAATTGGAAATTGTCACGTGTAATAATGTCAAACTGAATTAACCGGATGGATCAACGTGTAAAAGCAAAATGTTCCTTGAATACTTTATTGCGCATTTATATCAATCAAAGCTAATATTTATCTTTAGACAGTTAAATTCATGGATGGAACCATTTCACTTCTTGATTGAAATTGATAATCCGGGGAGATGGGATGCACGTTTATGACATCAAGGTTAAGTTTCATTCAATACGACGTGTTTCAGTATAAACCATGAAGGCATTACTGTCTTATCGCCATTAATGAACCCGAAAACTGTGGTAATTTCTGGTTCATGGTAATTTTTCAAAACGTCTATATTCTTGAGTATTTATACTATTAATAAGACAATACGCTCGAGAAAAAAATCTGGTGATTTATGAAGATTCGATTTGCACCACCTGCTCAAACACTAGTATCAACTTCAATTTACAGACCCCAATTGATGCCATCGGACGTTAAGAATAGAAAATTCGCTGTTTTTGCCACCATTTAATGATATCTAAATAAACATTTTCGGGATGAGTGCTATTCCCAACGAGAAAGAATCACGAATGCTTTGGCTACTTATTTCACGTGCAGTTTTGTTCTTGAAGTGTATAAAGGGTGCATGTATAGAATGCTAAACATGTTTGAATATGAAGACTACTGGAGTTCATTGCATGTTACAGTGCAACGTCACAGCCGCAACTCAAATTAACGAGTATACCTCGCTACGGCAGATGAAGGCATCAGAACTGCGCTTCACTCGGCGAACACGGGGATAGCATCTGGTCTCTCTCCTCCCAAATGCAACGGCCTATCCGTCATCCACGCTCAATTTGACTGCCATCTGATATTTATGTGATGATGTGAGCCCTCTGCTTTAGAGGACATAATTCAAGGCAGACTTTGAGTGTCCATTTTTCATTTATCAATGGAACAGCCTAGTCCCCTTCATGGGTTATTGTGGCATCGAGACATTACCCTCTATAAATGATCAGCAGATCCTTCGAGTGGGAAACGGAATGCACACTAATATTCTCAGAATGCTATTGAAATCGCATGTCAAAGCAGTTGTCAATGGTATTTCCTTAACATATCATAATCAAGTAGATTGACAAATGTAATTATCTATATTGCTTCGCCTATAGCACATATATTAATCTGCTTTTCATTTCATTGTAATGCTTATGTTCACATTTTATCTGGGGAAAAAGGCGGAATAGAATGAAACTAGTTAAATGAAATGAAAATGACTAACTACGTCACCATCAGCAATAACTGTCGACCGACGCATCAGTCTACTGGGTGCACATCATGAGTTCGACACCCATAACTCCATAACTCCATCATGACACATCTTATACATCCCAGAAATATACAACTCACTAGTCATACAGGCACGATCTTGACATAAACTAAAATAAGCCCAAGAACTATACGGTCTATAGGCCTGTATACGGACACGTGGCACTTTATATTGATTTTTTTGAAAACCAACGTGTTTTGCGAAACGTGAGCTGCTGTCTTCAGAAGTCTATAGTTATTCAAAAAAATAATTACTACATTGTACTTAGAATTGAACGACTTCGTATACTCAAGATATACCAGATTATCATTCATGTTTAAGGACTTAATGATTATGCGATGCAAGGTTATAACAGTTCTTTGTTCCGGAGATTCGTTTTCCCGAAGGCCCATAATTACGAAAATGAAATAGGGTTTGTTAATACTTAAAAAAATAAAATAAGGTTCGTTATTCGAAGTGTGTTAATCCGAAAAAGAAAACAAGTTCTTCTTCTTCTTCTTTTTCGTCTTCGTCTTCTTCTTCTTCTTCCTCTTCTTCTTCCTCTTCTTCTTCTTAATTCTTAATTCTTCTTCGTCTTCTTCTTTCATATTCGGACTAACGAACCTTCGGAATAGCGCGCCTTCGGAACAACGGCACAAAATACTGGAATTTATGAACATCTAGCAACGGTCTAATATCGGAATTAACGAACTTTATTTCCTTTTTTCGGAATAACGAACATAATCCCAAAACAAATCCATGTTGACGTGTGTTCATTTACAACTATACCCTGAGTGATGACATAACTTGCACGTTTCCACACAATGTCTTATAATTCATTACAATGTCTTTCGTTGTTCATAGTAACTTAGCAGTGGTCGAAAGATTATGTCGGAAGCTTTTGAGGTTTTTTTTTTTTTTTTTTTTTTTTTTTTTTTTTTTTTGGCGGACGGTTCCAAGTAAAATCCGACGAAAGATATAGAAAAATTGTAATAGAGTAAAGAGTTCCCTTCAAGAAGGTCAATCCAGTTTTAATGGCAAGGAGAAAAACCTGTTGTTGGTGTTTTTTTTATTTCACAATTTTCTAACTGTTTCTATGCAATGCTTTTATGCCCCATACAAGACAAAATTGGGATAAAGAAAATGTGCCTCTGAAAAATCTAGAGCATACGCGTCTACACTGATTTGTGAATAATTCATAATTTGTGGAGATTTTGTGGATTTAGCACCTTTCGGAACAAATATTTTAGCACGGTGATGTTAAACAACTTCACATCCTCCCTTTTTTGTCCATCTATATATTTATACGCATATTAAGAAATGAAAAATTTCACAGTTAATAACCAAGCAAACAAGAGTCTCTGCAGGGCCTATATGGCTATATTCCGAGCCCCGGATCCCGAGTTATATCTGGAAAGCTATACAGGTAGGGTCAGACCTGGGTATTATTAGGGCCAACCCTAACTATACACAGCCCCGTCGCTGTATAGAAAGACCAACCCAGGCAGGAAAGCTAGCCAACCTGGTCGTACTCTTGGGTCAAAGTGCGGTCAAGCATACACACTAGTTTTACGAATAATTTGTATCCCACTGGATTTAGAACCTTTAAAAAATAACTCATTTTATGCCTGATTTCTCCCTTTTCTTACAAGAATTTCATTACTTCGAAGAGTTTACTGTATTGAAGTACTGAAAATACATATAGAAAAAACAACAAAAGGTCAAGTTTGATTAAAAATTGATTTAGCACCTTTTGGAATTAAAGGAACTCTTCAAATACATGGCACATATTTAGATACTCTTTTGGGCCGCATAAGTGATGATGAGAATAGGCCCTATAAATCAAGAGAAGTCAAAATGCACTTTCATTCTAAATCAACAGAGGTCCTTTAAATTACCCCAGGCAAACTACCTTGACTCGATGTGCTCAGACGCTGCAGTACTTTTTAGTACAAGTCTCATCCTTGAAAAATAGATGGCTCTGCATGGATTGGCAGGGAGAGGAATACCCTGATGTTACGGTGGATCTATTGGTCTAAATATTGAGCTTGGCTGCTCCATGAATCACCTTTAGCCGAGGTGCTGAATGACTTCTGAATGTCGTATCAGCGACAGCGATAAAATTCTGTGATCTCCATTCTTCCCCCTTTCCTCTCCTTTCGCCCCGTCTCTCTCCATCTCCCACCCCATGCACTATACACTGCTAAAATTATGCACTATACTATATACGTTGTTCATGAATGCTCGTGAGGAATTAAATGGCTCAGCAAAGCTTTTTATGTGTATCTTAGTCGAATGCCTGGTACATCAATATAACATACCAGTAATTCATTTGCAACACAGACAGACAGACAGCGGACAAACATAAATATTACAGACTCAGACACACAGGCAGACAGACAGAACTTTATATATTTTTGTTGGATACCGGTTTCAGGCTTTGGATGATTTTATTCCCCCCCCCCCCCCCCCCCCCCCCACACACACAAACACATTCTTTTATTTTGTTGATTAGTATGTTAGATAGGTATAAAGGTGTGTTTAGTGAGTTCTGTAAGTATTTGTTATCATTTTTTGTCCGTTCATTATTTCTGTGATTGCATATTATTCTAATGTATGATATCAATATGCCAACTGCTAGTCACTTGTTTTACAATGATTATTTTTATACCCACAACTGTGTAAGTTTTTCTTGTGCATTTATCGCTGCTGTTTTATGTGGATTTTAATGTCACGTGGGCCCCTTTGAAAATCAGCTATGCTGAAAGGGCTATCCACCCTATTGCTGGAAATAAATACAAAATACAACACACATACACACACACACACACACATACACAACACAAACCCTTCTGCACCAATACAAACTATACACATAACATGCATTCAGCTAACATTGCACATCCTGCACAAATTGCATGTCACAGTCATGTGATTATCATAGGGATGTTCGATATGCATAATTATCATTGGCTTAGTGTGAGCCATGAAGGAGAACCAATTTGAGGAACCAATTTGAGCAGAGTTTCAATTTCTCACCGAACACGGAAAAGTGATCACTGGTCCTCACACACATAACAGTTACTTGACTAGAGAGTGATCTCGGGTACTCAGAGAGTAATATAATATACTTCAGTCACAGGATTTCACTCTGCACTTTTTTCAGTCTCTCTTGGCTTTTCTGGAAAATTCTTCCCCTGAGAGGAAAAGACCACAATCATTTGAGTTTCTGCATACTCAAATACACACTGCATACACCTAATAATAGAATGTTAACAAGATCCCAGTTTCTTGCCACCAGTAAAAGTAAGCATATCAAAGAAACAACACAAAAAAACTTGTTTGGCTGGTTTCAAACTTTTGTGGTTTAATATTTGAGACTTTATACCATGTTTATACATATATGCAGGAGTAAAATCAATCGCACTAAAGTATAAGGCACATAAAATAAAAGAATCCCACAGATGGTGGTACACTGGCAATATATTTGTTTGGGTTCATTAAAGTTAGTATGACTCATAAAACCAGGTAGTTTTACAAGCACAATATATCTAAGGTTACCATTTAAGAGGAAAAATGATATATTATCTTTAATGGCATATATAACAAGGTAGGCTATAAATAGGAATGTTTTTTGGCAGAATATACATATTGGTAGTTAATACAGTGCCATGCTTTTCAGAGGTATGTCACACAATATACATTAGTACTTCAATAATAATTCAACCTTACACAATGCCTCTCTTTAACCTACTAACACCATTATGATTATTGGGGTTTTTTTTTTGTGAGAACAAACGATGAGCCTGGCGGTTAAATGCAAAGAGGATTTTTATTCCATACACAGTATAATATCTGACAGTGTTACCACACTCCAGCTTTATATGTGTTAACTGCAGGAATCAAACCAGAAATATACATCAAAATGATATAGGGGTTGGACTTCTACTGTTAAATCCATGTGTCACAGAGTTGCTGGGCAGGTAGAATGCCATCAAAGCTTGAGCAATAAGTTAGGGGATTAGAATACCACATTCCCCCTTATATCTATATCTGACATCTCTTAGCAAAAAGGAGACAAAACACAGAAGGTGGTTCTTCTGAGACCTAGGCAGACAAACATACTGAATGTAAACACATGAACTGGCTTTCATCAAATTACCTTCCAAATTTCAGCAAAAATGGAACCCAAACGCAGCATAAAGCACAGATCATGTATCATAACCTCATTTGTGCAATGTTGGACAAATTAAATCTCAAGGTTGGAGGGAAATGGTCTCTCCTTTCTTCCTAGTTCTTGGAATACTGTGGTCTACCAGTAAACATGAGAAAAGATTTCCAGCTGTATCTGACTTGCTTCTATCTGCTAACGATACATTCAGAATGACTGGGGAAAATTCCTAAAAATATTGGTAAATAACATCAGTAGAGCCATATTTAGTAGAGATTATGCACAGGTTTGTACTTAGCAAAAAATAAAAAAAGAAATAATCATCATCATCTAGGAATTAGAACACACCACAGCATTTTTCAGCACAACCTTCACAGGAACACCAATCAATACTGTCCGCTCAAATAAGCTTTCTCTGCAAGGACACCAACAAGAGTATTAAATGGTAGCAAGAATCACGTTTTGTACCAAGGATTACTTGTCTACTGCACAATGCACATTCAAACCTTGTAATCACCATGGTCTTGTGACAAAAAGATAGGTTTCAGATTACTGCAACACTGATTTTTGCTGGTTCCACATTATATCATTTCTTCATCCCAGCTCTCACTATATTCTTGCACCACCTGGGATAAAACCCATCCATCCCATAAATGTTAAAACCGCAACCTATAACTGGCAGTGATGCCTGCCAGTTATGATATCTTGGAGTTCTATCAATCTTGTTTAATACACAAGGGCTTTCTTGCCAGAATAACTACAGATAAATACTGCAAACATAGCTTATATCTTCCCCGAATGAGGAAGAACCACAAAAATTACAGAATGACCTGTAATCATGCATTGGTTATGTGAGTTAAGGAAACATCCACCAAAAATCATCATAGGAAAAGAACACCTATACTGTAGTGCTGGTTGCTGTATGAGGCAAAACAATTGGATCAGCAAGTTTGATAGAATACTGCACACCATGACATAGAAAAATGCATTCATGCTACATAAATGCATTGACATTTCCAGATACAATAGCTGCAATCACTCTACTTTCAACAATTAGGGCCTACTGAATGCAAGCATTTACCTAAAATGACACCCTGATTCCTCCTTGACTTGATTACTAATTACAGGTGAGTACCAAAGTTGTTAATCGGTCAGTTCTAGGCAGAATCTTCACTTACTGTCTGGAAGACAACACTTGGTTACATGCATGTCTCTAGCATCAGTAACAGAATGTGTACTTTGGTGTTGACACAGCAATTAGTCTGCGCGTGCGCACCTTGTACACAGGATAATTAGTTTGGATGACAGGATTTTACGATATGTACTGCTGTTTCACGCACAAAAACACACAAATACACAAACATACAAATACAGATTCAACTGGGATATAACAATGAAGAGAAGTAAATAGGCCCTATACACTGCTGAAAACTCACTCATGAATTTCAAGCCTATATCTTGCATTTATGGAGATCCTTCAAAACATCAACAGACTACACGGAGCATAGCTTGTTTACATGAAACGTGACACCTCTTCAAGTACTGGCATAACAATGTGATTCATCACATGAAAATGATAATGAAATTAAAAAATGAATCCATTGCAATTGTTCCTTTTCTAATTGTTGTCCAATACAGAAGATATGCATGCGAGTCTCATACCAGTACAAATGCAAGAACAATTTCACCTTTTAACACTGGTGCATTTACACCACCATCACAGCAGCAAGCCATTCAAACTCCATATTATGGCATATGTAGTATGCATTATTCCATGCAAGGAGCACACCTAGGATCTTAATATAAACATGACATCACCATCACCAAGGTGTATGCCTACACACACTGGTGTTCACATAATTGGTTGAAAAAATAATGAATCTTGGTAACATCCAAACAAACAGTGAGAACATTGCAAGATGCATGCTATTTCATCTCTGAAAGTTTTAACAGCATGAAGGGGTGATGATAGGCAGTTGGAATTTCATTCTACACATTCAGGTGCATTTTGAATGAGATCCTATTTATGATAGCAGCATATAGTGATGCACTGGATAATCAACGCTTGACTGCAGGAACCCAACTCATTAGCTCACCTATATATACAGAGGATACATATAGCTTTGACACTCCACAAATATTTGAGTTCATGGTATAATATCTAGATATGTATTTAAGATTTATGTGATAATTGCACAGACCTTCTGAGCATGCTGTAAATTCTGTCCACAGCAGTGAGAGTGGTCCATTTTGTTGTGGCATCATACACGAGCTTTTAAAAGCTTTATATCTATCTGCAGTGTACAGTGTAAGCAATGGATGCAGATGTGCTGTCATAATTCCTTTGACTTTTTGAACAATTGTATCATCCCCTGCAGCCTTGGATGCCATACAATGTACAATGAATACTACAAGCATAAAGGAGAGCACAGTGGAGATATACTGTAGGAAGGCTGGCAGTAGTGAGAACCTGGCTTTAGTTAGTACAATCACTCTTTAGCCCTGAGCTAAATGCTGGGGGCTTCTTTGTGTCCATCTGCACCGGGCAATATTTTTAAATGGAAACCATTATTTGTTCCCCTGGCTTTAGTGGCAAACCGTACTGCTGTGGTGCCCACATGCTGACAGATTGGCATGCAGTCAACTGGACAAAATTTACCTCCTGGGTATTTCAAAACTTCACTGTACAATTTGTATTTCTCAATTCTGTCACACATTTCATATTAAAGAGAATGGTCTGTTTCTTCCATGCAAAGAGTTTTAATGTATCCAGCCCCCATGGCGAGCCCATCAAATTTTCCAACAAATCATCTCATTAGGGACGAAAATGAGCATGCAGCAAAAACAAGAAATGTTGGTGTCTCTCCTTTGGGGGGTTGGCAGTGGAGATACCGTATGTACAAGTATGACGCTAGAATCATATTATGAAATGTAGTATATCAGCCTCATGTCTAAAGGGTGCCATGGTGTCTTCAATGCCTGTGAGCATACACATACACCAAAGTGATACACTTCAACTCGGGACAGGCATATAATTTGTTTTTAGTCAAGACGTGGTAAACAATACTGTTTCATTCCATTTTTATTACAGGATGTGGGAGGTAGCCTCAATATCTATATGGGAGAATTACGACAACCCTCAGCCATAAATTGGGTCTGTTTACAGTAAACAGATTTTGGGTCAACTTATATTAGCAAACAGAAATGCCTAACAACTACAGAACATCATCAGTATGACCTAGTTGACAGCATGACTTTATTACGACAAACTATCTGGTGATTATTCTCTAACATACATTTGTAGGCCTACCCATATTAGTTGCATACTTCCAAGTATCAAAATTGATGTTCAGCCTCGTACACTGTATGCTCACATTCTACATCCATCATGACAAAGCATTCATGACAAAAATTCCTTCTTCTCCTTAAAACTGAATTTCCCAATATGCTTCACAAATGTAAATTACAAAATACTGAATTTAAACTTGCAGTGTAATCTCCAGCGGCAGATCTCATTCACTCATGTGTACATCAGTGTTTGCACTGCACCAAGTAAAGGCCTTGCCACTATTGCTATATTTTTTTTTTTACTAAACCTGTATGAATTGCACAGTGGTCCATACACTGTATGTATTAAAGGAACTACCGGTATTATTAACATTCATCATGCAGGTGCTTTTACCAGAGCGGGTCTCGCTGCAATCAATTTTACAATCAATTTTCAACCAACAAAGCAATTTACTATGATATCCAACTGACCAATAAGAATCAAACATTATGAAACTATGACCGACTGATTTGTGTTTGCACGTACTGTGTAATTGTAAAACTCATTATGTCAGGGCCCAAGTCTTACAGCATGTGTGGCCAATTCAATTAATGGCTGGTACAAGGCATGTGATATTGTGATATAATAGCAATGTATGAATTAATCACATACTGTAATTCAGTGTGATGTCAGTTTCAGAGCAACTTAACACCAGAATTCACAATTGCACACAGCTACTCCACAATTACATTGTTGCCCATATTATTTACACATTGCCAGTCTGACTCATTATGAATTTGCACAAGCTAACTATCACAATTAAATCTCAAGGATTCATTTATTTGTCCACTGTGATGGATAACTTGAAACTAAGCATTTACTAAAATGCAAAGAAGAGAATCAATGTTTTATGAGTTTGTTTTGTTCTCACCACAACTAACAATTTGTTCTAAGTACAGATCATTACAATCAAGTTTGTATCAGGTACAACACATGTAGATTGCCTAGTACCTGTACTCATACATGACTGTGATAAACATAATGTCAATCAAATTGGTTAAACTTTTATGAAATTGAATTCCTGTGACCAGTGTAAAAATTGTAAAAGACCTCTGAAAGAGATCATGATGATGAAGTCCCATAATATCATCTTAATGAAATTATTGATAGGCTGATTGCCACAATCAATGTTCAAAACCACATTTTAACTTTACTATTGAGACATTAAAGCCATCTTTAACATTACTCTCTATTTCAAATCTGTGCAGTGTATCAAAATCAGCTAAATCATGCAGACAGCCCAGATTTAGTCATCATTATGTTAAAAAAAAAATATCCAGAGCCAATAATTTTATGTACATATAGTATGGCAGTATTAAATTGCACTCCAAACACCGAAAGATGATGTACCCCAATGATAATTTGCACTCATACAATAATGCTGTTCATGTTGATTACTACTATACCTGTTATCAGCTATAGCAAGACCCATGGTTATAAATCCATACATTGGAACTGAGTTCAACACAGGTAATAGGCCCATTTTAATAAGGATCAATACAGACCACTTAACATACAATTGTAATGCTAACAACAAAGCAATCATGCTACAAAAAAACTTCAGTGAAGAGTTGGCATGCTTACATGACTGCAAAAATGATTGGTCTGGAATACAGGAGGGGCAAGGCGTGTTCACTCATTTCATGTGGTGCATTCATCTTGTTTCTTTAGCTGGGAAAGTCATGATGGTGTCATTAACGACAAAAAGGAAGTCTATCAGTGATAAGCTACATGTAGGATAAATTCCATGATACAATGTCTTTCCTTCAACTGAATTTGCATGAGGAACATTTCATTAAAAAGGGGTTGACAATACAGTGAATCCACCTATGGTATGTTTGCTAGTACATCACGCATGTAACAGTTGGACATTGCATTTTATTTAAGGCAAAGAAGGGTAGCTCGGCAGAGTATAGTGTGAAGACAGGCTCTGTCATTATGCATGCATGTTGCTGATGGCAAAGTAATAATGAATGTAGGACAAATTATTTGACGATGCACAATTTTCATCAAGTCTTTGCCAGAAGGGATGATACAACTATCTGAGACTTGCAGCACTCGGCGACTGTCGTCGGGCAAAATTACAAGCAACGACACCGTAATTTCATGCCAGACATGCTCGCGCCTTTCTCATCTGCAATGGAAATTATTCAGTCTCACCCTGACAAACACACATCTTCGCATGTGGGAGCATCCAGACATTGGCATAACATTGTGAGATGTGAACACATGTGCAGAACATGGAAATTACAGAGACTCTGGATGGCTGCATCATCAAGCATTTTGTGGTTTAGAACTCAAATCAAGGACTCAGTATATGAAATGGCATCAGCACCTCCCATTTGCACACATAATTTATACACTATGTCTGTAGACATGAACACCCCCCCCCCCCCAAAAAAAAAAAAAAAAAAAAAAAAAAAATCAGCGGCAAACCAATCCTTTTCATGCACAACAAGCACTGACAATCCTAAATTGTTTATTTTTAAAATGAATTGTAAGATGAGTGTTATTTTGTATAGACTCCTGTAGTCTAGTAGGCATAAAACTTCTCCATGTAGCTGTATGTTTTTTAACAATAGGTCACCTTTTGCATGAAATATCAAACATCTGCTTCCGCTTTCTAGTCTCTCTGACAGTACAACTGACCCCTGGATGGAAAACTAAAATAAGATAAGAACATAATGATTTACTTAAAGTTGTAAGCCCTCCAAAACTCTAGTTACATCAGAGCAATAAATATGATAATTTGCACTCTGGATGCTCTGGTGTCATTGAGATTAATTTCTGGGATGTGGAATTTTGAACACTTTTGCAGAGTTCTTGTCGAGGTTTTTTTTTTTCTTTTGTTTTGTGTTGTTTCGGGTTTTTTTTTCTGATGGCATATCAGAACCAGTATCAAAGTAATAATTCAGAACATAATGTTTTGAAAAAATCCATAAAGACATGAAGTCATTGTACCATCCATTGCACTGCTTTATAAAATACTGCATGGTGTATAAGAATACCATGGGAAAAAAAAGTGGTTACCCAGTCAGCAAAAAACAAGTGTTAACTAAATTATGAAAGTACATGTATACAATGTACTAAGTATGCTAAAATGCTAACAGTGTGATCATACTTTGGATTTGAAGAATAAAACTGCCAATGCTAATGCACATGAACCATTTGCTCCTCAAATGTCTATTTCCTGCATGCAAATACCTGCCTTACTGTGGACATGGACTGTGAAAAAATATACGTGCACAAAAAAGGCACAAAACTGTGGTTCTAACGGAAAAAAGGTGCACCTAAAGATGGACGAGAAAATGAAAAACAGGAAATGTGCTTCACTTGTGCATGATTTGTAGTTATCCACTGCATTCTTGCATGTATCTTTTAAAAAAATAGACAAAAGGAGACTGCACTATCTCTGCACTCCCTTACCACTGTGTACAAGGCTGACTGTCTAAGTCCCTTTGTGTGCGGAACTGTTGAAACCTTACTAAATATGTGCCCTCCTGAGATGAAACATCTTATCTTTTACATCTGAGCAACTTCTGACATGTCAGAAATACATCCATCTACAAGCAGGCATAGTAACATTCTGTATGTGTAGTAACCATCCTGTGTGACTGACAGCAGGGGGTCTCTGAAGAAAAAGAGCCCACTGGGGCTTATGACAGCTCTTTTTATACTTCAAAGCATTCAATTGAAGTAATATCTATCCATTTTATTAGTAAGACTAAGAGAGACTGAAAGCTGTTTCAACTGGCTGTGCATTCTCCATACATTGTCACTGCTCGTTGAAACTGAAAGCATTTAATATGAGATAATTTTGCACGACAGTAGCCTGACCACAAATGCAACCTTCGTATGATATCATCAAAGGGAGGGGTGCTTAAAAAAGTACCAGTAATCATATACTGCAGACACTTTTGCTTTTTAATACTGTTCTCTACTAAGAAATGGGACAGGGAGCATACTGTATATAATATATGGAAGTGAAGGCCAAGACCAAAACTTCTCTGTCATACTGTCAATGACACATTTTCAAGTGAAGAAGCTCCTCACTTTGAATATTCTGTCATCTTCAAATGAAGAGTCAATATCCAGTGAATTGGTCTCAGTTTCAGTTGAGTAAGCTCCCTCAGAGCAGAAAGCAATTAAAATGCAATATTACAGCTTTCGTAGTAGTGACACAAAATCCAGTATTTCCCCAGGTGTTAATGCTATCAAAATACTCTTTACAATCAAGAATATCATGCACAATGAACATGCCGCCTTTTCAGAGGAAATTGTCTCAATCTTTCATGATGAGCACTTTGCCAGGAATCATATTACCATATTTCATAATTAACAGGATGGACTGGAAAAGCTATCACTTTGAGTAGTCTGCCATCATTCTGCTCTGGAAAATTGTGACAAATTCTACCATCTGTCTTCTGAATGTCTGAAAACTTACTATTACTGCAAGAAGACCTTCTACTATCCCTATGAGCACAGACATGCTGAAATCTATCATCTCAAACAAGAAAATGTACTTTTCATGATCTTTGTCATATACTGATAGCAAAGTATAGACTCTTCATATTTTCAGAAAAAAAAAAATCTTAAGAAGTGCATAGTTACAGGGAATGCCTAACTTTGTTGATAAGTGTATAGATTTCAGAAGCAGGATTCAATCACTCTTAATAGTACAATGTCTATACTGTAAATGTTGATATTTTTGCACAATTAACATTTTACCACAAGCAGCTCAAAAACATATTCGCAGGTTACTGAATTTGTAAGGCGTGATCAACGCACACAATTCAACAATTTCAAAATTTGCAAAGACAATTGCAAAGATAGCATATAAGAATTCGTGCGAGCTAAAATTAGCATGAAATACATGAAAATTAGTGTACCATGAATATTTTGTTCACAGCAGTACGTTATATGAGAATACTGATACAATTAGTTCATGCAGAATCAAAAGTAGCAGAGAATGTTTATACATACACGTATTTACCCATTTCCTCCTTTAGAATTACAGGCTGGATGTATCATACAAGATACATGTCCATTATAATCTAGCACTGATACACTGGACAGCAAATTTGCTGGTTGTTTGGGACAATTGATCACAATCTCACAGGCAATCAATTTACATTAAACATACATTACCATAGTACTCACTATCTCAACATCAGCATGTCAACAAGGTGCAATTTTTGGAAAGAAGGTGGGGCCTACACATAGTAATTAACATTGTTGTTCTTACAACAAATATTCACACACTGATAGACTTTTACATACCAGGAAATATCAATAAATCATCTGGTGGGTGATGTACAAGATGTATACACTATATATTTTTTGTTTCAAATAAAAACATTTCTAATCCTCAATCTTTGAGACTGCTGTTATCTTCCTTTTTTCTTCTGCTGCTTCAAGAGTTTTCTGTGTTTTTCAATCATCTCCCCAAGAATCCCCAACACATCCTCAAACCCTTCTCCCGTTAGGGCACAGCCAGAGACGATCTGAACAGTGCGCTGTTGCGCACGCAGCTCAGCGATGCTGAGGGCATCTTCAATGAAGCCCAACCCTACAGCTTCCCTTAGGTCCTGCTTGTTAGCAATGAGAAGGACAGGTACTCCCTTGGTCTCTTGTAGTTGGGTCACTTTAAACAACTCGCATCTTGCTTCATCCATGCGGTCTCTGTCTGTGCTATCCACCACAAAGACGATTCCATCAGCTGCCCTGGCATAAGACTTCCACAGCGGTCGCAGTTTCTCTGCGCCTCCTGCATCCCAGAACTTGAAAGTGGTCCCCTTTGCACTGCCAGTCTTACACTTTATCTTTTCTGTGTTGAAGCTGATTGTTGGCACAGTGTTCACATATTCATCAAGTTTCAGTCTGTACAGCACCGATGTTTTTCCTGACCAGTCCAGGCCAAGAATAGCCACATGATAGCCATTTGCAAGCAGACTACCAAATATATTGGCCATGTTGATGTCACTGCAACTGCACACTTGCTAGCAGATATATTACCATTCTTAACAACTGCTGACAAAAACAGAAATGCTGTAGGGCCTACAATGGTTGAATAAGAAAATAAACTCAGATTTCTTCAAAGAACTGTACACTGTAAGCGCTTGATGGAATTGTTGAGAAAATGCAGTCTTTAGAGTTGGATATCCACAGTGCTAAACTTCCTTGTAATCCACCAGAAAAATTCAGAAAAATTATTCACTGTAATTATTTCTATAACGTTAGATGTTCCACACAGCCAATGAATCTCCAACAAACTTGATATGATGCAGAGTAACTTTGTCCATCGAAGAGTGAGACAGCAAAATTGTCGAGTCCAGTGAGTTCATTCTCATACCATACATAGGAAGTAACATACAAAATGTAAGGGGCCTCCAGCATTGCCAGTGTAGATCGCACTAGATGTTCTATGAACAAGACGCCAAAAGAGTTCAAAAGCTGAATACAAAGCTTAGGCCTACACGTAGAACGTTTTTGCTTGGCCTAGTTGCTACCGGTATTTACCTCCGTGGTAGACCCTAATCTGTTTTGACTTTCTTTTCACGTAATCGCACACAAAGCTCGGCAAAGTGCTCGGAGGGCATCGTCTTTACAATGTAAAGACAGTAGGAACGGGTCCTTTGTCGGAGGAAAATACAGTCTGATGCCCGCGATCTATGGCGATGTAGTGGGCACGAATTTAGTATTGTTCTCCTCACAATCCGATTCGTTGGTTTCCCAATGAAGTTAAGACAAGGTTGTTGCGAAAATGTGAAGTTCCTGCATCCAAACCGTGTTTCTCAGCAGCCGCTTACACCCTCTAACTTCATCACCCTGTCAGTGGCTATCTGAAACACCGAGTTAGCTGTGGTTGCACGATCACATTTGACTCGCTAGCTGTCAAAAAATCCGCACCGAGTCGGGCAAGGTTCCGCCGAGGACGTCCCTTTCGGTTGCTGTGGAAGCCAGACGCCACAATTTCCGCGATCAGATCGGCGCTTAGGTTCCCGTTACGCTTTACCTCGTTGTAAATCTTGATTCCATCTACATAAGATGAAAGCACAATTCTGAAAGCGTTGAAAACACGAGGTGAGAATATGAGATGCAAATCGCAAAGGAAAGTGTTATTATACAAGTGATATTCCGGTTTAATAACAATCCGACCGTGGTTGCTTGTCTCGCATATCTACATGCATTAGCGCAAGCTGGCTCGAGTACTCGAATACCTAGCCGGCCAACCACTTGTATGCAAAACTACAATACTAGTACTAGCTAGCAGTAGCTTACATACATGCGTTGAGTAATAACGTTAATGGAAGGGGGGGGGGGGGGGTGTACAAACGTAGTGCAGTGCTGGAGGACCAACCGGCTTCCTCCGAGTGAGGTGCTGTCCCCCTCCTGCAACGGTCACCTCATCCACTTGATAAAAACTCGCTGGATCTGGCGGTATTCGACAAGATTAATACTCAACTGTACCATATAAAAAGGCAAAGTGGTGATGTCGTTTTCATGAATTTGATAACCTATTCGCTTGGCTACGCTGCACACTGGCGTAGCCAGGGGGGGGGGGGCGATGGGGGCGGTCGCCCCCCCTAAGATTTGGACCGGGGATTTGGGAGGCGGAAAAAAAAATGCGTGTATACTGTATGCATGCACATGAAGCGGGTCTCCTTTGCAACCTTTCATCAAATAAGATATTTTTTTTTTTGGAATATTTCACTCAAAGTGTGCACCAGATCGTTGAATTTCAATTCAAAATATGCAAAATCTCTCGTGCTTGGGAGGGGGTATCCCCCTCCCAAACCCTACCCCTCTGTGCCTCTTTCCCTAGCTAAGTACACTTTTTAGATTTACAAAAAATTATGAATAATTCTGAGTGCACAAGACTTATCACTTATATTCCGAAAACTCAAGGTTCCTTCATGTATTTCCTCCCTCAGCCCCCCCCCCCCATTTTTGTGTGTGTGTGTGTGTGTGTGTGATTTCCCAAATGTTGATTCCATCAAATATGCGTATACGAGATATCTCAATTTCAACCTTAAAAAGGCAAAAGCTCCATCGGAAGGGAAGGGTGGAGATAACACTCGCCAACGCCTTCTCCCTGCTCCCCCCCCCCCCCCCGCCATGCATAGAAGTAGACTGTGGCTATACCCAGATCGCTTTATTTCAATTATAAAAACGCAATAAGCTCCGCGAGCGGGAGGGGGAATCCCCCTTCCCCTAAGCTCTACCTCACTAGACTTTATACATACACACAGATGGTGCACATTTGGAATAAGAGCTAAATTCCGTGATTTTAACACTTCGATGAAAAAGTATTGCACCAAAACTTTGCACCAGATCGCTGAATTTCAGGTCTGAAAACGCAAAATCACCTTCGTGTGGCAGGGGATATGCCCCTATCTACACCCTCGTGTGCATGCTTTTTCTGCTTGATTGCTGAACAGACAGCGTTCATGATATTCAGTGTAAGAATTAATACAAGAAGACTAGTGTATTTAAATTATACCATTTTATAGGCAAATTGTTCAATAATAATCTACACTAAAATATACTGCAACCTTAAACAAGTGGGACTGTTTCAACTCGTTGAAACACGCGAAAACATGCATCAAATTGCACCATTTGCAACGTCAAAATGCAAAAAGTTCTCACCGTGGGAGGGGGGACACCCCCCTCCCACACCCTCCCCTCCCCCCTCGCTCGCTCCACTCGCTCGGGTTCAGTCGCGTTCATGATATTCAGTGAAAAGAATTAATACAAGAAGTGCATTTAGATTTCACCATTTTAAAGGCAAATTGTTTCATAATAATCTACACTAAAATATACTGCTACTTTAAACAAGTGGGACTGTTTCACGTCGATAAAACGAGCAAAAACATGCATCAAATTGCACCATTTGCAATATCAAAATGCAAAAAGTTCTTACCGTCGTGGGAGGGGGGACACCCCCCCTCCCACACCCTCCCCTCCCCCTCGTTCGCTCCGCTCGCCCGGGTTCAGTCGCGTTCATGATATTCAGTGAAAAGAATTAATACAAGAAGTGTGTTTAAATTACACCATTTTATAGGCAAATTCTTCAATAATAATCTACACTAAAATATACTGCTATATACCTTAAACAAGTGGGACTGTTTCACGTCGATAAAACGCGCAAAAACATGCGTCAAATTGCACCATTTGCAACAACAAAATGCAAAAAGTTCTTACCGTGGGAGGGGGGACATCCCCCCTCCCACACCCTCCCCTACCCCACCGCTCGCTCTGCTCGCTCGGGTTCAGTCGCGTTCATGATATTCAGTGAAAAGAATTAATACAAGAAGTGTATCTAAATTATACCATTTTATAGGCAAATTGTTCAATAATAATCTACACTAAAATAAACTGCTACCATAAACATGTGGGACTGTTTCACGTCGATAAAACGCGCAAAAAACATGCATCAAATTGCACCATTTACAACATCAAAATGCAAAAAGTTCTTACCGTGGGAGGGGGGACATCCCCCCTCCCACACCCTCCCCTACCCCACCGCTCGCTCTGCTCGCTCGGGTTCAGTCGCGTTCATGATATTCAGTGAAACGAATTAATACAAGAAGTGTATCTAAATTATACCATTTTATAGGCAAATTGTTCAATAATAATCTACACTAAAATAAACTGCTACCATAAACATGTGGGACTGTTTCACGTCGATAAAACGCGCAAAAAACATGCATCAAATTGCACCATTTACAACATCAAAATGCAAAAAGTTCTTACCGTGGGAGGGGGGACACCCCCCTCCCACACCCTCCCCTTCCCCGTCGCTCGCTCCGCTCGCCCGGGTTCAGTCGCGTTCATGATATTCAGTGAAAAGAATTAATACAAGAAGTGTGTTTAAATTACACCATTTTATGGGCAAATTGTTTCATAATAATCTACACTAAAATATACTGCTACCTTAAACAAGTGGGACTGTTTCACGTCGATAAAACGCGCAAAAACATGCATCAAATTGCACCATTTACAACACCAAAATGCAAAAAGTTCTTACCGTGGGAGGGGGGACACCCCCCTCCCACACCCTCCCCTCCCCCCTCGCTCGCTCCGCTCGCTAGGGTTCAGTTGCCTTCATGATATTCAATGAAAAGACTTAATACAAGAAGTGTATTTAAATTATACCATTTTATAGGCAAATTCTTCAATAATAATCTACACTAAAATATACTGCTATATGCCTTAAACAAGTGGGACTGTTTCACGTCGATAAAACGCGCAAAAACATGCATCAAATTGCACCATTTGCAACATCAAAATGCAAAAAAGTTCTTACCGTGGGAGGGGGGACACCCCCCTCCCACACCCTCCCCTACCCCGTCGCTCGCTCCGCTCGCTCGGGTTCAGTCGCGTTCATGATATTCAGTGAAAAGAATTAATACAAGAAGTGTATCTAAATTATACCATTTTATAGGCAAATTGTTCAATAATAATCTACATCAAAATAAACTGCTACCATAAACAAGTGGGACTGTTTCACGTCGATAAAACGCGCAATAACATGCATCAAATTGCACCATTTACAACATCAAAATGCAAAAAGTTCTTACCGTGGGAGGGGGGACACCCCCCTCCCACACCCTCCCCCCCTCGCTCGCTCCGCTCGCTCGGGCTCGGTCGCTTCGCTCCCTCGCAGACTAACCGCCCCCCCCTAAGATGAAATCCTGGCTACGCCGTTGGCTACGCAAGGCCTGATATCATGGAGATACCTCCGTGCTGATATCAATAATTTCCAGCTCCCAACGAAATACCTTGACAGGAGGGGGCGTGGCCATAAGCGGCCTCATCAGCAGTGGCGGATCGTGTGGTGGGGGCATCGGGCGCACAGAAAAAAAATGGGGCGTCGCCCCTTTAATTTTGTGAAGACCCCCACCCCTCTTTACGGAATTCCTGGATCCACCCCTGATCAGCGCTGTGTAGGCCCTTTGAGCCTAACGTGAGTGAAGATCATATGACAAAATGATAGGTTGGGGAATAGGTGCAGCATCACGAAGCGAGAGCGCAATCTTCTCTTTCCCAGATTGTGAGGGAAACCATTGGAATAGGGCTGCCTGCGAGTTCGAAAATACAAGGGATCGTATAGTTTTGGTTTTAGACCTAATTTCAGGTTTCTAAAATTTTTTGGTGAGATAATGAGAAACCTCTAGAGTATAAAATACGAAAGAGCATGTAATTCCATGAGGAATTCAACGTTTATTTGATGAAATTGGTTTTGAAATGGCTGAGATATCCAAAACAGAGCGATTCTAAGAAGTGTTGGACCCACACTTTATTACGATCGCTTTAATTTACTTTGTTTTTGGATGTCTCAGCCATTCCAAACCCGATTTTCATCAAATAAACTTTGAATTCCTCTTAAAATGGTTAGCTCTGTACTATTTCATAAGTGATTTCTTGGTATCTCGCAAAAAGTTAAAAGCCCAATTCTCATCTCCACCAATACTGTACCATATCCCTTTAATGTACCGGTACGTTTTTGAATTTCTATATGCAAGGACATACAATGCAGGTATCAGTAATGTTAGTGCGCGCATCATTTTGATTCATTTCACTTAATAGTTATATAAAAGTTGATTCCTACTCACAGATAATAAGCATGTATTGTGAATCAAACGGTAGAAGATTGTTCGTGTTCTTTTATTGACAGAACTTTTGAAAATAAACGTCTATTGTTGGTATCGAACGTTTGAAGTCTGCCCGACAGGTGCAACATCCCTCTTCCAAACTAACGGCTGAGATATTTCATCTAACACGATTAGATGCTTGCTTGCCATCTCACCCCATCCACATTTCAAGCCATTCTATCTTATGCGTATGCATAAAACGACAGAAATTTCTGTTATGCGAAAGACATGCAGTTTGGAGGTAAACAGATCATGAGCAAAAGTTTTATTGGCATTTTCATGGTTATTGGATACTTTTTTGATCTTTTACTTTTGTTTTGTGACGTTTTGAGTTTTAGTTTTTTTTTCTCTCTCTCTATGGACCATATAAATTAGTCTGGAAGAATGAGCGGATAGAAGATATATAATCTTATTTTAAGCGATTGATTACAAAACTCTTAGAATATTATTTTAGACCTTCATTTTGATAGCAATAATGTGTTCTGATGAACTCGCTATATGGTCCTCAGTGATGAAATGCATGGCATTACATGATTAGCATCTGACCAACGTCTGACCTACAGACTAATTGCCATGGTATCCTGCTGAATGAGATTTTAAGATTCTGCTGAGTATAATGTTCGCGAGTGTTTTATTGTATGCAGCCGAAATGTGTGTCTTTGCAAATACTAGTATAAAGATAACTGGTGTTGATGTTATTATAATTCCCATCAATTGAGAAAATTAGAATGTTTCAAAACTTATATCGCGTTCAATGATTTAGGAACTCCAACTGCTTCTCGCACAAACGCTCAAGAATAATTTCGGACACCCTTTTGAATTTTCGTGTATTTAATTTCACCTCAAAAGATAAAGTGAAAATTTATGTCCATGTTAGATACGAGATTTGCCAGGCCCCGACACCATGTTTTTATCAAATTTACGATATTATTGTGATTCAGATCGATATAAGCACTGTTTTGAGAAATAATAATAGGCCTATATGTGAGAATGATTAATATTTTGTTTTGCATTTGGTCTGATTTTAATCAAATATTCAGTTTTTTGTGTGTCTTACTGTTTTTATAACCATATTAGTGTGAAGTTTCACTTTACACTCAAGTTTTCTACCTACCGGAGTATTCCCTAGTTTCTAAATTCTTTTCTGTTTTCGAGAGTTTAAAATTTAACCCCTCAGTACCAGCTCCCATATTTCGAATCAGAGACATGACATCAATGTATAGTAGCCACCTATTACAATTTCCGCATTGTTTTGTTTGCAGTTTCAATTCAATTTCAGTTTATCTTCGTATTTCTCAGTATTAATGCATGAAATATAAAATGATACGGATATCCACCTCGGGATATACATGTACAATGAAATACCAATAACAAAGAACATGGCGGTCAATATATCAAAGTTTAAATCCAAGTAAAAGCCAGGGCAATACGATGGAAGCTATAAAAGCACAGAAATCTATAGTGTGAGGAACAAGATAAGGGACATCGATACAACTTAGAACCGAACTAAGGGGAAAAAAGGACAAATACTCGGGTGTGAAATAGACAATTCTTTTCAGATATACATTTCAGCAGAAGAACAAATAAACCACATGATGCTGCTGACAAATGAACGGTTGTTGAGATAGCAATATTGACGGTTGTGTAATAGCGCGATTGAGACATCCGTATACATTGGGGTCCCCTCAAAAGATACAGGGGAAGTGTTGGGAAAAGAAAGAATGAAAGAAGAAGAAGAAGAAGAAGAAGAAGAAGAAGAAGAAGTAGAAGAAGAAGAAGAAGAAGAAGAAGAAAACTTGTATCAGCCATTCAACAGTGATCTAGGCCTGCCAGTCAGTTGCAACGTCAGCTGCTGTTTTGTTTTGTTTTGCTTTCGAAAGATTTAGTCTGATAACATTGCATAATACATTGTTGCTGTTGTTTTTATTTGACAAGCACGTTTCATCGTTACCCTGGTGCTTATATCATCCCTTACTTTTACACAACACTTTCACGTAAATTTGTTCCTGAGATATATACTTTAGGAGAGAACGCCGGTCACACTGGACTATAGGGATTATTCTGCTTACGTACTTCGAGTTGTTGACTTCATCAAATATTTATCTCACTTCTCATATGGAAAAAAATACCACAATGGGCACGATGCTCTCTTAAGTTTATCAGTGATATCGTTTCCGTTGCTTCTTACGTATAGGAATAGTGATTTGGCCACTTCCTGGATTATTCCAGGAACTTTGGGTGTTGATATTTTTCTGTCAGAATAGTCTTAGTGGATTTCAAATCACTTGAGCTGATATAGCAGGTAATCACATTATCGCCTCCATATTGTGCGGTGAGCCGCACGTACACAGTGAATCTTAAAAGAGGTACACTAATTATGGCGATTTTTTTTTTTTTCAAGAAGTGTTTCGCACGGTCACTGATAAGAATTGAGCAATCACTACGAGGGGTATCTCATTGAGCGGCGAATGTTTACGAACATATAGCCGAACGTAGCGAATTTACTTAGGAAATTTTAGGTTTCGCCAGGGGGGCATTTCATGAAGCAGTTTGGTCGGATATTTTTCTGACAAACTGTTACAAGCTACTGAAATCCTTGCATATGATTGGCTGAGAGCAAATTTGTCCGACAACTTTGTCGGACAAATGCTTCATGAAATGCCCCCCCCCCCCCCCCCCCCCCCCGGGTTCGTTAACAGTTGCAATCAAATTCGTAAATAATTGCAATCTAATTCGCAAACAGTTTTCATTGTTGTAAACAGTTTTTCTTGTCTCTTTGCGACAAGAAGAAATGTTTACGACAATGAAAACTGTTGGCAAGTTTGACTGCAATTGTTTACGAATTTGATTGCAACTATTGCAACCCTGAAATTCCCTAGAATTCGCTACGCTCGCAAACATTCGCAGCTTTTAGTGAGATGGCATGTGATTGTTTTTCCACGTGCAGAAGTGGATGGCCATATTTCAGATTTTTTTTTTCAGTCCAAGCTTTTGTTGCCCAACTTGTATTTTTCCTTTCTTTCTTTCTTTCTTTCTTTATTTGTTTATTTATTTTTTGTTTTTTGGCCAAGCCGGAGACAAAAATATCAAGAAACTTTACATGTTTATGATGTACAATACAACTGTGAAGCCTCTCCGTTTTGTAAACAAAAATAGTCGCTTCGCTCTTCGCGACGCTTGACATACTTCCTGTTGTTAGTGAAAGGCGCTTGTTCCGTCATTTCACTTACAGGCTATTGAGGAATGCCAGCTTGGATCAAAAGCGTTCGAATGTGATTGCGTCACTATTCAATAGCTCGTGACCAGAATAAGAAAACGATGACGTACGAACCAAAGAAGGTAATCCCCTTGAAGGAATCAGCTCTTTGGAATCTGCAAGTGATTCTTTAACAGATTGTTGCTTTTTGTAAGCCCCGTACAGTGAAGCTGGATTGAAACTACAACTTGCAACGAAGCATTGATCCTCCCAAGAAATTCATAACTACATTTGTACCTTGAAAAAATAGGTCTTCAAGACTCACTGGAAATTAATATGGCAACCTACACAACGGATAGTTTTAATGTTAAAATTATGGTTAGGCTTTTGCTTTCTTTAAACAAAATGATAACTTACATTTCGCCATTATCATTTCACTAAATATTGTCTGTTTATTCTACTCTTCTTTTATCACATTATACATCTTGTATTACTGATGGATATTGGTAGATGAAGTTACAGCTCAGAAATGCCATTTCAAGGCAAAGTTCAGTCACCTTCACCTTTGACCTCCAGGATTTTGTCCAGAATCTACTTATCCCATCTACAATGTACATCCCATCAGCATACCTAGACCAGGAGCATGTGCCAATACAATCCACTGAATTTTTTTTTTTCTTCCAATATGATCTTAGTGGGACCAGACGTACTGACAGCCAAACGACATGAATGACTCCCACACCCTTCACGGTGGCAGCATAAATATGCAAATTTTTACATTACTCTGGAAGGACATTTTGCTCGGTAGCTTTTACCAAACAATGAGACGGTAATTGTATTTACTGTGAGAAATTCTTTAACCAGCCATGTTGGAGGACTAACACTAGTCTTGGCAGTGCTTGCTGCATTGAGTACAAACATCCACAACTAATACTATATATTGGCCTGCATAGCTTGGTTGAATTTTCATCATTTCAAAGTTGAATTCATGCATTTTCTCTAAATTATTGCAACATTTGATTTCTCGAGCCCAAAAACCTCTGATTTCATCAGTGCATGCAACAGCTCGATGATACGCCCAAAATAAAGGAAATAAAAGTATTGTGGTTTAACATACCTGGTGGTTTGCAATTTAAACAAACATATGGCTTGTTGATAACAAAATGTTGAGTAACTCTCCATTTACACATATAGTGATATAAACTGTCTTGAGGATAGTACACTGTCCTTAATCAGATGCGTGCACATTCTCTCATTTTATCACTATTATGCTGTAAGACAGTTTCACTCACATAACTAGCACTACCCATATGTAAAGCACAAGTTGTTTTGCTGTTTCAGAAGATTATCCAAATTTTAGGTCACCATTAACAGCAGAGAATTTCACAGCACTACTTTAAGGGTACCACCAGGTAAGGACTTTGTTTTTGCTTTGACAGATACAACACTCGGGCATATCACAATTTTTTTTTTCATCTATAAATGTTGGAACATGTAAAACATTTGTGCAGTCATTTGTTGGTTAGATGCTGTGCAAGAATACATTATCCATACAATCAATATTAACATAGAGTGATATATCGCTGACCCCTGCATGCACCAAGTCCCAACCACTGTGTATGCATGTGTGAAAACACGGCTTGTCTACACCTATTGTATCTGCAGCAAATGCTTCACAATTATTGACAGAGTGGACCCAATGATTCAAAAGCAATAACCTTTGGATTGTATGTGTTATCATTAAAACCACAAGCATGAAGTCATACAGAAATCTCACATACACTGCAAAGCTGTACTCAATAAATTCTGTAAAAGCCATTAGTTTTTGATATTCCCTTCGCAGAAATTACAGCCATGCTATAGATATTTCATTGACATGTGTTTCTAAATCAAACACATATCAACCAAAGTCTTCCTTGGCTTGGCAGTACCCTTATTTCACAGGATGTATCTGGGTCAATGAAAACTGAAACAGAACACAGGAAGGTGACTTGGATTTATTTCTGCGGATTATCATTGCTAATACTGACGGAAGCAAAGGTGACTTTGAAAACAAAAACAAAAAATCAAATATTACATGATTTATTTTACATAAATTGTTCCATTGTAGGTGTATTTCCCTAGCACACACAAAACTTTATTGTATCTTGTCTGACACACAAACATCCTATGATTCAGCACATAATAACAAAAGACTCTGAAACCAAAAGATGTAGTATCAGCTCTTTATTACAAGCTCCATGCGCCAAAATAAAATACATACGTGTACAATATATACACTTTACACTCTTGAAACAAATAGTTGAGCAATGCCACAGTGTATGCTCTAATTTTTTTTTTTTTTTTTTTTTTTACATGAATGGCTTCAATTCCTTTTTTCGTTCTTTTCCTCAATCAAGTAACCACAGCTACTAGAAATCCAGTAATTACAATAATCATTATCACCATTATCAATATTGCATCAAGCAGATGATTTTTTTCCAGTCAACTCATTTTACTCAGTGGTAGAGAATCTTAATGTCTAATGGGGGTGGGGGAATGTATATTCAACAGAGATTCATACTGACTTTTAAGCTTTGCGCACTAAATTGAATGTTGTTCATGACAAATTTTAGCTCCACAGAATTTGTAATGACAAGGGCATTTGAACTTCATTTTTGAAGTAAAAAACAAAGTTCAGACTGGACAATTCAGATTTTATGGCAAAGTTTGACAGGAAGTGATTTCTTATGTCATACGAGTTATGGTATGAGGAGCTTATGACTGCAGCAAGACTGTTGCTGTATCACAAGTCTGGGCCTGTTGCATAAAAGTTGAGATCAAACATACATCTGTAAATGCTCAATTCTAAATGGCTGACACCTGATTTGTGTTTTATTTTCTGACTTATGTCCGCGATTGCATCCTTTTATGCAGCAGGGGCCTGGCATCATTAAAATGCCAGCATAAAGGACCTGTGCAATGTATGCAACTTGACTTGATTCATAATACCTTGATCATCAGTTATGTGTTCGTCCAAAGGAATATCTAAATATGTGCCATATGTTTTATAACAGATTACTTGGATATGCCCACGAAAAAACCAAAACAAAACATCCAAACCATGATTACGTAGATGACATCATCTGTCAATTACTAATATGACCAAAAATAGATTTATGGAATGAACCTTCCTCTAGACTGTGCATAGCTAGCATTGAGTGGAAATGTGCAAGTGATGCTCAGTCTAGGGGTACGTGCATTCCATTGTCTTTTGTTCATCATATTAGTACATAGCGTAGCAATGACTGAAAGATGATGCAATCAACAGAACCTTGGTTTGGATGGTCTTTGTGGGCATATCCCGGTAATCTATTAAAAATACATGGCATATATTTTTATAGTCTTTTGGCTACATAAGTGATGTTGCATAGGTCCTTTAACCCTAACTAGGGCGGGCTATTTAGGTAGATGATAGAGCCGGGGGGCCTCCCAGGCCCCCCTTCCAGATCTCGGCCGTCGACCGCGCGATCGCGATGAAAATTGGCATACACACTGCCTATGATGTAATCTATAGTACCAAATGGTAAATTTTTTTCAAAAATTAACATTTACACTAAATTATGCTAACTTATGCATAATGATGCATGAAATCAGACAATTTGGTATTAATCACTAAATAAAGCTCAAAACAGGCACATTTTTTGTGTAAATATTCTTTTTAGTGTCCTTAGCAAATGTAAGAGAAAAAAATTGCGCAATCAGAAAAAAATTCCGAAGTATTTTATTGTTTTTTGAATTTCTTATGTATTTCGTTGTTTTTTCCACTTTATGTTTTTCACTGTTTTTTCGATGAAATTTGTCCGCGACATTGTTCCGAACAAGAAAATATGTTATTAATTGATTTTAATCAATAAAACCCCAAAATAATCATGCCTTTATGAAATTTGCCTGTAAACACAGTTTGCATTGAAATTGTACACGAATTCACGTTTTTGAGCAATTTTTGGTCTGACATGCACGTGCATATTTACGCGCAACTTTGGAACTGCGTGCCCAGGCACCGCAAATTTGGTGTCAAAAGATGCGGGAGACTCAAAAGAAAAAAGTCATGAAACGTCGCAGCGATAGCTTCTTGCGATAGCGATACATCGCGCGAAACGTCAAGGGGGGGGGGGGGCCTCGGAGGCCCCGGCCTAGTTAGGGTTAACTCTGTCATTACCATCCACAACATGCTTATTACCATGGCAACAACACTATGCGGTAGTGGTTCTAAGAGGGATAACTTTCAATGTGCCAGGCCTACATGATGGCCTCCCTTGTCATCAGGCCACACTGGCATCTACCAATACTCCTCACATCCAATGTGGACCCGCAATAGTATCTTACACACCGATTGGTACTACAATGTAGAGGGCACTACTCAGTTTGTAAAGGCCGTGTCACACCATTCCGGGCAAGCTACGCGGGCTTGTGGCGAGGAGGTAGTTTCCAGCACGTAGAAGATTTTCAGCGGGCGAACAAGAATGTTTGCAATTTTCATTCATGCCTTGTCATACCGTATGGGGGAACTTCTGCGGCTTGACTTGCGGGGAAACAAATTTACTCCCCGGAGCTCTCCGCAGTTGGTCCGCACCTGACAGTATCTAGCGCGTAGTTGCCCGGAGGTGCTCACGCAAGTCCGATTAAACCGCAGCCAAGTTTTGAGCATGACCAAAACTTTTTCCGGGTGAGTCGCGGGAATGCCCGTAGAGGTCCACGCAGAACGTCAGTAGGAGACCCTTAGCGGCAGTACTTCCCAGGCAATTCCCACGCAGGTACTTTGCAGTCCCGTATGCAGCCAAGATAATGAAATTCTGTGAGATTTCAGCCATTCCATTAGAGGAATTCTTTCACCGAGTTGTCAGCCCCCACGCGACTGGTACAAAGGTCACACAGTATATTCGCAAGTATAACGCGTCCAGCAAGTAAGACACATGCGCTGACTCGCACAAATCCTTTTCCGCCCTCAGGAATGTCCGGTAGGCCTATGCTAGAAAATCCCTACACGTAACAAGCCCAAGTAGCTTGCCCGGAAAGTTGTGACAGGGCCTAAACACGGTTGCGGGTAAAAAAATATGCGTGCGCACCTCCGGGCGACTACTTTTGAGATACATGCTAGGTACTGTCATGTGTGGATCATCCACGGGGACCTCCGGGTAGTCAAAATTGTTCTTTGCAAGTCGCACGCAAGGCTGGTGTGACACGGCCTATACATTCAGTGTGTCATCATTGGGACAGCTTACAATGAATGGGACAGTCATTCTTACAATGTAGTGATGTGATACAAATTGACATTTGCAACTTATCTCAACGATAAGTACCACATCATCACTCCTTATGTGATATGTCCTTGTAAAGAGAGAAACCCTATGCATACCCTACAGCAGTAAAAGACTCTATAGTGTTATCTGTGTACTGGTCATCATACTTGCAGATAATTGAAGCTCACAGGAACATTTGCACATTCACATAGTGAACACAAGATTTATCCTTACAGTGTATTGTGAACTGTTAAAGTGCCTTGCAACATCTCTGAAGATATTGTACTCACAATATCAGTTTGACATATGAAAACATTGTTGGTGAGGTTTGGGGAGACTGATTCATGGGTGGTCTGCTGTATACTTGAGAATTCTTTACATATTCCAGTATCCTTTTTGAAGATAGTCCTTTGCATTAAGATCATAACAACCCGGTAGCATAGGGAGAAAGGGTTGGCCCAATCAAATCGATCTTCACGGACCACCCACAGTAGTACATTCGAAAGCCATGACTAGCGTAGGCAAGCTAGAAAAGAATTGCCCATCAGCAAATATGTGCATCAAAGCGTGCACTCATTGGTATCATTCGAATCCAGTCAAGATTGTTTGGCTGTGTGTGTACTTTCACAGAGATCAGTGATTAAACTGTATATAATTCATTATGAAGATTACCAAATATACCGGAGACGGGCCAGACTTTCCACTGCTTCGTATCCCCATGCTTCCGGGTTTTTAACATGAAGCCAAAAAAGGTCATTTTCTACATTCTCTCTCAAGACACCATGATGTGACAGTAGTCCGTGGTATTTAGTAGTCCTGGGGGTTAGGAGAGAAAGCTGGACATCAAGCTGGCCCTGGACTGGATGGGGTAGAGTCCATGGAGAGGAGCTGTAGGGTCTCTGAGATGCGTGGCACTGTGTCTATCTTGCTGTGTATGCCCACAGTGAATGCCTGCTGAAGAATGCCGGCTGCTTGCTCTACAGGCAAAACAGATAACAGCATGTACAACTCACCTTTAATATCATGTCTTGAAGTTAGAGATTCAGTTTCATGTGAATGGTATACCATTCAGTTACACACACTAAAGCCTTCGTGGCAGGGTGTTCAGTGATTTCCTTTCCATTACTGGGCACAAGGGGAAGCTCATAAAATATTTACATACTTACAAAGAGATTAAGAGCATGCATGGATAACTCCTCAATCAAAGATTTATCAAACACATCACCGGCTTGGTCATCACCCCTAACAGTTTACTTTGATCACCACTACTGTCAGAAGCATGAATCTGATAACCCTCATGGAAATAGAAAGAAAATGGATAGAAAAATGCAATCAACTAATACTAAGCATCATTGTTTGCATACATATGTGTGTATATGTGTGGTAATTACTTCTTCTTAATACAGTTGAACCTCTCGTATCCGGACAAGTCGGGACCGGGGCTCATCCGGATAAGGGATTTGGCCGGATACGGGAGACTAAATGCTTTATACATGTACATATACATACACATGTACTGATGTAGCCCATTGTAGTACCACATGTAGTAATGTGTATACTGCAGCCTTTTCATTGTTACATTTGGGGATGTTTGGGGATGTTAAAATGTCTGAAGGTAAGCAATTTGGAAGGAAATTTGATGTAATGTATATTAATCATGTTGGAAGTAATATGTAATTCATGTGTGTTTGTGTAGGAGTTCTCAAGGAGTTGGGAATCCCCCTTTTCTCCCGTAATTATTAAAAAAAAAAAAAAATCACGGCGAGATTGCGTCCGTATAATAGAGAGATCCGGATAAAGGGAGGCCGGATAAGAGAGGTTCAGCTGTACTGCATCATGAGGTTTATTTTAGTTGAAGTTCTATCAGTCAATTGTTCCAATAGATTAGCTATCAGTGATTTTTTTTTCCTGAGGCTGAGGTATTAGTCTCCACTAGATTAAGTATTCACAATGGAAGCACTAGAGGATAATGTCTTTTGTCACATTTTTATGACCATTAGCAAATGATGTAAATGAAGGGAATTTACCTTGGCACAGTACAGTGAACTCTGGGAGGTATTTCAGGGCACTATTGACCACAGACCCATCAGTGGAGGACAGGGCATCCAGATAGGATGGTAGTAACTTGGCTCCAGAGCTGGAGGTAGACACAAAACATTAGAATATTGATGTCATGCACTTCATCACTAATAATATCCTCACATTGTGGACAAATTAGGTAGACATTGAAAAAAAAAAGAAGAAACACATACATAAAAAAAAACACCTGATACAAACCTAAGAAAAACAACATTAAGCTCATTACAACGAACCACAAAGGTTATTTTTTGCTCAATCATTATTTGTAGAGAATCAGTACTCACTGAAGACCATTACTCCAGCAGTTAATGATTTACTGCCTATACATAACATCTTCATACTATACAAATATGGGCGGTTGTTGCTGTTGCTGTTGTTGTTGTTGTTGTTGTTGTTGTTGTTGTTGTTCTTGTTGTTGTTGTTGTTGTTGTTGTTGTTGTTGGCAATGTTGATACCATTACACAACCCATGGGATCTCAACTCTATGCTATGACCCAAGGATCATAGCATGGAGATGAATGCCCAAAATGAAAGTAGTCTATATCTGATTTACATACAAACATAAACAACCTAAACAAATTGACATCAAGAATTCTACTAAAAGGCCAAGGAAGTCTATTAACCCGTTCCTTCCGCAATTCTCTGAGTGCCTTTAATGCCCCCAAACGAGATTCTTTTCGCCCGTCAACAGAGAGGCACACAGGTTGGTAATCCAGCTGAGTGAAGGCAGTCAAGGGGTTCATTGTGTCCCCCTTTCTACTACATGTCAACTACATGTGCCCGTGAACAATGGAAATATCGATCGGGTGCGAGGTATGAATAGAGCGTGCGCTGATGAGCTCTCAGAATCTTTTGTTCTACAAAAAAACCAGGTACCTGAATGAGGTGACTGGGGTCAGCGAACCAGCATTTCTAACTGATCTCAGCCTTGATCATTATGTACATGTTCATACGAGTTTACAGCAGAACAAGCAAAAAAACTAAATCAGGAAAAGGTACATAATACTGTAAAACCCCTTTTTTTCTTAAACAGCAGGAGAACAAATCCTGATAGAATAAACTCTGATCTTTTTATCAAACCCACTTTTCTGAGCATTTTAACACAAAGAAACATGAATTTAGGCCACTGAAGCAGGCACCCTTGTCTTCATTTTGGGAACCTGGTAAACCACGTTCCCGTATATCAGTTGCTCCCACGGGAACCTGGTAAACCAGGTTCCCGTAAGGAACAGGTTAAGAAAAGGATCCACAGGGGCAATACAACAGAAATAAAGACCACTCACCTTGGATCAAACCTCAGATAGCGAATGGAGAGGCTGAAGGCAAGGCTGCGACAATCAAAGTTTGGTGACATCAGCAGGCTGGCAAACTCTGTCTGTAAGGTAGAGTGGAAAATGGAGGTGTCCATGATTTGGTTCACACAACATTACTAACCTTAAAGATTAGCTCAAAGTTTTAAACATCGATGACTAGATCATATTTTAGCCCTATGTAGACGCACTCGAAATTTAGCAATCCTATAGATTAGTCAATGATTAGAACCACAAGATTTCTCAGGGTTTACGCTGTATCCACGAGTGGTGGGAGTTCCAACTTGTAGTTTAGTGCTGTGAGAACACTATAATCATTGAACTCGAAAGTTAGCATGAGCTCTCCATGAATCCTATTCCCTCTTAGCTTTCAAGTCAACCTCCAGTGCATATTGTACACAACTGTATCGTCGCACATCATCAGGTTTATTGCCAGCCCTCTGTGTATGTATTTCTTCCAGTTCTGTGGTTTAATTCTCAAGTGGGGCTCTCCTGAAGAGTTAAATCTAGGAGATATGGTGTCATGTGGATGGGCGTCGTAGTTTCAGACTGCATGCTAATCTAGTTTAAAACTACACAATGAGTTTAAAACTTCAAAGACCACAAACGTCATGTGGACCTAACTATTGTCACTAGAGGCAAAGTGATGCCACACTAACTCAAATCACATATCAGAGCCACATACAATATTTTGCATCCTAGCTGTGACATCATCTCAGGCCATCTCTCTTGTTATGTGCCTTGTCTCATCTATACGTAACGCTAGACCTGACAACTGATATCAAACACCAAATACCAGGGGCAAATGTTGGATAGGAATTTTTTAAGCATCTCCTCCTGACTCTCTTGCTGGTGTTCACTACAAAAGATGAGGACAGGGTCTACCACACCATGCAAGATGCCAATTTTGGAGAAAAGTTTCATGAGCTCAGAATTCACTCCATCAGCATTGTGGTTGGCCTTCAGAAGGGGTGTCAGAGTGAGTTTCATCATAGCATGCTAATCATTCATGATACTATCATCACAATTTGCTTTGATTTCGTATCATTGTCTAGGTTTCAAAGTAATCAATGTTCCCTCATTATCAGTTACTGCCACTTTTAAAATAGGTATATATGAAAAAGTAACATCAAACAATATTGGAATGCTGGTACAATAACAGAGACATAATGCCAAAGCCAGTGCAGTTAAATAATCATGTAACATGACATTCCACACCCACATAAAGTGACCACTATATCATCACTGTTACAGTCATCCCCGCAAAAGAGAAATAATTTGGGGCAACCCCTTTCCCCCAACCCCCCCCCCCCCCCAAAAAAAAAAAAGGAGAAGCTAACAAACACAAAAACCACCAATGGCTGACTTATGGACAATTGAAATTTTGTAAATACTGCAGTAAGGTATCAGTACAGTGGGGAATTTTCTTCAGCTCTAACTTGGTACAGTATTCACCTTGCAACAAGTCCACATATGTGGATTGCACTTACAGCAAAGTTATGAAGCAGCTCATGTTTGCGGTGTGTGGCAGTCTCCAACTCACTCAGGGCATCATGAACATCTTGAAAATTGAAATGGGAGTGAGAGTAAAACATTGTGACGTTAGTGAGTCTTTGATAATACAGGGACATTGTCAGGTTTCCATTCCTGGAAACGAACAAACATATCCTACGAAATGCAAGAATGTGTATTCATTGAAATTCACATATCTGATACTGTGTAGTTGTTTATCACAGGTTCAGTTGTAAGGTAAATACAACTTGAAAGAACATTCGATAGATGTTGTGAATGTGTTCTTTTGGTTAAAAACGAGCGATTTTGACAAACAAAACGACACAAATTAATGTTAACCTATGCATTCCTGGAAGTGATTATGGTATTTCAATGTCAGCTTTCCAAGACTATGTCAGGAACAGTGATAACACATAATCAAAATGTGATATGGCATCTTTATGAATGGTTACAAAGCCATGAGTGCCAACCACAGACTTTCCTTCCACAAAGTATAAAAGAGTATGACTGGGAATGCATTCAATGTAACTTCCCTCTGATGTCTATTAGCACATGCAGGAACAGGGTGACTGCCTTCCATGTGTTACACAGGATGGCAGTCAACCCTGTATCCTCTGTTGATATTACATGCGCTCTCAACTGATAGCATTTTACAAAATCAATACCGGTGTTGCAACAGTGGTGATATTTACAATGTAACATCTTACATAAAATGTACAGAATTTCAAGAAAATAATGTGCAGGGAATAATTTTCCTGGTATTGCATTGCAATTAGTTTTGCATTTTTCATACCACTGCAACACAAACTAACTTTTAGATAGCAGTTTTCTTCCATATGTACAGGATGTAGACGTACAGGATACCATTTATCAGCCGAAGTTGCTAATCAAATCTGGGTTGGAAAATTATTCCCTGATGGATGCATCCTGTTAAAGTGCACATTTTTGCACGAGCAGTTTTTCGCACTGTGTCCTGTTTTGCTTGTTTTTTTAAATTCTGCAGAATCAAAACATGAAGTAGTGTTATATATAACATGTAAAACAATTCTTGTGTTTTATTTTTTGCACTAGTTTCAGGTCATGTGGAATGCACAAAACTTTCTTTACCGTGAAAATGTTCACTTTTACAGTAGTTGATTGAAACCTTTCTCTCTCTTTGTTTGAACATAGAACTCGACACTACGAGCACTGAACTCACCATCCATGTTGGTACGGCTGAGTAATCTACTAGAGAGCTTCTTGATGTACTCTGTGGTCCATACACTCTCATCCCCATCTCCTTTACTCCCTGGGGTGGGGGAGTATGTCTCCTCTCGGGTCCCCACCCCAGGGATTCCCTCCACAAAGGGAAGCTGCTCAGAGGGGGATGGGTCATCTACCGGTGCCACGCTGCCTTCTGACTGGTCCTTTGGTGCACTGGTCAGGGTTATACTGGCCAGTAAGGACTTGAGTTGTGTTTGGGTTGGATGGTTTTGAGCCATGGTGCTAGAACACACACAAGAGATAGACACAGTGTGCTTTATATACCCCACATGCTTTTTGTAAGATTTTTACTACACCACAATTTTCCCACACACTTGGTATATTTAAGAACAATTCAATTGCTGGAGTAATCAATGTTGTGATAACCTGTTGCCAAGTTTCTTGAGTAATTGAATTGAGTACCCTGTACTGCTTATGTGACCAGTAGGCTCCTCAAACTGATTATTTGAAAGCTGTCACTACTGTGAAAACTCAGAGACAAGTTACAGCTCAGATCACTCTCTAACAGCATGGTTGTTGGCCTTCAGAAGGGGTGTCAGAGTGAGGGATCATCATTGCATCTCATCTATAAAAGCCTCTCGATCACTCAGAAAATTCCACTGCTTTGTGCATGCTTGTCTTCCTCTTGATATAACACATGGAGAATGTCTTGGGATGACACCAATTGCTTCTGATACTCACAACATATCCCATGATTACATATATCACTGTTAGCAGTATATCCAACACTACCTTGTTCTCTTCGAGCTGGGCTTTCACTATGGTCCTTCATCAAATGCGCTGAACCTTTACTCTGATAATCGACACACATACAAGGCACACTTCTGTGATTCCCTATTGAATGTTATGTTTACCAAGGAGGTGTCAAAAAGGAGGAAACACTATCTGATGATTGATACATACTGGAGCACTGCACTGTGCTTCTGGAGGACAGGTCTTGCCTTGGAGGGACTGTGGCTGTGGTACTGATGGAGCAGACTGATGAACTGCAGCACTAGCATCTCTACATGCCTATTGGCACTACCATACCGCTGAGTGAGGTAGAACACAAAACAAAGATAAATGAACACATAAAAGTCAAATTTTGCAATTTATCCCTTTTCAATGGATGTACAAAGCACTACATAATACATGAACTTGAAAAAACAACAACAAATGCACACATAAAAACACCCCAGTTTTATCAGCTCTTTTCAGTAATCAAGTACTTAGCAAATGCTGTAACTACAGCATGAAGCTGCTAATTTCTTGGAGTAATAATAACAGCCATTATTACTCACACATGTGATGGAGCATGGTAATGTCAATCCACATTGCAGCTGATCAGGGGCAAGATGACAGACCACAATACTAGGTGTGCAATGAGAAGGATTTTCTACATCTATTTTTATTTTTAACTGTATATCACAAACTTTTTACCTCATGCCAACAATTTCAAATCTCATTAGGAAAATTATCAACAGAGGAAAGTTATCAACAGCAAGAAATGAAGGTCCCTCCAAGCAGCTTTCTGGTGTCTTTTGTTTTGATTTGTTTTGTTTTTTAAACCTAGAATGGTGAATATTTCTCATATCAGATCAGGCATACCTGTCACTCAGCACTACAGAAAAAAAGGATAATAATATCAAGAAAACTGCATGGTACCTGGAAGACACCAAAGAATTCCTCCATGATTCCATTGACAGTCTTTGCATCCTCCTTGAAGACTGCTGGCTGAAGAACCTCCAAGAGGCAAACTGTGTGGTAGAAGAATCCAAGGTGGCCAACGCTTCGAAACTCTCTAAAGTTGACCTGTGTGCGGCCTCGCATCAGGACACCCAGGAGGTGTAGTTGCCTGTGACAGTGAGAATTTACCACGAGACAATCATAGATAAACATTTGTACTACCATCTGTACATCATGCTTTAATAGCAATACCTCAGACACATTCTCTAGAATGAAAAACATTTATCCACATAAAACAATCAGTCTGGGACTAAGGAAAATTCTTCACTAACTTTCAATACTACAAAGGACTGTCTTCTGCTCTGTTATAAAATTGGAACATCACCCTGAAATCACCCAAACTAATCTAATTCTTTTGATTGGCAAGGTTTTTGTTTATATGAATATACAATTGTAGTTACAACTCCGGTAAATCACACAAATTTCTGCTACCCCCTCCCTTCCCAATAAAAACAAACAGACAAACAAACAAACAAACAAATAAATAAAACAAAATGCTAACACGCGACTGGCTACAATCAATCTAATACTGTAAAAGTGGATATTTTTGAGGTGTGGAAATCTTCCCGCATTTCGCGCAACCAGAAGCTAGCGCAAAAATATAAGCATACAAATATTTTTGCATGCCATATGTTCCAGTAGTTAATGTCCTGATTCCGCGGGATTAAAAACACAAAAAAATTCATCTTACCTGGCCGAGCATGAAAAATTACTTGCGCGAAAATATCCAGTTTTACAGTAGCAAGGCAGTGTCAATTACTGGAATTTATAACTGTTGGTATATCCTTCATGAAAAAAGGTCATGATAGTGGAAGAGACATTGACAATTCTCACCTGCACATAACAAGAGGATGCATGGAGGCTAGCTTGCGGCAGACAACATTGGCATCTTCCACTTTCTGACGGGTGTGTGCATCTTTGTTTCTCTCCGAAAACACAGTGAAGAGCCTGAATACAAGGAAATGCATGAGGTGCAACAACCCTTCTACGCATGGATCATCTCTGAAAAATCTATGTACTCTTGGTGATTTAACGGTGAATATCCAGTTGGATGTGTACCTATGTGTTTCTTTGCGAGTCAAAATCCACTTAATTACTAAGTAACTTAACAACATAAACAAACACAATTCTGTCAATAAATACAATTTGACTTTAGACATAGAACTGTGAGCTGATTTTTTATGGCATGACTATATACTTCACACCTATACTGTGAATAACAAAAATTTAAAAAAAATGAAAAAGCAATAAACAAAATAACAGTTTCTTTTACCTCTTTTTTTACTTTTTTTACCATTTCAAGACCTATATGTCACCACCCGACAGCCAGTTCATGACAGGCAACAGGCAGTCTTTTCACCAATTATTGGTACATGGCAATGTTACAGACAGTAGCTTGGTCGGGAAGGGAGGATGTCTTTGACTGAATCATCAGAATTACTCTTTCAAGGAATGAAATAAACATACAAATAAAGCCAAATACTAGGTAGAATATTTGATGTTTTCATATCAGGATATCTGGATAAAAATTGGGACCCTATAACCATCACCAGTTTCACTCACCAGACTGAGACAGACATTAGTCTGATATTTGGCACATCCTACTGTACGCTGAATGACATCTGCAAATCAAGTTTAATTGATATCTTGAGCATGAGTGGACCAGGGTTACACCTATTGCCTATCCTATCCCATTCTATAGGGTGTGGCCAGAAAACTATACGTGAATCTTCACCTGTGAATGAGTGAGTCGATGAAACTGGCAGCTCCTACTGTGTGGCACTGTTGATCCAAAGCTGACAGGTCCTCCAAGAAAAATTCTAGAGCTTTGGGCAGCTGAATGTAGACTTCCATCAGAAGTGACTGGTACATCAGTGACAAGGGACTGCATAATCAAGACAATGATAGATTACACCTAGCTCTAAAAATATGCCACTGCACTGACAACTTTTTGTGAGATATCATTCCAAAGGCACATTTCTTTGGGAATACAGGCATTAAATAAAAAAAGGGGTGCAATATACAGATCTTACACCTGGGAGTCAAAAATGCAGGTATAAAATGAAACATATGGGAGTTGCTTTTGTTGGTACTTTTACAAACATGAACCATACTCTTTGCCATACCACTATGCCAGTGCATAAAAGCTGGGTTTGTTTCATAAAACATGTCATTACATGCTTACATAGGAACTGTAAGGCATGTACTGTCAGCATTACACTGGCAACATTGATAAATATGCAACAAAAAAATGCTCGAATTTTGGAGCCCCTATGAATTATCAATGGCAAAGCCAAATACTCAACGTCATTCTGCAACAACGATAGAACAGCAAGTAAATATATCAAGGATGCTGCATCCTTTGCAGTACTCAAACCATGACTAACCTCTTCTCCTCTATCTTGGTCTTGAGATGGTCCACCAGGCAGGCAATCACAATCTTGTTACCTTGGCAACAGTTGATGAGCAGAGGCAGCCTAGCATTCACAGATGAACCTAAACACTCTGATGACAGCGAATTGTTTGCCATGCTGAGGTGGCTTTCCGTGATGATGAAGTCAGAGAGAGTGCAGAGTTGTCTAGCATCCAGCATCAAGATGTTTTCATCAGCATGCCTCTGCATGGAAAGGAGAACCATTATTTCAAATATGCTTGACCCTACTCATAACGCACACATGTAGAAGGAGAGCCCTCATTCTGGCGAATTGCTTAGCATGTCTCTACACAAGGAAATATAAAATGCATGCTTGTGCATCATTTCCATCAGTACTTTTTTTCCCCCATTTAACATAATCAAAGGAAATTATTATTACTCTGTATAAAACTTAAACCAAAAATTTCACAATTGGCACATTATTTGTACAGACTATATTGTAAATTCTCAAGAGTATGTGCTCAGAGATCCATGTGTTGCTCAGACTCAAAACATTTATCAAATGTTGTGCTGTGCTCTGCAGTGCTGTGCCATGCTTTGTAACATTGTGCCAAGGTGACAAACTTCAGAGAGCAGTCAGTATCCACTGATAGAGTGTGTCTTTCAAGCTACCCCTTTGGTGGAGTTTGTCATGTCCAGCTTTGTTCAAAATTATTAGTCATTCCTGAGACTAGCAGAAGTTAGCAGGGTTTGCAGTCCTTTAGTTACTTCTTCTGAACAGCTCTCATGTACCAAAGTGTGAAAGAATCTGTATTTATTGTTCACCAGTTCAGATTAGAGACTGATTCCATTGTGTGTTTGAGTGCTTGCTAGTGAGAACTTCAGAAAACATGCATGTAAGAAGCACTTCTTGAAGTTCCCAAATGTTTTGAAAGTTGATTCTCTCTTTATTGCTTCTACTGCAACAGCTGAGTCACAGCTCACAAAATATCGCATGAAAACAGTAAATAAATTGATAACTGGACAAATGAGTGTTGTCATGTTTAACAGTATGAATACAGGCAAAAACTTGCAATCATTACTTTTGGATGATGAAACAGAGACTGAATGAACCCAATGTTTCCTTGTACGTCAAGCTCAGATCACTCTCTAACAGCATGGTTATTGGCCTTCAGAAGGGGTGTCAGAGTGAGGGATCATCATTGCAGAGGGCTAGCTTACTTTTTTTTTTTTTTCCAGGAGAGAGTATCTTGCATAAACCATTATCAAAAGCCTCTATTACCACGGATGCATGTCAGTCCCTTGTTCAGCTCTTTAGTATGTCCATGGGTGAAAAGATTGGGGGATATTCTCAACACGTATCAGGGCAGTTACCCCACAAGGGCAATTACCTGGTTAGTGATAAGGTTAGAGTAAAGATTATGGTTAGGGTTAGGTTTAGGGTTAGAGTTTGGGTTAGGGTTAGGATTAGGTTCAGGATTAGGATAAGGGTTAGGGGAAAGGGAATGGTCAAGAGTAATTGCCATGGGGATAATTGCCCCACACCCTCTCAACAAACTACTCAAAAAAATATGCATTGACCAAGAATACTGACAAACTGATATAATTTGTAAATCTTTTTGACTAAAATCTTTGGCGGTTCTTCCATGTTCTGAAAGAAGTAAACATGAATTAAATGTAAGCTGGTAAGAAATCAAACACTAAATATGTGATGTACCTTTGGTGCCTTTGTATCTCTGCCCTGCCATATCTTAGGAATGTGCACACAGGCCCAGAGGAAATCTAGCACTGAGGTCACATCAAACCTGTGAAGGACAGAAAACAAACAACAGAGGAAAAATACACCATAACAGTCGCTATCAACTGATGTATAAAAATGACCTAGATCACCATTCAGCTTGGAGCCAAAATGCTGTAAGGTAAAATAATCCAAAATTTATTCACAACAATATATGAAAAAGAAGGCTAAATATCTATTACACACCTACCACATCACACCACAACATGCAGGAATACTAGCAGCGTAAAGAGGCTAGACAGGTATTTCACCTGCTTTTCTTGTCCCTCGTCTGTTGCAGAGGGACCCGTCTATCTATGTCATTATACAATATCTGGGTTAAGCACATTTTCCCTCTACTGGAATACTACATGTTTTCTTCCTACACAGAAAGGTCAAATAAATGTCCTACATCTGGAAGATGCAGTTCAATTCTTGCATAAAGCATTACGGAAGACAAGTTAAGTACTTTGCCGAAATTACAGATAACACCCAGTGAGATACCAACTGCTTAATACTGAGTATCCTACAAGGGTAGGAACAGTGAGATACCAACTACTGTAAAACGAGGAATGTTTGCGTGCGTTTTAATTTTGCAAATTTTGCGAGAGCCAAGATTCGTGAAATTAAAATGCACACAAAGTGCACACTATATGCATTGAATGCCAGTGGTAATTTGCGAAAATTTCATGCCGCAAATACATCATGTGTACAGTACTGGACGTTGTCTATCTTACATGAAGAATAATACTCTGCAACCTCATACATTGTGATACTATTGACACGAGGATTGACATGAGGAGAAAGAAAATGAAGTACTGAGCTCAACTCACACATCCACTGCTCTGTCCCTTCCCAAGAGAGTATCAATGCAGCGATGTAAGGTGGACCAGCTGGTTTGGTGGGTGAGGAGAGCTAGAAGGTAGCCACTACCACCAACTCCAGCTGACGCCTCTCCACTTCTACCTTCACTGCTGTCTACCGCTGGATTGACCCTGGGCTTGAACATGACCTCTTCCTTGAGATTCGGGCATGACCGGATGACTTCGGGGTCAATGCGGGCCAACCAGTCCATGAGCAGTCCACAAGTTGACGCTTGGGTCTTTGATGCACTGTTTAAATGCAAAACAGTTTATATTTACAACAAGAAATCACAGCATTTACAAGTATTGACGAGTTACGTGCTTTAAGACAACATCAATTCTGCTTAAATTATGGAAGCTGCATGCTTTAGATCTATGAAGCAACTTTGAGGGATTTCACACAAAAATTAGCTGTTTCTCATGATGAAAACTTCTCCAGAAAATTGTTACCTGAAATCCTTGACAGTTATAATGTAACATGTACAAGTTGTACAGAACATGAGCTTCAGGCTTGGATGCTTGATGATAATATTTCAGTTTTGTGACAGGAAATGAGAGTATATCAAGAGTATTACCAAAGATCACAATAAAACCTAACATAATTGCACAAAAAAAACTGTGAATTAATATGACCTCCAAATACTTTTTTACACAAAAGCCTTCAATCTTTGACAAAATATACAAATCATTTAAAACAATAACCCATTAAATTTAGGTGTAAATAGTCCCCTCCTTTGTCTAAGATTGAGAAAAGTAGCCTCTACAATAATCATTGCTACAGTAAACCCTTATACAGTCCAACTGTGTGTAACATTACAGACAGAATGCAAATGTCATTATTTAGTCATGATGTCATCACTTACTTATGACTAGCGTAATACAATATAGGAGTGTGATATCAGTCTGCCGACCTACATTATGCAGGTAGAGAAAGACTGAATTCATTAGTTATAACAAGACAGTGAAAGTGTAAAGCCCACTGCACACCACACAATCCAACTTGTCACATGACTATGGAAGCAAGCTGGGTCATATGACAAGTCGTGTGACTCGACACTGCACACTATGCATCAGATCGCATAGTTAGGCTTACAACTGTACTGTTGTCAGTACATATACCGTGGTGTGATTCTCTGAAAGTCCATGACTGGTAGTGAAAATCTGCCATGTCAAATCTTTATGACATGCATTGCAACCTTATTGCTCAACTGGAAACTGGCAAGGCTGGTGATGTCACACTTCTGGTCACTAGGTCGTACATTCAGGAAATCGTGACAAAGTTGAGTAGTGTACAGCAGGCTTGAGCTCTGAGGTTAGGAAGGCAGGTAATAGGTAGGTAGGCAGGTAGCATTTCAAGTAAGTAGGGTTTGCTGAAAGTAGGGTTCAAGGGTCACCTCAGCAGAAGGAGGGAATCATACCAACACATGTCCTAACTGAGGGTTGACTGCTCACCTCCATTGGTCATCTGCCTGTCCCACTTCCTGATTCATCAGCTGAGCCAACATGTGTGCTTTGGCCATGGAGTCTTCCGTCTGAACATTTGCCATCTTACCAAGACAATCTTCAAGAATGATCTCCAGCCTGTCGTGAGGGGTGGGTGCTTTTAGCAGCTCTGTGCAAGCTGGTAAATACAAACCAGAGATTCTTATCTTAAAATACAAATCTTTTCCTTGTCTATATTTGTCTCACATTCAACATAATCTGCACCCTGTCAATGTCTAGTAACAGTTTAGTTTAATATTCAGAGATTCATAGGAGTTTATGCAAGGGACAAGGTAACATCTCATTTTGGCTTTTTAAAAATATTTTTGTTGGCCTGTTTTTGGTTGTAGTTGATATTTTGAAATCAAACTTGTAACAGTGTATCCACTCATTCACTTTAGCCATGGGCCTTCACAACTACAACTGCTTCACCACATTGACTATTGATGCCTTTCAAAGTTGTCCAGATGATTTTAACAGCAAAGATATCATCTACACTTTGCACTGATCCTTCACTTATTCATACACACAAACAATGCGTTTGCTGGAGAAATAAAACATTGACTACGTTTTCCTTGTTAGCATTGTATGCTGAATGAATAATAAAATAAGCACAATAATAACCATCACAAACAAAAGAAAGGTTCAATATAAAATAATATACTCATCTTCTAACAATTGTAGAGCTGAATATGCTATGGAAACAAAATCAGTAGCTTTTGACACAAAAAAGTGCATTAAATGCAAAATCATGGTAATCCAATAGACTTAACAAACCAAACATGTAATTTGTAAAATCACATAAAAGATGTAAATGTTACTGACATGAGTGATAATAATAAGAACCCACTAATGATGATGATTATCATGTTTAGCCCAAGTGATGTGGTGTGCTAAAAAGAAGCTGTGCACTGTCATTTGTTTTCTGTCTGTTTGTCTCACAAACTACAGGCATGACATTTGCATCCTCTGCATAGACCATTGCATAGCACACAAGGCATTCTCATTTATAAAGCCAACAAACAATACTGTAATTTGCAACAAGAGAAAAGTCACTCACTCTTCTCTACGTCTTCATCAGCCTTCCTCTCCACCTTGGCCTTGCCTCCCACTGTGTCTTGCCAACTTTGTATTCTCATACTGCATGATGCCACAGCAATACCCAACTGGCCAGTAGGGGGCAGCAGACTCTCCAGTTGTTGTAGGACTGCAAGAAGCTCTGCCAATGATGAGGCTCCTTTGCTAGACTTCTCCTGGTGGGGAAAAACCAGGAGACAACATTCCTATAATCACTTAATGGTTAAAACAAATACAGCTTTTCAACATTTTAGTTCTCAAAGAAAATGATTATGACTTCATTCCATAACATATCAGTATAAATGATGGCTTTGAGTTTCTTGTAGTGTGTGTGGACTGCATCTTTGAACTTCTATCACATATCTCATGTAATCACAGATATATTTTATGACAAACTCTACTTTCATTCTTACAATACACAAGGTGCTTGCAAGTGTCTACATGAAAGAGTTATCTTCTCCAATGAGTATGTGCTATATTTGTAAGCATGAAGTATCTGGCAAATATTTTGAACCATCTATCAAGAAGGCAGTCCACTAATTTGCACATGTGGTTGGAACCGATGTCACTTATTTGCTAAAACATTTTAACTTTTAATTTCCATAATTTTCTTAATCTTATTTGATTTTAACAAAAGCTTTTGCTGCTCTGATAGCTTGATTAAGCTCTATTCATAAAAGATAATTGTGACATGGGGAAGACACTTTCTGTGGTCTACAAAGAGCTAGTTTCTTTTTTTCAGATCCCTCAAACAGTTTTGAAAATGAGGTTTGGTGCTTTTGTCACCATTAGTAAAGGTAAACACACAAAATGCAAATTGTATATTTCCTTCTAACACAAACATTTTATGATTTGTGCCCTGTGGGTGGTCATATACCCCTATCAGTGTATCATGGCTTTATATGACTCACCCCAACAGAAGTCATGTGCTTTATCAATGCACATGGGTAGCTGGGATTTGCCTGGAGGCCTTGAAGAAAGCCTGCAGAGCTTTCAGAGCCTAGCATTGATTGTAAGGCACCTAGTACTGTGTGAGATAGACGGCCAGCTTGATGTCCCCTCTGTTCATCCAGCATGGCCTGAGAAGAAGGTATAGAATACAGCATCAAACATAGTAAGGTTCAGGGCTCGGAAACATCTCTGAACACTGTCACTACAGAGTTTTCATGTTCACTTCAAATCTCTTAATCCAAATAATCTTATATTATCCACTCCAACATAAGTGTGGAAATAAAATAACACAAAAAGATTCACAATTTTTCAAGAAGACTTTTATATCCTCATTCACTTCCACATAGGTGGGGGGAAAAAATGACACAAAAAGGTTTCATAGTACCTCAGGAGGATGTCCTCTCTGACTCTCTCTTTCTCTCCCCCTCTCTGTCTGCCCAATACCGACATGGCCACAGTGCAAATCAGCAAAATCTTTCAGGAATGTGCAACATTACGAACACACTGTGAACAAATTTCAGATAAATTGTTCCCAACATTTCTATCCACCCATACATTCATTAGATTAAACTAAAAACCACATATTTCATCAATGCAGTTCTAAATGCAGTGAGTAACATGGTCTGTGTATACACACACACATTAACAAGCATATTTGCATATCAATCACACACTCTCAAAGATGGTCTCAATATCTTTATTTCTTTTATCCTTATTCAGCTTCTTTTCAATTTTTTCATCCTTGTTTTAACTTCTTTCTTGACATGTAAACTCCAGTGTTTGTCGTACTTTCATATCGCATCTAAAATTTTCCCTCTCAATTGTGCTACTTTTATAGGAGACATCTTGTGTTTATAACTGATAACAAAACTACCGCTAATTTATGTCTGTGTTGTACAACATACCATGCTAGGGGTATAATCACTTTATTATCTGAATCATACACACATGATAGGCTGCCAACATTCAAACTGCATAATCACTGAGATTTCAATAAGCAATCGGGGGTGGGGTGGGGTGGGGGGTGGGAGAGGAGGGGGCTACCTGTGTATTACATGCATCTCAATAGGCATAATACCCAAATCATGGAAGCTTTTCAATGTTTTTGTCAGATACGAGAAATTTCATTTTTCAGATGCACTCCTACAGAATTATCAGCTCTGTACAAGTACCAATTTGTAAATGCAGACACACAACAAGGACTTACCTTTTGTAATCGTCTCCAGATGTCCCTCTTCTCCTGACTGCTGGATGGTTCAGGGAGGTCGGCAAGCATCACCAGGGCCTTTCGGCACCACTCTTGGTCCTGGACCTGATCCACCTTGGGTTTCTGGTCCAATTTGGGCTTCTCTTCCTGCCCAGAGGTTGACACTTCCATTGCCTCTTCTCCATCTATTACATCCAGCATAGAAGAATAGAGGTACTTTGAGAAGTGGGTGGCAATGCACCAACAAATGCAAAATATATGTCACTCTTCATACTAGTTTGCTTCCATCTTGAGTGCATGTGCCAAAAGTTACTGCTTTATTCACAGATTTGCTCTGATGAACAAATGCATAGGAACTTTGAAGATACAACTATTCAGGCCTAAGATGTGTAGGAGGGTTCTTGTATGTGCTAGTGAGCTGTGCCAGTGATGTCAATGGTGAAAATTTAGTCATTCAGATCACTCTCTAACAGCATGGTTGTTGGCCTTCAGAAGGGGTGTCAGAGTGAGGGATCATCATTATAGTTCACCATGGTCACTAGATGTCCTCTAGAGGACTACAAAGGACCTTTCCTCCTAAATATTTGACATACAGAGAAATTGACTACAAAACTTGACGAACAAACTATGAGTCATATGCACAAAAAGTAATTGAGGACTATTATGCAAGACAGCATGGGAAAGATACCAAGTCAATCAATATGCAAAGCACATAGGATGCTGTGTCAGATGAATATGGCAAAAGTGGACAATTTCATAGTGTCCAAATTTTCATACATTTTGATTGGCATGAAACTTATGTGAAAATAGAAGAGTGCGAACACATTATATTTTTGCTTATCATACGTGACAATATTTTATCAATTTGATCCCGCGGAATGACATACATGTTAACATTTGTTTTACCTGACTGAGTTTAAAAAAAAATTACCACTATTAGAGTAACTGACAACCATATCATATTACTATTTTGCATGATTTCACTTAAATTTTCATTAATTTTGTAATAGCACTGTAAAACCACATACACATGCACAAAACAAAAACACAAAAAACAATTAAATTTTCAGTGGGTAACTTCCCCTCCACTGTTCTTGAAGTCTAAAGATACCTTTCTCCTCCTTTGTTGTGTGGTCAGAAGGTTGACATTTCAAGAGGGCCAGGAACTGGTTCCCACCCTGGGCCCCTCTCATCTGCTGAACCTCAACCAGTTGGGCCATGTAAGCCTTGTCCACCACAGCCTGGTCCATGGCTGCGGGCAGCTGGACCACGGCTGCATCAAGGTGGGCCAGCAGCTTGCTGTCATTTACAGGTGAGGAATAACAGACATGGATTCCAGATTAGCGAGATCACATGTCTGCAGAATCTTCAACATTGCGAGAATTTCACCCAAACAGATATATTAACCAACACATACAAACATAACAAAGAAACTAGTCTATTTTGGCCATGCCACAAGACACGAGTGCCTTGAGAAAAGAATCATTAAGGGGATGGTCATATGTGTATGCAACATGACAAAGAAGAGGAAGGACATACATATACTCACAAACACACAAATACATGCATATTTTTGAAAAAATCTTGTTGATTCAACTTCATAAAGAGATATAATTTTCCTCTACTAAGTAGGCAGACAAAAAGACAATGACTGCCATTGGGAGAAATCCACTCAACAACACAGACTGACCCACTAAGGGCAAAAACTACAATCAAATTTAACACTCATTCAAACATTCAACTAATTAGCAGTACAATGATCAACTATTTACCTCATGCTCTGGACAGGTATACCAAAAGACTGGATGAAGAGAACTAGCTGAGCCGGCTCTAGGTCTTGTAGAGCTGTTGACAGAAAGTTTAGTACCATGTGAAGAATAAGAATGCACATCAGCAATGCTGGTTCAATCATTTGCAATGGATCTATCTACAGTATACAAGTGACATAAGAATCTGGATACCAATATCTAAGGGTTTGACAATGGTGTTGTATTTGTAATACACAAGCAACAAATAGGAAATCAAATGAAAACGCTAAAATAACTATGATACACTCATGAATACAGATCCCAAGACCAAATTCCAGTTACTTCTGTTGCGATAAACACAGGCAGCACAAAGTGAAATAGGTGAGACAAGCCGTACCTGCTATGACTAACTGGTCCACACTGGATCTGATCATCCTTAGTTTGAGCCAGTCAGGAAGCAGCAAGGCCTCCTCAGATGTGTCAACAAGGTAGGCTGATGGAGGCAGGGAATTCTCAGGGAACCATGTAGACAGCAGGAAGGAAAAATCACTTTGGACTGCAGGTGGAATAACAACGAGCAAGGCTGACAGGTTGAACTGGACTGGACTGCTTTGGTTTGAACCAGTTTAAACTGGACTGTATGCACTCCACATGCATGCTTAGACCTCATGCAATTATATCGAACCCAGCAAATAGTGAAATAAAATGCCAGCTGATAATGCATTTGTTATGCATACAACCTCGTAAAGTACATTAGTGACTATGTCTTGTATATACATTACATTTGACATGACTCATTGATTCTGTAACAATTCAACTTTGTGTGGTCAGGAGAACTGTCAAATAGTTTGAGGCAAGATGTTAAAAGAGTACGCATTGGTTTTATTTTATTACATCTCATGGCCCTGCAGTGTCACTGCTGTCAAATGCAGTGCATGGTCCTCTGTAAAAGTCTGAAAGACTCACAGGAAATGGAAGGGGGATTACTTTCGAACTACTTTATATCAAAGGCAAAGATTAATGAGACAGAAAGTGCACAAACATCATTGATGAATGCAGGTGTAAGATGATGTGACTGGTAACTGCTCAGATCACTCTCTAACAGCATGGTTATTGGCCTTCAGAAGGGGTGTCAGAGTGAGGGATCATCATTGCAAGATAACAACAGATAAACGAGATTCATCTATGACAGCTTCTGGAAAGCAGTACCCACAGGGTCAGTTTCTGCAGTACTTTGCCTGCATGAGACAGCAATGTTTGGAATAGAAAAGTGTAGACCATTTTGCCGTGAAAGAAAAGGATTTGCTCCCTACTTTCCCTATTCGCCAGCACACCTACAACATTTTCCATTAAAACACAAAATAAGTGATCATCACAAAGCGATGGAATCCACTCACCCCTCGGACATCCATAGGTGAGAAGGATGACCATGGCATGGACGACAAGAATGTGCATTGTGGCTGACTCACCACTGGTCCACCTCAAAAAGACCTGGTCCTGAGACTCTGACTGTAACAAACAAAAAGAGACGAGTTTCACTCAAACTCTTCATAATCAACAGATTTTTTTCCTCTTTAGATGAAATATGTGCTTGGATGAGGACAAGATTTTATTCCTTTGTTTATCTTGTTGTGAAGTTTTAACCCATTCAGGACGAGTCCCGAGTATACTCGGGCAGGGGTTTATGGGAAATGCATGTTGCAGCGTAATCAGTCCGTCCTCAACGGGTTAATGTCATCTTTGAGCCTATGAAAACTCACTGGGAAAGAGCTGATCTTGTTTTCTCTTGACTTCTGCCATAGGCAGCAAAGAAATATCCCTCAATGGGATGCAAGGAAAAGACATGTGGGGAAAGCAAGAAAGGTAAAAACATTTCTACAATGATGACATATATCACATGAATAGTTTACTGAATAAGTTTGAATAGTTTACTGAATAATTTTCATATGAAACCTTGTTCAACTGGTTCTACATGAAATGAAGCCTCAGAAACACTGTCCGTCTTGATAGCAAATTCTCAATAGCAGGAAAATGGGGCATACACTGTAAAACTAGAATCATTCATGGCATGAAACTTTTGCGAATACTGGAGCTGACGGCCTTTTTCACTGCGTTCAACTTTTGTAAATTGCTACTGCATTCAATACACTGTGTAGACAAACACTTTGATGTGCATTTTACTCTTGCAATTCATGGGCTCCTCACAAAATTCAAAAAAGTTTCATGCACGCAAAAATTTACAGTTTCAGACTAGGGGAGGGTGGAGAGGAGGAACGGACGTTCAAGGTTCCGATTGATTGATTCCCTGCAGGGCTGCTCACCCATCTGTAACCCTCCTCCTCCTCAGTAGATTTGATGGCTTTGATGACATAACGACTGAAGATCCTCAGCATTGCAGCCAGAGTGTCGTCCGCTGCCTGGATCATACCCTCGTGTGGTAGGATACATGTCAACATTGTGGGACGCTCCACAATTAACTGCGCAATATCCTGGGGACACAGGTAATAAAGACCTCACTCATTAGATGAGAGTTGCATCCACGTGTGTCCAAATACAATGTGTGTTTGTAACTTCCTTGTTTTTCTTCACTGAATAGCTCTCACAAACATTTCCATTTGCAGAGTGCTTGGCAAGACTTCTACCCGCTGCAGTCTGCAAAACAGTGCTTCAGTCATGGCAGAGGCCACGGGTCACAGGATACCTAGATCTTTCAATATAACACCAGTCATCTGTGACCAAATTTTATATACTTCTTTCCTTTCTGCAGGAGATTGATCCTTGCAGTGGACACAAATGATTTCATAGCTCAGATCACTCTCTAACAGCATGGTTGTTGGCCTTCAGAAGGGGTGTCAGAGTGAGGGATCATCATTGCAGCTAGGCAAAGGGCTACATTTAAAAATGAAGCACGAAAAAAACCCACAAATTCTTGCTCTAAAATAATTGTGGCTGACTGATAAGTAAGTAAATTCCCATTTATTCTGTTTTCATAAAAAAGCATAACCTTCCTTTTACAGTTTTTATTAACTTATTCCATTGGAATATTCTCTCACACAGATGAAGGAGTATTCATATTGATGTGATGACCAAAACAAATATGTGAGTGGTCGTAGCAAAGCCTTCAGAAAGAAAAAGTTTGCAGTATGAGTCGACTACTGCTTTCTCACCTGGGCAAGGTCATTGAGATCAGCTGGCAATGCATGCTGGGACAGGAAGATGATGTAAGCACTGATGGCCAAGGGATCTGTGTCAATCTGACAGGCCTGGAAACATACAAACATTAATACAGAGTCAAGACCACATCTATATTCATCACTTTCACATAAACTTTTCATTTCTTCCTAATGCTGTCTATTTCTCAGTCCAGTACGAACTAATATCCTAGGATAAAAAGTTTGCTGATTCATCACAGAACACATCAGATCACATAAAAATAAGAAAATTCCATCACATACCATTGCCTATTTTATCAACAGAGAGCACTCAATTTGTAGTTTGATGATTTATTGAAACAACTAAATTCCTTTTTGTTTTTTCTTCTCTTACATATAAAAAGAACATAAAAATGTAGCATGAACTTTGAAACTAACTTTGTTACCTAGAGTCTAAACAGGGGTCGCTTCATATCAAGAGGAAGTTATGTTAATAACAATGGGATTCAAAAGAATAAGCAACAGCAAAACAGAAACAGATGTGTAAAATTTTGAGTAAATTTACAAAATTGACAAAATACAAATGAACCACCTGATCATTTACTATGAGAACTAATCACTGTATTCGTAACACAAACTTACCCTCTGCCTGTCACGGCAGATGTGAAGAAGCACAGAAACAGTGGTATACTTTGAGCTCAAACATGCAATGAAGTAACAGAAGGAACATCTACACACACCGAGACAAAACATGGGTTTGGACCACTATGCCTGACACTGGTTTGTAGGTAACTTTTGTATGTAGCACATATATTGTGGGGTTGTTATTTTCACAAATTCCGCAAGTAGGGTGCCATTTGCGAAATTAATAACAAGTGGAAACATTAACTCTGCTCTTGGCATTAATGCAATGTTACAGTGTAACATTTCTTTCTCCACTACTGTACTAACAATTGTGAATTTAACTACTGCCTAAAATGCCAGGAAGCCCAAATTCATGACAAACTACACTCTGTAAATATATGGTGCACTGCAAAACAAAATATTTTCGCAGCATGAAATTTTCGCAAATTGCCACTAGCATTCAATGCATACAGTCTAGAGAACTTTTGCTTGCATTTTAATTTTGCAAATCTTGGCTCTCGAAAAAATTCAAGAAATTAAAATGTATGCGAACATTCCTTGTTTAACAGTATACCATATAGGAGGTATTGTTTTAAGCATATACAACTGATGTTCTGTGGAGACTCACAGTGCTTGGTAAAATGGTGCTATGACCACACACTCATTGAGCTTGTCCTTACCTGTCTGAGTGCTGCTGTGGCCTGGCTCTTGACACACTCAAAGTTGGGGATGGCAGGCATATCTTGTAAGAGCCATTTGTGTGAGGGAATGAGACATTGGGATTCATTTGGCTCTTCCACTTCCATTACATCCTCCACTGATGTAGTGCTTAGCACCATTGAAAGTCCCTGCATTAAAGGTACATATGTAGATTAATATATACCGTATTATATCCAGGTATTTGACTGACTGATGTCGACACTCGAGAAGAACATTTGTAGAGCATCACTCATAGAGAGAAAACAACAACACTGTGTGGTTACATCCAAGGCAAAGTTGCTGTCTCCATGGGAATAAGCTTGGATATGAAATAATAATGAAGTTAGCATAGGTTTACTTGTTTCATTCATCCAAACAGTGAGTAATTCAAACAATATCATTACACACTGATTAGGCATAATAATCTTCTCTAAAACAGAGTTTGACTGAGTTCACCATATTTTGCGATCATCGAAAGGGCAAAATGTTACATGATCATGTTCAGAGCCTATTGCAGCCTAACTTGCACATTTTATGCAATTCCCCCCACTCTTCACCCCTTGAGTTTATTTCATTATGTGTATGAGACAGTCAGCTCCTTCCTGGCTAATGTGTTGAGTGCATTTTTAATCTTGCTCAAGAAAAACAGAACAATGCTGGGACATTTCCTTTTCATCTATTGATGAGTCAATGTAAAAACAACATTAGCCACCCCAAATCCACATAGCATAACAAAGAAATCAGAAAGCCAGTTTCATCGTAATGGCTCATCTGCAGGGGTGGGATACGGTGTGCTTGCGCTTGTTCTTGACAGAATTGCTTGATATGCTACTTGTGAATTTCCACATCAGTCTGAAGTTCTCAATCTAGAAGAGTAACACTGCTGTTAATGATTTTTTTCAAATACATTATACGCGATTTGTCCTATTCCAAAATCTACTGTACTTTACTGGTTAGTGATAATGTGAGAGTAAAGATTAGGGTTAGAGTTTGGGTTAGGGTTAGGATTAGGTTCAGGATTAGGATTAGGATTAGGGTCAGAGGGAGGGTCTGGGGTAATTGCCCAGAGGGTAATTGTCCTAGACCCAATATACAATATAAGAAACATGTGACAGAGAAGTTTGAAGTATGACCACAGTCAAGCATCCCACCTTTGCTGCTAAGTTGCGAGCAGACTGCTGCTGAGATGACAGTCTGGTCAGGAAGTAGCCCAAGACCTCTGAGGTGGTGATAGGGTCGGCCCTGGGATCAAAGACCAGTGACTTGAGGCGGGACAGGAGCTGCTCATGTTTGTGTACCTTCTACACACAGGACAATAGCAAGAGAGAGACAGAAAAAAACAACCAAACAAACTGTGCTTAAATACCACCCTTTCAGTTGTTGTTGTTGTTGGCTTTTTTTTTCAATTAGCCTTTTTTAAACATCATGGAAAGGTTTATATGGGCACACAAGTACCAAAGATTGCTTAAATCCTTTTGTGTGCTTTGAGTGCCTATTGGCACAGAAAACCTCATAGCCTTGTACATGCTGCCTAAAGTCCCTGGGTTAAGCATCCAAAATTCCTTTTCAGATGCTCTTTCAATCAAGTATAATTTCATATCCTGTAAAAGTAGATATTTTCGCACAAGTAATTGTTCACACTCTGTCAGGTAAGATGAATCTGCAGGTTTTTATTTTTGTGGACACAGGACATTAACTACTGGAACACATGGCATGCAAAAATATTCGCATGCAAAAATATTCGCATGCTTTTATTTTCACACTAGCTTCTGGTTGCACAAAAATTTCCACTTTTACAGAAGTGAATGACCCTTAGGCAAAACCTATGACAGGCAAATGAATAGATAAATGACTCTAGACTCTTTCTTAACTGTTGGACAATATGAACAGTTAATGGTCACTGCCTGGCCAGGGGCTAGATAATCATACATAAAGCTACTAGTGTGAGTGGAAGCACAGAGGCAGCATCCTCTAAAACTCCACCACCATATACTCACCTGTTTTGCCAGACTGCCCTCTCCCCCGTCTGCCCCCACTCCTTCCCGGTCTGCCTCCTGGTTGATCAGGAATTCACACAGACACTGAACAGGCAGGACGTCCAGCGACCCCTCCGCAGAATTGACCAGTTCAGCGAGCCAAGGCATTGACTGAGAAGTTCCCTGTCAGGGGAGACAAAGGCAAAATACCACACAAAGTCAGAATGGCTAAAGCAGTAGGAGCTACTGACTTGATGAACCGAAGAAGATTATGCACACATGCAAATGTGTCAGTCTCATAATGTGCTTGGGGACCTGCTCAAAAATGTTGACTGACCTCACTCTCCCTCTCACTTGACTTACTCATCCCATGGTTACTAACCTTCATGTTATAGACACAGCAAAACAAATGGTATTCAAATGTACAAATGCAGACCTGACTGTTTGATATATCAATCCCTCAAACAGCTAAAAGTTGGGTGGCTGCCCTGAGTGCACTCCAAACTCCACAAATAAATCTTTCCTCCACTGATGATCGGCTTCCCATTAATGAATGTGTCATTACATGAGGAAAAAAAGGTCCTTCAGTGACAATTTGAATAAATGCCAAATAAAAAATCAGATTGGTGCAAAACTGGACAAATGAGAGAAAAGTCATGACCTTTGGAATGTCAACTTACAATGGCAACCATTCAACACATTCAACAAAGTGTATGACGGTATTGGACTCAGTCTGTCAGTATTCGTCTCAACAATACAGGTTGTTATATGCTATAATGCTGTTTCATTTGGCACTTTTCTCTAAGATGTTTTGTCACTTGACGCTGCAACCTACAACATGGGAATGTCAAATGGCAGACCCACCTGGCTTTGGATGATGTCCAGAAGGAAATCTGGGTTCCTGCTCCTGCACAACATGTGGCCCAAGTGCAAGACCTTGTTATAATGCTGTAACTGGTCCAGGACCTGGATTGGTGGACGTCGAACTGGACCACTGTAGGGAACCCAGAACAATGGCTGGATTGTCAATAAAGCCTGACCAGTCGAAAATGCTCCTTGATTACAGTGGCTACTTGCAGTTTTCTCACACAGGTGACAAACAATGTGATCAAGATAACACAGACATCTCATCTGTCCATCTTGGTCAGTGGTGTATTGTGGTCACTTAACTCTCACAAACTAGCTAAGACTACTGGACAGTGCTCTAGACCACTGTTGGAGCTCAATCACCTTTATACTGCCAAAGTGTAGCATAAACGGTTTGAAGAAACAAACATGAGGACATTATGCTATGGCTCAGCAGCACTGAGCTGTATGAACACTTATTTCATCACTCAAATGGCTTCTGTCCTACAGCACTTTGTGCAAAATCCAACATAGAAAGCATGTCCAAGAACACTGCTCTCCTGCATGACATAATGCAAGGGTGAGTTCGAGCGCTCTCCTAAAGCAAACCGTACCATACCATATCCGCATCAGAGGAGCGCTCAAACGCTCCTAAAGTGTACCATACCGTACTGTAACGAGCCTAAAGTGGACCACTTCCCGATGAGCTCCAAAAGCACATCAAAAAAGTACCAAAAGATTGCATGTGAGAATGCATGTATCAGGCGCATACGTCATAATGCAAAGAATTCATTCTCTTTGTTCGGGACAGCTGTAAGTAGTTCAAGCGCCAGGTGAATGACCCTCTTGCTACAAACTATGTGACCTTTTCTAAAAATAGCTCATGAGGTACGCTTTCTCAACAGAGCTTTCAAACGCTTCAAATCTGGCACAGTTCGGTACGGTAAGCTTTGGTTCAGTTTGCTTTGGTTTGCTTTCGAGTGCTCGAATGCACCCCAAGACTTACTGAAAATTCATGACCAACAATTACAAAAGAAGCTGAGGATTTTCTTTTCTTTAAGTTAGGATATTGAATACCAATCTGTATTTGGACAGAACTAAAGTAATTGTTTGAACTCTGAATGATACCCACATTATGTCACTGCCCCCTAACACACACACACATACACACAGATAGAGACACAGACACAACCACAAATGACCAATGTTCCTCATGGAGGAAGCCTTACGTTGGATCCATCCTCATGAGCTGGGACAGAAGCAGACTGTTGTTCTCCATGATCTGGACATGGGCAAGGTGGTTCTCAAACTCCAGGATAGACTGCTTCTCAAGCTGACACACCTACACATTGCAGACAAGAACAAAGATAGACTGGGTTGGATACAATGGTAAGGTCAGAATGAGGCAATTCGCATACAACAAATAAAAAAGAAGGGGAGTCAGTTTCTATGCACTACACATGTATCTGCTAATCCAAAATTCATCAGTCTTAACAAGGAAGACTTCTCCAACAGAATCATTCACATCACATTATTCTCTCAGGGCTGTCAACATTCATCTGCCAAAATAAAGGAGATTCAAGAGAGCAATATGGGTGATGCTTGTACAGTATGCTACATAACATGCAACCTAATGGGCAAAACTAATTCTTTAATCAGGGAGGTTTTTGTATTCTCTTATCTGCACATAAAGAAATACTGAAGTTTTCAGGAAGTTTCCTGCTGAATCAGGGATACATGGCAGCTCTGTAATTTCTGCTTTCATTGTACAACCCACTTCACAAAAGTCTGTCACCTACGGGTTATAAATAAGAAGAAATGGGAAGTATACCATTCAAGTAAGGATGAGTTCAAAGGTACAAGACAACATAATGAGCACCATCTCTGACTTACACCAGGGATGCCAACATCCACACATCAAAATAACAGAGGTTTCAAAATGCTAACATGGAAATACTTGCTTTGTTACAAGAAGTTTACAGATGGATAAAAATTGCACATAAGGGAGACTTCAAAAATCTTTTATCTGGATGTGAAGAGATGAGTGATTTTTCAGGGAGCTTCCCACAGAATCAAGGAGACTGTACAGCTCTTCTTCACTCACCTGCAGCTCCAGATTTTTCAGCTCCTCTGTTGACTTCTCATCCTTGGACAACATGGATGGTGGAAATGTGAAATTGCTGAAAAAGATAATCATTATTTCAAATATTACTGATTGAATAAAAGACCCGTATCTTCCCAGCACATCTCACTGATTCAGTACACCAATACTATCTCATGAGACAAAGATATTTAATTTAAAAGAAAATTACTGCTCTTCTGCAGGGGTATACTCTGATAAAATCATCAAGTCTCAAAACTCCGATAAATTCATCAAGTCTCAAAAGTGCAAAGATTCTAGACATAAGATTTCATAGATCAACACTTACTTTGTCATAACCATCTCCATAAAGTATTTGAGCATTGGATATTTCTCCCAGGCGGCAGAACCTGTCATTAAAGAAGAATAAAAATCACACATAATCTCAATCACTCACAAGATCGGCACATTCACTTTAAAAAAGGGTCATCTATGTGTGAATCATACACATCATGCATCGAGATCTTCACTTGTGTTGTATGTGACATCTGTCTACTTCTATTTTGTTAGCAGAATCATCATCTTTATGACTCAATAAGGATAAAGAGACATCTGAAATGTGAATCAATTACAATGTAATTCATCACTCATCCAGGTTTTATCCCACTTTACTGATCTATTTCTACAGACACAGTTCAATATTTGATTGAAAATCATATATCTAACCAATACAAATGATCACAAAAATAAAGTTGAAAATCAATTGCAAGTACCGGTAATCAAAACCGACAAATCCTCCATGTGCTACAACAATTCCTACAAAATTACTGAACATCATTAGCTGAAATAATAGAGGACGAATAATGTTCACATTGTCACCTGCCTTGGAGCATTCTCTCTCAATCCTAAACACTCTTGTGAAGACAAGCTGCACAATTCGGCACAAAAATCACTTTGATCCATGCAAGGGTGTCTTACACACATTTTTCACATATCTATCTTCGTAATCATTCAAATGTCCCAGTGTCTCTTTTCTGGCTCAGTTTGTACGAGCATGAGTGCCACAGAGTAAATGAGAAAACAAACACTCTGCAAAGAGTTCTTACCAATGTTGGCTGGATTAAAAGCTGCTAGGATGAGGAGTAGGATCCAACCCTTCCAGTACAGGTTTGCAATGGCTAGGTTGGGAGCTTGATAGCTGTGGATATGACGAGAACACTGTGCCTCATAGACCGAGTTCAACTAACAACCAACCAACCAAACTCATTCCTTTAATATCAGCTAGCCCAACACAACAAATATTTAATACGCATGACCGTAAGGTGTCAGAATATTGCAAAATGACTGCTGTAGTTCTCTTTTTACTTCACATAACATATGTACATAATTATCTTGTACATTAGGATTGATTTACCTATTTAGATACATCATAAAGTCATCGAATCATTTATGCCGTCAATTGAGAACGTATTCCATTGATCCATTTTCCATCCTTAAAGGGATCGTATAGTTTTGGTTGAGACCTAATTTCAGGTTTCTTACATTTTTTTGGTGAGATAATGAGAAACCTCTTATGAAATATGAAAGAGCATGTAATTCTATGAGGAATTCACGTTTATTAGATGAAAATTGGTTTTGAAATGGCTGAGATATCAAAAAAAAAGAGTGATTCCAATAAAGTGTGGGACCCACACTTTATTACAATCGCTTTGTTTTACTTTTTTTTTATGTTTCAGTCATTCCAAACCCGATTTTTATCAAATAAACTTTGAATCCCTCTTAAAATAGTATGCCCTGTACTATATCATAAGTGTTTTCTTGTTGTCTCGCAAAAAGTTAAAAGCCCAATTCTCATCACCCCCAATACTGTACCATCCCTTTAAGCTAAAGGACACCCCTTCTACACACTTTGCACACCTACCCCTGAGGCAAAGTGATGTTTTCTGGATGATGGTAAACACAGGAGTTCATCACGATGTCTATCAGTTCATTCCGCTCCACCTTCAGGACAAGGAAATCTAAGGAGACAAGAAGAAACAAAAACTAAGTACATGACAGAAGCCTAGTCCAATGACATCACACATAAGCCTGTCACATATCCCTTGCTTAAATACTATCATATTTTGGATTCAAAATTTATCTTCTAGTGCTTGGTTGAAAGAGCTTCACATGATTATAGGTATTTTCAGCTATGTCAGAATGTTGGCAGGTTTTACACTCCATGGAGTACTATTTGCAAAATGACATTACTTCCGTTGGTGCCTCAGTGCATCGAAAAGAACTATTCACTTCAGGGCTGCACCTCAGGTCACCTCTGCCCATAGTTTTAACCAAAAACTCTCAAGGCAAAGTATATTTGTATACTGTTGTGCACATCCAAAACCACAGCAGTGAGGTCTCATGTTTTGGAGAAGGTGATCTTTGGCTCCAGAGGACAGTGACTACCAACACAGACATTGCCACACAATTTGGACCATTATCCCTTTACAGCAAACATCATATCCCATTCCTACATCAGCTGTGCATGGGTAGACAGACATGCTACTAGGTGTAAAAAGTTCCATGGCAGTAATTGAGAAATTTACTCAAGAATGTGGCAATTACTAGATATTCATCCCATGGTTTACTTTTCTGATTTGGCTTTAGGGCTTGCAAGTTCTATTTCAAATATGTCATATGAATTGCACCTTCTGCATGGAGCACAGCAGCTCGTTTGACCAGTTTGTCCACGAGGTCCAGTGCCTCCCCCGCAGCGAGTGGAATGGTCCTCTCCAGGCCCATGACCAGCAGGCGCATGAGTGTGTCTTCCTGCACAGGCACTTCTGACAATAGGGAGAGCAGGAGGCTGCAGAGTGGAGGGACGGTGGCACGAGAAAACTACTGTTATCACATAAGCCTATTGCGCTTTACTATACAAGTAAAACTGACTGATAAGACTGACTGAAATAGGTTTTACAGTGATATTTCATCATGTACTGACATTAGACATCTATGATAATTCAGGCAATAGCAACTGTTCTAATGGTGAACAAACCTACTATAATTCTCAACAGTTTCATGGTAAATGTGACATCTTAATCCTCTTTTTTTTTCTTTTTCTTTTTTTTTAGTTACAACTGCTCCATATAACTCCATACAACAATCATCATGGAACAAGGAGAAAGATTGTTAATCTTGTACACTTGTGCTCTGTACCCGGTGTTTCTCAGCTACCAAAACAACCACGGGCACAGGCATTTAAGCATATGAATTACTTCACAAAACTGCAAAAGTGGATATTTTTGCACACAGCTGGGCAAAATGAGTTTCACATGTTTTTAATTTCGCAGAATCAAAACATCAACTACTGGAACACATGACAAGCAAAGATATTTGCGTGCCTTTATTTTCGTGCAAGTTTCAACAATGCAAAAATTTCCACTTATACAGTACACTAACAGGCTGTCATGAGTCAATCTTACCCTCTGTCTGTTTCTGGTGGCCAGTTGTCCTTGCTACAGTACACCTCATGCGACTCCAAGAAAAGCATTTTCTGTATGCTAGGGTTAAAGGGAAACAACACCAAATAAGTCACAAGAAACAATTCATAATGTTTGTTTGGATTCTACAAACAGGGAGAAAGCAGTTTTACTCCAGAACAGACACACAGCTACTATCAAGCATATGAAGACCATGACATTTCATGTATCAAAATAAAGACGTATCAATTAAAGAGCCTTGCATATTGTGATATAGAGGACCAAGATGTAGAAAATACTATGGAATTAGTGTAAACTGTCCTAAAGAAGAAGAAAAAGAAGGCAGAGTGAAAGAATGAGGGGTAGAATTATAGGAAGGAGGATGAAGAGGAAAAGGTTAAAAAGGAACAGAGAGGGAAAATTATGACACATTATTCTTCAGGAAGTCTTTGCTAGTTGCCTCTCCAAACATGATAAACATTATTCACACAAATCAGTCTGTACACTCACACTTTGTTCAGCTCTCCATTGGAAAAGGTGAACATCTTGATTGCTATCGTGTGAATCCACCACACACAGTCTCTCTGTGTTACAGAAACCTGAGCCTGGAAACTCCTCAGAGATTCAATGTCTGCCGCTAAGGGGGCGGGGACAACAACAGCAGACAAACAAATGAAAACAAGTCCATTTTAAACACAATTCTTGCATCTCTGTATTCATTCTTCACTGGTAAAAACATTAATGTATACACTACAAATTTCCCCTTGTATGTGGAACTAATGAAAAATACATCTTTTTTTTTTAAACAGAGATTTAAAGCAATTAACTTGATGAAATTAGAAATTGAGTAATTTCTTTAAATTAGTGAAGTCTTCAGACACAATGTGAATGATGACTTTTCAGACTTTGGCTTTGACTTAAAAATTGATTCTAGATCCTTTCCCTTTTTTGAGACTTCCATTATCAGACTTGTGAGTTACCTTATTATGCATGCTTTATCATAAAAAATAAGTTTGATTAATAACATCCATGCTTTATGTTCCTAAGATGGTAAAAAATAGTTACACATTGAAATATGCACATACCTCTACAAAATGAGAGGCCATTACCTGCTTTGTATGCTACAATCACATAGCAGATGATGTGAGAATTTTGTGCAAATTAAGGACTTACAACTTTAGTTTAAAAAAATGCGGAATGACTTCCATCAGTACTTAACAACCCCAAACTCATTGCCACTTTGTGAGGAAATGTTGAAGATATTTTCAAGAAATATGGAATGCAAGTGAAACTGGACATATCATACATGATGTCATATGATAGCAGGATCAATGTAATGGTTGCCATTGTAGTCTATCTTTATATTATTGGAGACTATCTGAAGCATACATTTCTATGTATGAAAGAATGTTACCTTTTCTCTCCCCTCTTGTGTACGCAGCCACTACCTCTCTGACTTGTGGTGTGACACTGAGAAGTGAGGCCAGGCAGATCAGATCACAAAGTGAAGCAAACATGCGCTCCTGAGGTATCAATCAGAGTACACAGGTATACACATAAACAGGGGAAATGTATCATTGGCTTCAGAAGGAATGAAACCAGATTGACCACAAAAACCTAGGTATAATTTCTAATACATCATGGAAACCTGAGTCATACATCCTTTTGGGCACGTTTTGTTGTTTTACCTTGAAAGGTGGAATCAATATGCCAAAGACTCAGTCCTTCATATATCATAATTTATACCTTTGAAGAACTGACATCAATTTCAACTTCTCACAAAATAAGCCCTTTCTAAGAGCTAGGTGATCAGTACAACTAACTCTATGGCATCCACATGTTTCAACAAAGCCTAAAATCAGTCTTGTTGAGATGTAGATCAAAGAATGGCTTCTCAAAATGAACCCATTCCAAACCCAAACTTTTATGATATATGACTGATTAACGGCAGCTATGAATTTGGGACACTTGTCATTCACGTTCAAGGCAGGATCATCATGGATGCAGATTTGTCACTTACTTCCTTTTGGCTAAAGTAGGGCAGATTTATCTACTTTTATGAATTTTACATGGACAGAGTCTTTTTGGATAGCTATTTAGAAATTCATTGTAAGAATAAAAAAATTAACAAATTTGAAAGCCTTACCTTGAGTGTCTTATCGAGGTCAGTGAACTGCCGGTCAGTTCTCTCTGTCATCAGGCCTCGGCAAAATGCTAAGAAGTCTACGTCATACCGAAGGGACTTGACAATTTCCCTGAACAGCGGCCTCAGAGCTCGCAGATAGTCATCGCGGTTCATGAGAAGGTCTTGGAATACTGAAGCAAGGAACTAGAAAAATAGACATAACATGGAGACGAAATGAAGACAAACTGAAAACAGTGTATGTTCCATGTATGTATGTATGTAAGAATTGCCAAGAGAACTAACGAAATTTGTTATAGGTCATCCTAATATGATGACTCATATGACACATTTAAATCTCAATAAATCGTTTGACAACTGGTTTCCCCACATTCAATTACTTAAAGACCTGGTAGTGTGGGGATACCATGGAGTGGGATGGCTGGCCCAACTCGGATATATTTCAGAGTCCCCAAAATGAATTGTGTGCAGCTATATTACTGATCTCTGTGTAAGTACACAGCCAAAGAATCTTGACTGGAGTCAACTGCTACTGATGAGTGTAAGCTTCAATGCACACATTCACTGACTGGTTTTACGAGTGTACCCTGATGGGCAGCGAATGAATCGAGCCACCCATGAATCCTATGCTACCAGGTCTTTGATTTAAAGAAAGTTTACTAATTCTCATTAGAAAGCAAATTCTGATGCTCATAAGGAAACTGCTATCCTGAAGACTTTATTAAAATCAAACTTACATTGAATTGTCTCACGGATTATCAGAAGAATCACATTGTGTTAACGCATTTACAGCCACAAAACTGGCAAGAGCCTACACAGCACACAGTAATTGGCCTGACAGCAAATTTCACAGGCCTGTGGCACACAGATCAGTGTGTCTGGTACAGTGCACGCCTGTTATAATGAACATGGTTATAACAAATTCTGGTTAAAATGAAATAAAAATTCAGGCTGCAACATTATCCTCTCTTTGTTTTTTAATGTTTATTTGTTTGGTTATGATGAAATTTCGATATAACGAAAGAAAACTGCTGGTCCCAGGGACTTCGTTATAATGGGAGTCCACGGTAGTCTAATATCATTGTTACTGACAAGTGTTCAGAGCACTACAGACAAAGGTTCATGGTATGCCTTACCTTGGCTGATGACTCTGGGGAATGCTGGAACAGGGCACCAAGAAGTGCCATATTGTTAGGGTTGCGGGCATTTGAAAGTTCATTGTAGATCACATGCTTCAACACAGTGGGCAGATTCTCTTTATGCTGGCTCAGTAGCTCTCTGTGGTTGGAAAGAAGAGAGGAAAAATGCCACATCATCACAAGTTTGCACATCCTCCAATGTTCTTAAGGAAAGGTTAACATTGTCATTTGAGAAACAGAACGAGTTTTAACTTCATACCTTCATCACAGAGCCTGTTTGGTTCCTATCTGATAGTACATGTTACCGCACACCTCTTTTAGCTACACTTTCGTATCCAAAATATAGCTTTCTACAGAGATACTGAATATTCACCACAACTTTTTCCACAATTCTATAGAGATGAATTTCACGACAGCAACATTGTCAGCAAATATGAAATTGCAACAATGGAACAAGGTGTTAACCACACCTCTACTATTAGCCCGTCTGCCAAATGGTTACATTAAAAACAAACTCGACCAGTCATGTGACCTGTACAGAGTGTTCCACTCACTTCATACTCATGAGGTAGTGGTTGATGAGAGGTTTGGTCTTGAGGCGAATTTTGATCAGATGACCTATGACCTCAACGTCTTCCTGACTGTGGGTGCAGCAGTTGACACAGGTTGAGACTAGGAGCTCCTGGGCTGCTCTGGTCAGCTGCATGATTTGTTTTGTTTGGGAAAAGATGACACAAATACATAGATTAACAGAAAAATACATCACACACATCCTGCTAAGACATTGGCACTAGATCATGCACACTATGGAGACACAAAAACACATTTGGATATATGCATATTACATTTCCACAGATGATATTCTTGAGATGTTACGAATATATTCTGCTGATCTTCACAGGAAGCCGAGTTTGATAACCTTTGACTGTAAAATAGCACAAGTCAGAATGTAACAAAACTAGCAAAAGCAGACATGGGTTGTGCATAACAGTTTTCAAGGTAAGCATGTACATGGTTGCCTAGATTAGTCTTCAACAGAATCATCAAATCAACAACAACCAAAAATACCACACATACAAGGTGTACATCAAGGCACTCTCGTCATGTCCGCACTGAAATGCTTACCAAAATGCAAGAAACAGTACCTTAGGGTTCTGCAGCCACATCTCCAGGCGCTGGGACACCAGCAAACGCACTTCACTGAAGCCACAGGTGGCCGAAAGTAGCTTGAGGAGGTTCCTTGGTGTGTCCATCCCCTGTCTTCGGGTCAGCTGCTCTCGGACAAAGGCCACCACATCCTTTTCTATCTCATTCTTCAGGAGGCTATACCTGTATATCAGCAACAGCCATGAGAAGTTAAGAGTAGGGAGACGGTTCTTCCCATTGTACAAAGTTGTTCCATACATGTCATGAACACAAATACCTTAGCTACAAATTATTTACACACTGCTTGCAAAATTTAATTTTTGGATAATTGTGACGGTATGACAAACACATAATTTGTGATTTGGAGCAAACAAGTAATGTCATCAAATATCAATTTTCCTATTGCCTATTGTGATTAAGCAAGACTAATCAGGACAGTCACAAAGCTGAAAGTAAAGGATTAAAATAACTCCCAAGGATTTTTCTTTTCAAAAACATTGAAACATTACAGAGGTTATAACAGCATAGTATAAAGGTACTCCATGTTGTACAGTTACCAGTCAGAAGGTTCTGCTTGCTATTCCTTAGGGCAAAAAGGACAGCCAGAGTACAAGAAAACAAACAGAAACGTTTTCCTATACAAGATAAAGACCTGGATTTCATTTTAAATCTTCCCAAACTAATAGCCCCCACACAAGCCCCATACAGTGCTACCAGTAATTGAATTTAAGCATTGTAAGGATTTGCTGCAAAATCCAAGCAATTTTCCAGAACTACTTGACATTTTTTTAAAAAAAGTCAAATTTTCTAAGACCCCTGCATGTTGCTCCTTACTTTTGCTTTGCTGCATATTGAATATACAGTGGACTCCTGTTATAACGAAGTCCTCAGGACCCATAGACTGCTTTTGTTAAAACGAACAAATAATCTAAAACACATAGAGCCAATAATTTTGTGACCTGGATTTTTATTTCATAGTAACCAGAATTTCTTTATAACTGTGTTCGTTATAACAGAAGCGCACTGTATGCCAATGAACCAGTCAGTGACCTTTCGGTCTTGATATCTTCTTGCACAATTCACTACAGACGAAGTGCAGGAGGTAAAATTTGCCAACAGTAACAAAGACATAATGTCACAAAGCTATCCTTTGCTATGGTACTGCATGTCATGCTGCTTTGTTGATCCTACCTTGGCGTGGTTTCATGTGACTCTAACCCTAAGTCTCCTTCCTCGGACCCTAGGGTGGGGGTGGAGGACTGGCTTCCATCATCATCTCGGCTTGGACTCCCACCTGGCCATAGAGAAAGAGGACAGACAGCACTGAGGCTATATCACACAACCTTTCACATATCCCTACACTCACATATTTTCATTGATATGATGTCTGTGCATGGTTCAAACATTCAGTTGTTTCTCACATTTTGAGTTAAACCAAAAAAGTCATTGAATGACACACTCTAAAACTACACTCTAAAACATAACACAAAGACAAGGGCATTTGCCTGGTCATCCAGCATGACTTTCATGGTATACCTTGAAAAGTTTCATAATCATTCAAAGCAACCTTCCTTAATAACATACAGTTATGTACAAGAGAACAGGAAAATTAAATGCTCCTGAAACTTTTTGAAGACGATTTATGATGATAGAACATTATATCATATTGGAGATGGTACAACTGAGGATATATCTAATTCCAAGACCTTGTATTTACCAAAACTTTGGTACAACCAGGTCTTTTGGTTCCAGGGGATTAAATCTTCACACAACTGTGAAAAAGGACAATTTCTGCAAGGCAATTACCAACATGTTAAAAAAAAGGTATTTGATCTTTCAGATCTTTGACATCTTTTGGCTAAACAGCAAGTAACCAATATCTGTCATCCTCACCTTTGCCATTATATGACTTTTATATTTTAACTCTCAATGTGAGCTAGGCACAATACAATGAACACAAAACACCTATTGTTTAAAAGAATTAATGGGCCAAAGGAACAGTTCAATATTGATATCACACACTGTGAGAAATATGCTTAGACGAAACGATGTGTCATGACTAAAATGGTACCTGATTTATTCACACTACGCAAAGAAGGATGTTTGCAATATGAGCATGAAAGCAAATTCAAAGGACAGGAAATGGAATACCACTATACCAAATTTGTTTTCCCCCAGCAATATCTCCCATGTGAGGCAAAGAGAGGGTCTAGAAAAGTTCTAGCAACTGACTCTGATATCGCCATGGTTACTATCTTAGCTCTTGCAATACCCATATAAGTCAGTTTGAGTGTGTAGTGACTCACTGCCAGACATGTCTGTCAAGCTGCCCCTCAGGGGATCAGTAGCCAGCTGAAGGTGAGGGGATGCCTGCTTGGTACCAAATGCTGTCTGGAGGTTGGTCACAAACTCCTTGCAGTAAGGGTGGTCCACCCACACCCTCTCCCCATGGGCATCCTCGAGGTAAACCTGAACACAAAGCGAGATTTGTGGTTATTTGCAGTGGCAGTCATAAGTCATAGACCAATTAATACTTACATGAGAACTAATTCTTTAAGAAATCATTTCTCCTAGGGGGAATATCAAAGCACCAATGCAATTGAAAAATGCATCAGTTGTGCTTTGACCCTCTTCACCATGGAGATTATGCTATGGAGTGTGTAACTGTGAAACAGGCAATCAGTTCTGAATTATCACATAAGATTTAACTTTCACTTTAGTCTTTGGCAAACTTTAGTTTGACATAAAACCAAGACAAATAACATTTACAAAAAATGTGAGGCAGCTGCCATAATGGACTAGACTCATCATTGTTTTCAAAGTACCTTTGCAATGACATTCTTGCTTCATCTTCACACATTTGATTATGACTGTCAAAAAGACAATGAAAACATTACAAGGCTTCACTGAACCATGCATATACATGAGATTATATCACAACACTTGTATGTTTTACTGGAAATACATTTTCAGGTAACATAATGACCGAAGCGTGCATCATTGTGGACATACATGTACATCACACTCAGCTCCAACCGCTTGCTCACCTTTACAAAGGAATCAGGCCAATTGTGCTCATACACGAAGGCATGCATCAGCAGGTTGCAGGCCATAACAGACACTAGGGGATTTCCCTTGCTCTTGAAACTCATCCCAATGTCTCTCTTCAGCAAGGAGCATGTTGCCTAGAAGTCAATGCATCAAGAAAATACAGTATACCCAGTAAAGTATTACATTCTATGCCTTCACACCATAGGATTCCCAGAAGATCAGACATGATGAAATTAACCAAAGGTCAAGGACCTCTGATTGATTGGGTTAAGAGGATGTCACACTATTCTGTAAAGGCACCTAACAGGACTGCCTGTGGTAAAACTTTCAACAAATCCATGAATACAAACACACTCACACATATTTTTACATATCTGCACAGCATAAAGCTTTGACATCCAAAGGATCGGTGACTTATTAGTATCATTGCAGTCATATTTCATCTAACAAATGGTTCTATGAAGAATAATGTACAAATACTGTATACGCTGTTATTTTCGCGTACAGATATTTTCACGAAATGACGAGGTCATTGACATTTTTGCGAGATGTTGTTTTAACGAATCGACACCAACGCTTTCGTTAATGCTCTATTAACAAAGCGCATGGAGAAATATTCGCGTGTTGTTAAATTCGCTATCCACCTGTGATTCGCAAAATTCGCGAAAATTAAACCCTCGCGAAAATAACAGCGTATACAGTAATGGTAGTGATGAATTCCAGGGTCTGTAACTGATCCTTTTGCTAAGAATGGTTTAAGAAAATTTCAAAGGCTAGTTGACCTTTGAATACAACACTCCAAGACTATAACACAGCGCTCAGTTATAATAGCTGTGAAGGTAAGGAGGAAAACATGACACTGATGCATCTTTTTGAACTGACAATCATACTTTCAGTCTTACCTCAATGACACTCGGCGAATCAAAAAACATCGGTTTGACTTTTACAAGGTACATCAATCCCAGGTACAAAGCAGGCGACGGCTTTGCTCGTACTGACTTCAAACTCAAGAGGGCGCCACACAAGATTTTGTCAATGCTCTCATCATCATCTGCATCATCGGCAGCTAAAACACGATCAACCAGATCTTTGGGTTGCACTGCATCAAGAGCAAAAGGAGATCACAAATGTGGTGTATTGCTATTTACTTTCATCTCAGCGAGTATTGACTACTTTAAAAAAAATATCATGATTCCAAGGAAGATTTTTGATACCTGAAAACCATTAGCTGATCGACACTCCATGTCAAGTGTGGGAAACAAATATGTAAAATTTTTATATTCAGAGCTGAGCACAAAGTTGAACTTACCCTCAATTGTTTTGATCCCAGGTTTGTGCACTGCACTGGACGTAGCTCTACCAGTCTCTGGCCCTGCCCTGCCCAGAGGCGTGAGTCCCATCAGTTTTGTCTTTGGAGGAATGACGTGACTTGGCACTGGGGCATTTGCCACTCTCTTGCGGTCTCCATAATGCGACGAAGAGGGTTTGGCTTCAGAGTCAGGCCGTCCTTTGCTTCCCAGAGGTATGATGTTACCTGGCAGTGGAAGACCTATGAAACAAAATCATCAAGTAAATTTAATTTGAGGTCTTTTGAAAACTTTGTTGGGACTGCTTGTAACACAAAGCTATAATTCTTCTTCTTCTTCTTCTTCTTCTAGTGAAGTCTGCTTCCTTCAATTAAATTTTAGCTGAAGATTCTTGCAGACCAGATCTAATTCCCTCTAACTCAGATAACTGTGCAAGACTTGTTGAGACTGTTTAAGTGTAAGTGTATGATACGGTACTAACCTATGAATTCTGTTTTAAACAGAATGGAAAGGGGCCAGGGTAAATTCTATCCATCTCCTTACTTGTAAAAATTTACATATCTGGCCTTCTCGATCTCGCAACCAGGGGCCAAGAACTAGACTTAAGTAAGAAGTCGAGAAGAGGAGATCTCATCAAAAGTCAAATTTCGCTTTCTCGAGCCCAAGCCAAAAAAAAAAAGAAAAAAAAAGCACAACACAAGGAGGTTGAGAAGACAACGAATTATCTCGACTTGCTAGCAGCATTTGCAAGCTTTATAAAGGCAAAACTAGTGCTAAGTAAAGCACATATGCATACTTGTAAGAAGAGGCATGCATAATAGAATTAGATCGTTGATGTTCTTCAGTCCCGACAAATACATGCATGCATTATATGCTGGCAATGCCTGCCGCCCGACCAAGCGAGATCGAGAACAGCCATACCTCATCACGCACGAGTACGTAACCCCATGAACCCACTCTCTCGTAAGTTGTTTTGCCAGTCTGCCAAAGGCGAAAGCACGCGCACGCGACTTGATGAGAGCGAAAGCTAACGTTCACAGTATGCTACGTTTATACACGAATACTTGATTGATGCTATTTGCGATATTTACCTCTTCTGATCGGAGGCTTTCTTGGAGGAAGTTTTCCTCGGTCCATCGTTCAAATCGCTCACATTAATCTAATTTATCGTAAATACTTGCTACATTTCACAGTTTTCAGCTCCGCGTACTCCATGCACTTAGGCGCCTGCTGCATATGCACCTACGTACTTTGCCGTGTGAGGGCAGCAAAGCAACCCGCTCTGAGATAACGTGTAAAGTAAGTGGTCACCTGCATGCAGTACTACAGTACCAGACCGTGGAATACTCGACCGCAGACCTAGGTTACACGAAAGATTACGGTACGTCTTTCCAGGGAGGTGAGACATTCACCTTCCTGGTCTTTTCAAGGAGGTTTAAGAGATCAGAGTTCCAACTGGCAGTAATTATTCAAGCAGCTGCCATTTTTCTATTGATGCACAAAAGAATTCCACAGGTGCATTTGTGCCTTTTGATGATCAGAGTTCCATGCCGCCGTCTTTTGGAGCAATCGTCTATTCTGCTTGTTTATTTGTCAAATAGAATGAACGTTCAACCTCTTAATGATAAAGCATATTATTATGAAACAAAAGTAAATCCCTTCTAAGATTATGTGCAAAAATGTAAACCTGAGCTGTATGTCGTGAAAACTGTACTCTCACTACAAAGCCGATTTTATCATCACTGGCTTTCCGATCGCTTCCGACAAAATTAATGAAACTGATATGTTATTTCCGAGTATTATAGTCCTTTATTCATTTATTTGTTAGATTCGTGTAAAGTCATGTAAAAACGAGTAATTTTTATTTTCATTTCATCAATTTTTGTACAATTTTTATTTGCACATCCCCGTGCCTGTACTATAAATGTGCCGCTTGTTTTCTAAGAAGGGACGGCAAAAAGCAATTAACATCATAAAGACATAATTATCTTCCTTTGAGAGTGACGAGTCATGATGCAATGCCACAATGAATCATATTGTCTTCCTATCTGTGAGGCAGCTCCAGTTTAGCACTGAGTGGCGGTATGAAACATGGGATCAAAGGGAATGAGACTGTGAATTGTTACTCCATTTCTCAAACCTCCTTGGTCTTTTGGGTTTCATTTCAAAGTAGACCAACTAGTACATTATCACTTCAGCACTGAAATTTGCCGGGATTCCCAAAGAGATCAAAGGGTACACATGAAGGTTATGTAACTGGTTTGTTATAAAGATAGATTTATGGTCACTCAAAATCTTTTTCCCCCTTCGGAATCCACGAATAAACACAAAAATAATTAATGACGTAGGGGTCTATAGTCCCCTAAATTTAAAAGAAAGTTTGTCTATTATATTTTTTATTAATATCAAATCGAGATGTATTCTTTTGAGAGATACCCCCTCATCAGCCATGCCCATTAGTGTTTAGTAACATGCTTGTAAGGCTGTGGGTTGTGTTTTTTTTTAGTATCTTTTTCAAAATTTGTTTTAGTGTTGGGGTGATTCCATATAGGGGTCTGCCTCATTTACTTTGTTTGCAAATGTGAGATTGATAGGGCCGACATAAAGTGAGGCGTGGTCTCTGTTTACACGGCAGGCAGATTAAAATAGGTAGATTCATTGCACATTGCAATGGCGCTCTTTATCATCACTCTGAAATTCTATTGCTGACAAGAATCAACTATAGTTCTATAAATTATCCGCAAGGTTGATATTAAGGCCGTGTCACACCAGCCTTGCGTGCGACTTGCAAAGAACAATTTTGACTACCCGGAGGCGTTTTTTTTTTTTTTTTTTTTAAGACGGCACAGATTGGGGCATGGCGCGTGTTGTAGATATCCACACATGACAGTACCTAGCATGTATTTCAAAAGTAGTCGCCCGGAGGTGCGCACGCATAATATTATTTTTTTACCCGCAACCGTGTTTAGGCCCTGTTACACCTTTCCGGGCAAGCTACTCGGGCTTGTTACGTGTAGGGATTTTCTAGCATACCGGACATTCCTGAGGGCGGAAAAGGATTTGTGCGAGTCAGCGCATGTGTCTTACTTGCTGGACGCGTTTGCGAGTATACTGTGTGACCTTTGTACCAGTCGCGTGGAGGCTGACAACTTAGTGAAGGAATTCCTCTAATGGAATGGCTGAAATCTCACAGAATTTCATTATCTTGGCTGCATACGGGACTGCGAAGTACCTGCGTGGGAATTGCCTGGGAAGTACTGCCGCTAAGGGCCATCTCATACTGGCGTTCTGCGTGGACCTCTACGGGCATTCCCGCGACTCACCCGGAAAAAGTTTTGGTCATGCTCAAAACTTGGCTGCGGTTAAATCGGACTTGCGTGAGCACCTCCGGGCAACTACGCGCTAGATACTGTCAGGTGCGGACCAACTGCGGAGAGCTCCTTGGAGTAAATTTGTTTCCCCGCAAGTCAAGCCGCAGAAGTTCCCCCGTACGGTATGACAAGGCATGAATGAAAATTGCAAACATTCTTGTTCGCCCGCTGAAAATCTTCTATACGTGCTGGAAACTACCTCCTTGCCACAAGCCCGCGTTATGGTGTGACACGGCCTTTAGGAATTATTACCTATACGAGGTAGTTTTGCGAGGCAATTACAGTTGGTAATTTGCAGGGTCGTGGAGTTCAGCTGGCGGCATTAGAGCATATCACGAGCATCCGGGTTTTCACATATACAGTGGACTCTCGTTATAACGAAATCCTCGGGACCGGCAGTTTTCTTTCGTTATATCGGAATTTTGTTATAACCGAACATATAAACAATAGAAATACATAGAGAGAGTTCAGTGACCATCAGTTAGTACAACTCTCCAAGTTGAAACAGAAGCAAAAATAAAGTGTAAAAGCGTTCAGATGTTGAAGTTCGCCTGTTACAACTACATATGTATCTTTGAAGTTGGAGTTCAATGATATCCAGTTGATGAACAATTTTTCAATTATTCGACATGTTGGTAATGATCTACAGGTAGTCAAATGTGGCTTGATCTATATCATATGTATAGCCGTATTCACATATTTTCCTAATTTACCTATAGGGGTAGGTTATAATTATGATATTGACTGGCCTTGAGGGAGATACCAGATAAATATTGCCCGCACTGAAAGAATATTGCCCTCGTCTTCGACTCGGGCAATATTCTTTCAGTTTGGGGCAATATTTTCTGGTATCTCCCTCGAGGCCAGTCAATATTATATTTATGTTTTATCCTATCAAAGAAAAGATTAGACAGCATTATGATTTGTTGTTGTTGTTGTTGTCTAGGGCGTGATCTCTGCTATAGAAAGTCTGAGCACTTGATCTAATCCGCAGTGCATTGCCTTATTTCTTTACCTGATATGAAAACGAAAAAGGCCCTGAACATTGGGAATACATTTTGTTTGCGAGGATTTCAATATTGATTCTCATTAATCATGGCCCAATGAGCACTTTGATATGATATTAATCAAATTTGAAAAATCGAATACGAAATTTTACGAGTTGGTGCAATATTCACGAATTTTTAAGAGTTGTAATTGACACCTGTTAACAGGTTCGCCTATCTATATACTCGTGAATTGAAAACTCATCTGATTGGGAACTCAGATGTTCAAAGTTGCTAGAAAACGCTCTTTAGTCCATTGTTCGTTGTGTTATTATTGTTATTACTTTATGCAGTCAATGTTTAAGTTTGCTTTATAAGCGTATACTATAGGAAAAATTAACATGACTTGATTATCGCATATATAATAAGGCCGAGTATTTGAGAGGAGAAAAAAAAAAACCCACAAAAACATAAATTAAATCAGTTTTATAGAAAGAGGGTTCAAAGTTATTAAGAGAGTCCACATGATTCTATGATATATCCCCTCACACAGATTGCAAAGAAGAGTTAACAATCATTGTTAAACAATGGGTCATTTCTTCTCAGAATTTCAGATAAGTTGAGTCATGACACAGTGGATCAGTGTATTCCTGAAAACAGAATGTGATGAGACTTATCATGCAATGTACATATTATGTGTTTAATGTAATTGTTTTATCGTAATTGCATTTTTTTTTGGGGGGGGTAATAAAGAAAATGAAATGAAATTAATGAGATATATCTTGATTTTCTTTATATGAGTGTATTTTATACGTCGCATCGCGCATCTGCATTACAACTGTACTATACTAGGGTAATATAAAGCAACTCTCCAGACATTATCGTTTCTGCAACTATGAATCGCACGCCATATTTTGATTTGGACACTCATAATACGATAAATTTGATTAAATGTTTGTGTTCTTGTGATTTGTCCTTCCGCCAGCCTAGTATGTATACCATGCATGTCAGTTATTTTAATGCAACCTTGGTCGAACGCATAATCAGCACAGACTTTTGCAATAACACAAATCAAACGTAATTTTAAGGACTTTTTAACAATATTAGACTGTATTTTTTTTTTGGGGGGGGGTTGGGGTATGAAGACTGTATAGAACATGTCGTCCCAAAAATTCACTTCGATTATAAAAACGATAGAGATTCTAAAAAAAAAATACATGATACTGATGATATTGTGCAAAATCTAATATCACGAATGACTGCAGAGGCGTGTCAGATAGTGGCATTTGAGTTCTTTTGTTGTTTGTATTTCTGTATCGATCAAATTCAAATAGATGTTTTCCCGACGATCACGTTGTATATCCCCGATCACAGGCACATAACCATCGATTCTAATCATCTCCCACGTTCAAAACCTTGATGCATTTCATTTTGTTATCTGAATTTGTAAATTTCTGTGACCTGTCATTTTTTTCCAGCGTTGTTCCTCATTTAATATATTAGTCAGTCTGCAAGATAGTATGATATTCTTCTCATAATTATTCTTCAAAGTGCAAGTCCTTTCTATCATAATACTGGCATTATACATGTTCGAGTAAAATCAGGTAAACACTTTAAAAATGGTAGAAGTTTCATGAAATCGCTTATGAAATGGTGAAATTATATGATATTTGAAAGTTCGCATGTTTCATACATGCAATAGTGGCAGCGCTCCCAACTATACGATTGTGTATTATGCAACTCGGATGAGGTGTCAACGTTAAGTTTACTATTAACCAGTACACGTATTCATGGGCGTAAATCCCGGGGGGATGGGGGGATATATCCCCCCCCCCCCCCACTTTTGAAGGAGGGGGGGATGGCCTGTACAAATATCCCCCCTGAAATTCTCCCAAGAAAAAGATGTAGGAACAAAAAAACAAAGAAAAAGAAATGTGGTGATAATGATTTCAGCATGATGGATTACTAGTATTGCATAGCCTATAATCTAGGTGGAGAATGCAGTTATTGTCTTTGTAATTTGCTGTTAAGCTAAACGTATGATGCAGCGAGATAATTGTCTTTGCCAAGCGATACATCTGATACGGCGAGACTACGAACAGTGGACGCATCTACCGCGTCCGCTAGGCGCCACGATCGGTGGCAGTTTTTTTTTTTTTCCGAGTAAGAAGACTGCCACCGATTCAAAAAAAAAAAATTAAGAAAACAACGACAAACAACTGGATCATAGGCGGTGTATTCGCGCGCATCCACTGTTCGTAGTCTCGTCGCATCAGACCAGCTGCATCCCCACCTAGAGGTTATAGGCTACATACTGTATGCATGAGCCATGACGTTCGCACGCCCGCCTCGTGACGAGAGCATACTGCTGAACAGCGCTAGCAGCGCTCGCGTACTTCTCTCGCACGCCAATGCATGTAGAGCAATATCGACCGTAATGCATGCTTCGGATGTTGAACTACTATAGTAGCCATACAAGCAGATGGCAACCAGGGGTGGTATTCTGTAAGGATCCTAGGACAGCTCTCGCTCCTAAATACGCGATTGGTATTCTGTAACACCGCGCGTAGGAGGAGAAATAGGATAGTGACGTCAGGGATCCTTATTTCTCTCCCAGTTTAGGATAGGGGCGTAACTTGATATGTTAATTAGATGTAATTAGATGTTAATGAGATCTTAAGATAAGTGGTATTCTGTAAGCACGAGTAGGATCAAGTTTAGGAGCAAAAATAAGGATAGCCTCTAGGCAATCTTTCTCTGGCGATTATGCCGGGCTATTGCGTATATAGGCCTACTGACGACCCACCCCGTCTCTTATTTTGTATGTTCATGAACAAGAAAATAAATACATGAATCGTATAACAGAGTTATCTGTTCCTCTCATACTGAGGATTCTAAAACTGCAGTCTATAATATTCGAAACAATTGTATTCTTTATCTAGCTGGTATGTGTTTATTTGTTTGCTGTTCGCCATTTTCAATTCAATTCACACTTCATTTTATTCGGCACAAAATAAATAAAAAGTACATTATGTACACAATAACAACAAAAGCTATTATTATAATTATAATTGTGACCCTGCACCTCAAAACAGACAAAAAGTCGCCAGACATGAATTTTTAGTGAAGACCATATTCTGAAAGAGCAGACTTTAAGCTTTAAAATCATGTATAACTCAACTCAAATGGACTCTCCTAACCTATCTAAATATTGGAAAGAAAGCACAAACTCAGGAAGACTGTGAACTGAGAAAAGAGGCTCTGAAGTACAGTGTCTATTCAAGCGCTTAATCCTTACCAAACCGTGCTGGCTGTGGGATGAATGGGACAAAAAACAGGAAGTAAACCACCAGAGTAACAACAATGAAGGGATTATAAGATTAAACTGAAATTAAGCATGCGTCATTAACACATTCTGTCTATAATTAACGCAAACTTTCAAAGCAGTAGCAGTGTCCTTTCAAAAGTTATTAGAGTTGAAAGTGAAGAGTGTGGACAAGGTTTTTCTGAAATGAAAAAGGAATTCTAAAGACACACCTAATCACACTATTCTACCAAAAAATGATTGAGATAAACTGCTAAAAAAAAACACACACTTTCCTGCCCGTTTTATGATAAGAAATTTTAGCATAATGTAAAAGAAGACCCGCTCTTTCAGAAAATATGAAAAAGTGAAGTTCGGCTACATTGACCCATTTCACTCATTTTCAGTCCTCATGCAAAATCAGTGTGTGCGACTTTATGTTCGTTTTGAGGTGCATGGTCACAATTGATATTGTAATAATGATAATAATTATTATCATTATTAATATTATCATTGCTATTATTATTATTATTATTATTATTATTATTATTATTATTATTATTATTATTATTATTGACATTAGTGTTGTTATCATTATTATTATGCTCAACGTCTGCCCGAACGTCATGCGGATGCAGTGCAAGTATATAGCCTACCTTCGCCGCCCACATTACGTGACCCTCGAAGTCGTTGCTATGAAGATCTAGTAACCAAAGAAAAAGAAACGTACGCAGTGTGCTTCTAGGTCGCGTGAAGAATAAAGCAGGGCCGGCGGAACGTTTTTAAAAGCGTGGGGGCCTACTTCCGAGTTTCAGGAGCTAACAAGAAAAAAAAAAGTCCTCAGCTCCTCTCACCCTTTCCATTTCTGGGTTTCTTCAGCTGACAAGCGAATAAAAAAAAAAAAGGTCTACATTGGAAAAACATAACCTTACCGCGCTCCGCACACTTCAAGATCTCTATCTATTTCTATTTAGTGCCACTTACGTACTTCCGGGTTAAAAAAAATGTGGGGGCCCAAAGTGATGACACCTTATGTATTTTCTTTGTATGGTGCACAAAAAGTGTGGGGGCCTGAGCCCCCACGGCCCCCACGGTTCCGCCGGCCATATAAAGTACTAGTAACGCAACGATCCATATACGCTCACATTATTGTTAAGACGTACCGTACGTAGTGTCTGACGCAACCCGGTGACCTAACAGTCCATGTGCATGGGTTAACATTTTTTTTTTCAAAATGTAGTGAACTTACGTGTTTATACGGTTACAGCTCGTTATTCCGAAGGTTCGTTATTCCGAAGGCTCTTCCAGTCCGAAGATTCGTTATTCCGAAGGTTCTTTATTCCGAATTTCATTTTCGAATTAACAAAACCTCGGAATAACGAACCTTCGAAATAACGCCACAAATGTTCGGATTAATGAACCCTTTTTCATTTTCGGATTAACGAACCCTTTTTCATTTTCGGATTAACGGACCTCTAGGTATGGAGAATTTGTGTGTTGTGGATTAACGAACCTTCGGAATAACGAACCTTCGGAATAGCGAACCTTCGGAATAACGAACAGCACCCGTATACAAGGATATCATGGAGCTATAGTAGCTCCATGTTTATATCTTTGTCTAATCTATCAGTAATCTCCTTTATTTATTCTGTTATCATTGCCCTGCATGTAAGTCTATACTACCAAAAGATAGGGGAGAGCTAACGGGGTGAATTAAGTGGGACAAAAATTGTGTTTTGATGAAGTTTCTCGAATAACTTTCTGATATTTAGAATGGGGCACACATGTATCGGACCAAAAGACTTTTGATGCTAGCCATATAACGGGTTGCTACGCTATAACATATTCCTATAAGTCTCATTTTGTGTT